>NC_091834.1:39970790-40305790 GCF_037783145.1 Equus przewalskii | reverse complement strand
GGGCTGAGGATGGGAGCGAGCAAGGGGTCCTTCCCGGCTTGGCAGAGGTGTCTGTGGGCTCTTGCCGGATAGAATCCGTACTGTACATTTGAGCATCCAGTTTTCAGGCTAGTCCCGGGAATAGCTAGCCCGAGAGCTACTCTGGCTCCACACACTGCGCCGAGCTGGCGCGCGGCGAGTGGCTGCCACGTGTGGCCTCTGCCACCAGCCTCGGCGCGAGGAGTTCGGCGCGCAATGACTGCGGCAGGGACCGCTCCCCGCGGTCATTTCTCTCCAACTGAACCCGGCGTCTCACTTCCGAGTCCTTCGCCCAGTGTCTTGAGCGGCTGTAATGAGCCGGGGCCAGTCACCTCTGGCTTGTTCGGCCCGCACCTCCAGTCCTTCTGCGAAAGGCAAGAACTTTTTCAGGGCCTCACAGCGAGGGCGCACACCTCGGGGGCTCCAGGCCCCTGCGCCCGGCTCGCCGCCAGCCCGGCCTTGGCTCCTACCTCTTTGTCTTGCCCGCTGGGGAACCCGGGCCCGCCTTTGGGGGTGGGAAGAGCAAGGCAGGCGAGGCCCGAAGTCTTTATCATTCAAAATAGAAGTAAAGCCAGCAATCTAGAGTAGGAGGCTTAAGGATCTTTTAGGGCCTGTAGTAGATGAGGGTCAAATTCACTAAGAAGTTTTTAAGAGGCAGGATTTGAGGCCTACACTGCTTTATGCTTCTTAAGGTGCTGAGGTGTTGGGGCTTGTATTCGACTGTCAGTGTTATTTAGAGAGAAATACGGATTGCCGACACGAGACCGCGTGGGTCAGCTCGCCCAAAGCCATTGTGGGAGGAATGGGCTCCTTGGGTCGGAAAAGCCTTTGCTGTTCTAGTTATGGACGCAGGTCTGCACGCACGCGTAGGCTAGCGAACGCGTTGGGTACCGGCCGAGGGTCTGCAGCCTCCTCGGGCTGGAGAAGTACATTCAAGCCGGGCAGGGCCTGTCTGGGTTTGGTTGCTAAGTTGGGCTCAGTTATCACGTTAATTCTAAAGAAATTAGACCTGGATAAATAGCCTTTGAATTCAAAGAAATAACTCGGTATTGATTTACATAGCCATGCTAAGAACCCTCTTCTCAATGGGAGACATGGGTAGAAAAAATTCCTGCTAGACATTTCCCCATTCAGTGTAAGATTCTGTTTGTGTATGTGTGTAGGGAAAGGGTGCTTGATCTCCTGAAAACCCAGGCACCCTTGTCCCCCTCCCCCAACATAAACACCTGGGAAAGCTTGGGGGGAATGTGAGAGCTGCCTCTTTCCCTTTCTTGGCCCAGGCCAGTGATGATATCTTCAGGAGTAGCCAAAAGTATAAGACTATGCAAGAAAACACTGAGATTATGGTGTTGTTTTCTCTAGTGATGAAACTATAATGCCCATGTTAACACCCTAACTTCCCAGGCTCCCCAAAATTGGGCTAAAAAGTGGGCCCTGTTTACGGCACACCCGGAAAGAGGCTCCCTGAAGTCTGGGGACAACATCTCCCTCACCTCTCCAGTCCTGGGTCTCAAGAACAGGTAGCTAGGAAACCCCAGCATGGATGGCACTGGCCCCCCAGGGTCAGTGATTCCCACTGGGAACTTCACAGACTTTTTCTAGGTGCTCCAATTTGGAGAATATTAACTAAGCATGTTCCAACCTAGAGGCTCCTGCTCCAAGTCTTTTCAAAAGTGGGGTCTGGGGGAATTATGAAAATTAAGCTAACCAGGTCCTCAAATTCAACACCTTTTGCCTCTCCCTGACCCTGTTCCCAGACTGTGTGAGCATTCAAAGCTTGCTGAACAGAGGGAGCCAAAATTCAGCACCTAGAGTGGTTTCAGGGGGAAAACAATACGTTTCTACCTTCTTCAGTTTTGGGATTGTATACAAACATCTGTCTTTCTTTCTTTCTTTCCCTTCCTTCCTTCTTCCTTTCTTTCTTTCTTTCCTTCCTTCTCTCTCTCTTTATTTCTTTCATTTTTTCCTTCCTTCCTTGCGCTCTCTCTCTCTGTTTCTCTCTCTCTTTCTCCATCTTTCTTTTCTCTTTTATCAAGCATAGGACCCCACTCCCTGATACATAAATACTCTTCTTTCTCTCAGACCGGGTAAAAAAGAACTCAACAACGTTTAAATGCTTAGATTAAAACAAGATAAATGGTGATGTTTGTCTTTTTAATCTGTTAGGTAAACCAAGGCTGAGCCCCCATATTTGCCCTGTTGGGAAATGTAGCATGGCAAAGGGGGAAGGGTAGCGGTGTTAGAAGTCAGCTTTAATCAAGCCAGTCTTTGGAAACCGGGACCCCCTGACCATTGGAGGATAAATCCAGCCCTAGAGTGGCAGGGAACAAGCATCAACAGGAAATGGCAGACTATTTTTAGGCATAATAAGGAGTTAATATAGCTGGCCCAGCGTCTTCCTAAATGCCTGGAAGCATCCTCTGTTTTGATTCCTTCATCCCTTCATCAGTAGGAACAATAACAAAGTCACAGCAAACGCCTCCACATTAAGGGAGAGCCAGGCTTGGGACAGCTCTTCAGGAAAACCTGGGATAGAAAACATCCTCTTGCTATCATGTGAGCTCTTAGGTGGTTCTCTTGTTACAACAGAAAAAGGAATGAAAACTGTTTTTCATTAAAGAGAGAGTTCTATACCTGACTGCCCTTGTGCTATAAATGCCCTGGTGATTTTCATATTCATACCTGTTCAGAGGCACTTCTTACCCCCTTTATTTTGTAACATCCCAATAAATGGAAAGGTAATTTATTAGATTTTTAGCAAAATTTTCCTTAGAAGGCAACCTATTTGGGAACCCTTAGAAGTGAGGATTATTTTCTTAAAACCCCTTTTCCCAACAGTGCCCCTTCTCTTTTCTTTTATTCCAAACAAAATTCTTTTTTACACAAATCTAGAAGAAAGCCTTCCCCCCTCCTACCAAGGGGAATAAAATAGTATTTTTCCGCAGGTTTCACTAATTTTTTGCAGTGAGCAAAAATGCTTCCTCTCTCCGTTGAGTGAGGCCCCTTCCCCCACAGAGCTCAAAGCCTTGTCTTCTTTAAATAAACACTGACAGTTGTGTCCATTGGATACATATTTGGGTTCATATTCAGATTCGCCATCTTTCTTCCCACATGCTTTGTGGAGAGGGAAGCAGAGAGAGTGGAAAAACGGGTTATAGAAAGACAGGGAGCTTGAGAGAGAACTAACATAAGAGAGTGAAGGAGAGACAGAATGAGCGTGAGTCTGCTTCATTTTGAGAGTACCTCAGTTCAAGTTTTCATCTCCATCCTGTTTGCTAGGGACCACTGCCCCAAAATGTTATTTGCACAACAAATAGGCAAAAGTAAGACTGATAAATCAGTCCTATTTGCCAGCGGGTCTGCCCCACGTGTGTTTCCTCCGGGCCTAGGGGTATGGCTAGACCCAAACTCACGACCCATCCAGTAGTCTTCTCAACCCTTTCTCCCCATCTCCTCTCCATCCCTTAGCTTGCTTTCCCCTCAAACATCAAGGGTATCTCGTTGCTCACTCTAGCAGCTGCGAAGTCGAAGCAAGAGGACCCTTAAAAAATTACAAAAGAAGTCATCTTCCCCGACAAACGAGCCACTTTAAGCATGAGGCTTTGGAGTCTCGAAGGTCTTGGGTCCAAGAGTTTAAAAGTTAGTCTAGCGTTTTGGGATTTCAGTGCATCAATCCCTAACAGACAAGCAGGCGTCCAGGCTCTCCTCGGGGCTGAGGTGAAAGAAGGGACGGGGGAGGGCAGGAGTCGGGAGGGCGGCGGGGACGCCCGCGCCCGCAGCTGGCCCCCACGCGCCGCTGTCTGCGGGTTATGAGGGGCCGGATAATGGAATTCAGGAGGCAGAGATCCTCCAAGAGCCAGCCACTGTCTTGTACAGATTTGTAGAGAAACCCTCACTGTAATTAAAACCGTACAGTCAGATTAATTCAATGTGTTGCTCGGCAGCGTTTTTAATAGTAAAAATCCGCTTTAAAATTGAATTAGGGTCGAAGAAAATTTCTGCGAGACTCGCCGGATTTGCCAGCTTTCATTGAAGCCAGCCCGAGCTGGACTTTGGCAGTGGCTGCACAGTGTCGCTCCCTCCCCCTTCCGTGGCCCAAGACGGGCTGGGTGGGGAGGGCTGGAGGTGGGGATGGGGGACCTCATCAACAGGGGATGCTAGTTTGGGCGCGACGCTGGGCGGCCGGCCGGAGTCAGGCCCGGGCGGAGCTCACAGCCTAGGGTTACCCTTCAGATCTCGGGGTTCCGGGCTACGTGGATTTTTGACACCCAGGACTCCCCCTTCCCAGCCTTTCTGGAAGTTCACGGCTCAGGTCGGGTTTGGGGAAAGAGGGGAGCCCTATTGTATCTTGAAGCAATTTCCCACTGTGTGTTCCCGCGGGTGGCGGAGGTTGGAGCCCTCTGTTTGGACGCTCGAATGACAGACAGGAGAAAGTTGTGGTTCTCTCCACCCACCCCCACCCCACCCCCCTTTCTCTTCTTGAAAGTCTTCCAGAAATTAAGAGTAATATTTCAAGCGCGCTGTCAAAATGTCTCCAAAGCTTTGAATTGGCTAGCCGCCCCCCTTTACCTCCCTCCCCACCCCTTATCCTTTGCATCTACGGTGGTTGTGAAATAAAGGTTAGCATAATTATATTTTTCTCCTTTAAAGTTAGACACCTCAGCGGTGAAAACTTGCTCCAGAGTTCCTGGAAGAGGTGGTGGCTGACCGCTAACGGAGAGGCTCTTGCTTGAGACCGGCTGGGGTGCGAAGTGGGTATCAAGGAGCTGGATCCGGCTCTCTCCCGCGGCCAACCGGTTTTCAGGGGCCCAGATATGGTCCCCGGCTACCCCCTCCCCATGGACCCAGCCGTTGCGCCAGGCTCCTTGGCTGCTGAACGCAAGCGCGCGCGCGCGCGCACACACACACACACACCGCGCACATTACATACACGCGCGCGCGCATACGCACGCACAACCTGGGACGAAAATTCCCTAACGAGTTAGTCACATCATCAGGCCTGGGAAAACAAAAACCGCTGTGGGTCCCTGCTCCTCTGGCAACATAAGCAGACGCTTTAATTGCTGCAAATTGTCACTCTGTCCCCTTTTCATTTTCTCGCTCCTTCGTTTATTTTTAGTACACTTCAAATGCCTACACACTTCCCTAGTAAGGAGAGCGCGGAGCAATTATTGCCTTTGCCTTCAGGGCCTGCTTTGCCAATCACTGAATGGGGATGGAGTAAACAGGGCGAAAAGCTAGGAGCGTTATTGGTCTCGCTTATTTCAGGTGGAGGGCGGCAAATAACTCTCCCTACCGCACCACCCCCTCCTCGCTTCTTGGATCTCAATGATCTGGAAGAAAGAAGATGCGCCCCCCTCCTTCTTCCTCCACATCACACTCCATCCCATGTGCGGCAAGTTTTACTTGAATCCAGCAAATCCCGCCAGAATTGGAGGGTTCCTCAGAGAGTAGTTAGGAAAAGAGAATTCCGTAGGGACCCAGGGCTTAATTCTGTATTGAATAGAAAGACGCAACACGCGCAGGCACCTTCCCCGCCCCCATGCAGGAAAATAGGGTCCTTTTTCTCTGAGGGCTACGTGGGTGATAGACGCCTCCAGGTAGGTGACAGAGAGCTCTACGGGGCCCTTCTCCGTCAAGGGAAGCTTTGAGATTGGTTTGGAACAGTTTTGGATAGTCTGTTAGGATGGGTCTCGGTCAACGCTGGTTTTGTTCTAAATATTAGCTAGGAGTTCTTAAAGGAGAACTTTAAATTTAGAGATACAGTGTTGTCTTGAACGTTGCTGAGGGCCATTCTGCCGCCTATCGTCTCTTCTCTCTGTTTTTCTTGGGAAAAGCACAGCGGTCCGAGGTGGGGAGGGAGGCAGGTGTCTGCAGCAGCGGCCCAAGGTGGTATCCGGCGTCCTGCAGATGGATCCGAAACAAATCAGTACAGGATTAACTTGTCTGTCTGCTGAATTGTCTCCAACTGCAAAAGCTGTGCGGGCCGCCCCTGCCGGGGCGGGTTCAGGTTACCTGCGCGTCCTGGGCGCGCTGTCTCCTCCCTGTCCCAGCCAGGGATGGCAGGCCCCGGGGCTGGCTGGCAGGACATTGTAAAGGAACTCAGTGAGTATGAACTGCTCCATTCTCACACACACCCCCTTCCTATTTCTTTTTTATGAAAACATTTACAAGGAACCTAATTTCAGATCGTGGAAGTAAATTTCATGCTAGGATGTATTTTACAAAACATGTAATCTTTCGGGGCCGGAAGACATTTAATTAAAACCATACTTTGACAAGTTGAGTTTCAAAGGGAAGTCACACCAGCGCAGAAGGCTAATTCATATTCAAGATGCAGCCTGTAATCCACGTTGTTTGAAAACGCCAGCCTGGGCAATGCGTATTGGCCCTGCTTGCTACCTACCCACTGGTCCAAGATTCCAAAGAGTACTGCACTTGGTCCAGAGCCCCCTGGTCCAGCTGCTCTCCTGCAGACTGGCTTAGGTTAGCTGCCTGGTCTGAGAGAACAGAGGAAAGCTTCCTGGGACACCTTTAGTGTCCTTAGAATAACTCCCGCAGGTTGGTCAGGGGGTCCCAGGCACTGGAGACTAATCGGGAGAGCAGGTAGGGGCAGATGGTGAGACAAGGCGCCTCAAGAAGTCTCAGTGGGACTGAGAGCCCCAAGCCCCCTAGCCTCCTTCTTGCTCCCAGGCTGACCTGCGCTAGAGGAAAGGGAATCCACCTCCCCCCAACTATCTCCATTCCTCCAAAACCTGAGGGGGTGGGAGGTTTGTGCAGTCCCAGCTGATTTGTGGGCAGAGCCCTGAGTCCTCACGGAAGAGGCAGTGTTGGTTCCTAGAAGTCTCTGTACTGTCAATTCCATTTTTGTAGTCATCCTCAATAATCTTCCTCCTTACCCTCCTTTGCTATTTCCCTGTAACTTGATGAATTGCAACCTAAATCAGTAGGGCACAGGACATACTCCCCCATGGGAAGGACATGCTCCCAGCTCAGTTGGTTTGTGGACAAGTCCTGCTCGAACAGGGTGCTAATGGCCAGGCATGCCTGCTGGGATGGGCAGGAGCCAGGAGGTACCCTAAGGTCAGCTCATGGGAGACAAAGAGACTGCAGGGCCATCTGGGTTAGAGCTGAGGATGCCTGTAAACAGCAGCTCCAGAGGATGAAGCTGTGGCCCATGCTGGGTTCCAGTCATGGTCCTGAGTCAGCAGCCTCAGTGTTCCCCTCTTGACCCCCAACCTGCTGGTCTGTCTTCTTTCAGAGATGACAATGAGTTGTCATCAAAGTTAGCTTCATGGATGATCTGAAACCTGGCTCAACAAAGAGGTTGGGACATGAGTTTGAGACTTATGTTGGTCAATTTTACCCAAAATGCTCAAGAAGAAAAACTCCTTCACTTATTGCAGTCACTCCCAAGACAGGGAAGGAGGATTTTGCTTCAACTGGGGGCAATGAAAATTGTTGATTGGCTGATGGACTTTTTTTAGGTCTATATTTTCTTTCAAATGCACCATTATTTTCCTTAAAGCAGAAAGATAAGTCAATTATAAGAAAAAGCCTAAAATCTAGTGTTCAAGAAGCAGTTTAAACAACATGGCCATCTCATCTTGAAGCCTCTTTTGATTTTATTGGGAGAAATAAAATCAAATTTATTTTGATTTTAGGAGTTTAGGAGAAAGCTTAATTATTGCAAAGACAATCCCAAAACACAATTGGGATAAAGTTTTTTACTCTATACAGAGACTACCAGCTGGCGTTTCTGAAAGTTCAGAGGAAAACTCTTTCACAAATAGATATGGATGCTGGCAGCTACATGTTTAACAGTATGTCAACTTAATATTTATTGGTCCAATAACATTGATCTTAGATTAACAGCTAAAACCTTGAAGTCACTCTTTAGTGTCTTGCATTTTGGAGGGCTGGGGTAGGATTCTGGTTCACACTCTCAAAAAAAAAAAAAAAAAAAAAAAAAAGCCATGTTATAATTGTAGGCCTGGAAAGTGAGAAAGAGAGAACTAAGACCTAAGAGAAAAATAGAGGCACTGCTGGGATGGTTTTAAGCATCACAGTATTTGAGCTGAGCACTAAAAAGTATGTACCTGACCAAATGCATTTGAAGCCTAATCCTACATTGGAGACTTGTGAATTACACAAAAGGGAAGAGGAACTGCAAATAATAATCCCCACCTGTTTTATTTCAGTGACATGAACAAGCAGCTTTCCTGTCACAGACAGGAGTGCTCTCAGACAGGGGCTTTGGAGGCTCATTTGTGGGCTGTAATTCTGGCAGGGATATATGGTGGGAAGAGGACAGGGTGGTTGCTAACTGTCAGGACGGTGCTGCGGCGAGGGCAGGCAGCAGCCTTGGTGTGCAGAAGGGGCAGGATAGGTAATATTTCCCAGCTGGCCCACCCCTTCTGCAGCTCCAGAGAATGAAACTCATCGTTTCCAGCCTCAGAGCTTGAGCGGAGGTGGGAGAAGCTCAGACAGGCTGGAAATTCATGTCACTTCTCTACCTTTCGAGTTCCCTCTGCTCTTCCATAATTAGCCCCATTTCACAGATGTGGAAGCTAACACACGGACCTCCTCTGCACATGGGCCACTTTGGTGTCTGAGAAAGGGGGAGGGATGGAGCACAGGTGTTCCAGCTTCCCATCTCCGTGGCAACCGTGGGGGCTGAGGCTGGGGGTGGAGAAAAAGCTGGGTTTGGGTTGGTTTTCCAAGCCAGGCCTGTGCAGGTAATGTTTCCGCTTCTCAGACTCATTTGGTCAATGAGGTAGGTGTGATTTTTATGTGACAGATAAGGCTCGAGAGATTCAACACTGGCTTGAGCTCCAGAGCTCTGAAGTCAGCAGTCCCAGGATTCCCTGATTTCCTGCCTGCGCTCTTTGAACAGACTCCTCTCTCTTGCCTTCTAACTTTTTCTTAAATTTTGAGTACTTTAACCGGTGCTTGTAGTAAATGTATTTGTAGTTCTAAAATGTGTCTATTTCCCACAGAAATCTAGCGTGCCAAGGCGAGAATCAATACTAAAACACTTTTTATTTTTAAAGTGGGTTTTAAAGTCCCGTTGTGGGGGAACTGAGAAGTCAACGGGACGCGGAGGCGCAGTAAGAACGGGACGCTATTGGCCGAGGCAGCCGGAGGGGGGCTCCGCCATAGTTGACTCACGTGTGCGCCTTGTCGGCAAAGCCTAAGGCTTGGGCATGCGCACTGCATCCCTTGGGGGGGGGCGGGGGTGTACCCGCCTTCATCTTGTACTTGGGACCAAGACTTCCAGATGCACAATAATTAGGTTTTCTCATGAAACAAAGGTTTCCCCACCGTTCTCAACCGCCAGAGCTCTTTACAAACTAAGCTGATTATCCGTCTCCCCTCCCTCTCCCCCCTCCCCCACACCATCTTGGCTATCCAGACTTTGGTCCACCGCTCCTACTCCTTAGGGTCTCCGCATTTTAGGATCCTTTACATATCTCTCTGTGATTCCTTTTTCTTTTCTTTTGACCTGCTTTAAAGGATATGAAGATCTGATTCTCTCTTCATTTTAGGTCCCCTCCCTCATCTTTCCCTCTCAACGAGATAAAAAATTCCCTAGCGGTCCATCCCAGAGAAAGAGAGTGTCAACACCGCGGCTCCCCATTCCACTCGTCTTGGACCCCCACCCCCTGGGCCGTGTGGGTTTTAGTCCAAAGCGCAGGAGCGTAGATGGCACAAGAACTCGATGGGCATTAGAACAGGTCACCAGCCAAGCCCCACCGCCCACCCCCAGGCATCAGCTCAGGCCACTAAGAAGCCCAAGGCCAGCATCTGCAAGCCCACCTGGGTGTGTGGGATGGTGCTCTTCTGCTCTGAGCCCCCACCTCGCGGGAGAAGCGCACCACTCAGGGAACGCCTCCAGGGATGTCCTCTAAACCTCTCCAGGACCCCCTATGCGGGCACGGGGACCCCAGGGATCCATCTCCTTGGAGCAGAACGGCCTTTTCTGGAAAGGAATCTCAGTAGGGGAGAAATAGCCACCATTACGTTCAAAGCCTCCCTCGGGAAAGCTCCGTGGCTCTGCTCCGAGCTCTGCCCGACCCGCGTGCGGCGTCGCGGCGAGGACCGCGCCCACACGCGCTCCCGGAATCGCAGTCAGCTCGTTCTCCCTGGTAGAAACAGGCATTGCTTCTCTGGCTTTCAATTACACTCAGCTTACCAGGGCGAACGGATTTGTATTTTTCCACCATAAAAGCTCCTGCCCTGGATTCCCCCAGATTCCCCCTTCCCCCTCATCCGACCTTAACCAGAAGAAGGGCGAGATAGGGGTTTGATTTTCTGATATGACACGAATAATTGTTGCATCATGTAACTTCCTACATCTTGGTTTTAATTTGCAGTGAACCAAACAAAGATATTTGCAATTTTAAAATAAGCACTCGATTTAATAAATGAGAACATTGTGCAGGGAAGACTCTGCCCCCCCCACCCCCCCGCCCCCCAGCCCCTTCAGAAGACGTTATTAGCTCTGACAGCATGCCGCTCAGGTTTGCGGAGAGGATTTTGTAAAGGGATGACAGACAGGAAGGCCAGCAATCATGGGCTCCTTGGGCTGAAGCTCTTTTTTTTTTCTTTCTTTCTTTCTTTTTTTTTATCAGAATGTTCTGTTCGATGCCATTTATCCTTGATGATAGAAAATTGCGCTGTTGCCAGGACGCTGCTGCCGCCGCTGAAATAGAGGGCAGGAGCCACATTTCCATTTTCCGGCTTGAAAGCTATTCAAATGAATTTGCAGAGAGGGGGGAACATCTAGCGATAAACAAATGAGAATAAATCGAGTTCCCCTTTCCATTCTTTCCTTTAAATGGGTAGCTCTTCATTTCCGATATAAAGATTTTTGTTCATCAGTGTTTGGGAATACCTGGGAGATAGTGTAAGCCAACGTACCATTTATTTTGATGCTCTTAAAGTGACTAACCACATAAACATTTAAAAAGAATGGATGTCTATACATATATAAAGTATAAGAATTATATATATACATAGATCCCGTACATATACATACCTTCACACAATTCCAAACTACAATGGAGGATGAACTCTTTCAGTAGAGTTTCAATTGAATATAATTCGTAAGCAATGCTGGCTGTTGGTGATTACGGACTTCTTACTAGTTCTGTATAAGTAAGCATTGTTAGATGGGATCATTTTTAAAGCCCTTCCCCCATGTTATATATTTTAGGACTCTATATAATTTAATTACATAACTCATTTAAACACTCTCCCCTCCAAGGAAAAAAAAAAGACAAAAGTCACCCACTGTTATGTACTTCTTTCAAGTTAATTTTCCAAATTTACCTTTAAAGTTTTGTTTCTAAGTTAGCAAATGCAATTCAAAAGAGTTGGTGGACGGCGCTTCTAAAGGATAGAAAACAAAGAGAGAAGTCTGCGTTTTCCCTCTTTAAAATTTAGCTTCTTTCCCAGCTTTAAAAGATCATGTGTTAAGAGGAACTTAAGGGATCATGTCAAAAATATGACTTTTTAAAAATGAGAATCTAAAAACATACAACCCATCAGGATATATATTATTATATGTATAAATATTAGCAATGTCTTGACAAAGTATAAAACTTGTAGGGTCCCACTGCGTTTTAGCAATTAAATAACTTTTATTGAATTCTAACTCTAATGTTTTGTTTCAAAGTCAGATACCGGCTGTTAGAAATGTTCAGTAATATAAAGACGTTTAAAATACAGCGACTAATTGTATTTGAGATTTGAGTTGGTACTTGAAACTTAAAAAAACAACACCGAACACTATTTTACAACTTAACCTGTTTTAAATGAGTTGTGGGTCTCTAACCACCATGTTTTTGGCTACGTGATTGTGTCTAAACGACAGACCGCTGCGCAAACCAAGGCTACAGAGAGAATAATGGTGTAAAATCAGAAAGAGAAAGGCAGAGAGGGGATCGATATTGACCCTCCGAACTTTTCCAGTAGAATTTTCGGGCGAATCCCTCCAGCTAGCTGTGATTCTTAGTTACCACTTCCCAACAGTCCTCGTTCAGCAGAAAATTTCCCTGTTGACAAACTAGCATGACAATGAGAAAACAATTAACAGCGTCAGATGAAGTTAAATAAAGCAAGGAAACGGCGTAAGAAAGCCCAATTTGCTCGTGTTTGTTGTGGTTAAAACAATTGGAGGTGAGTGAACGAGATTCCTCCTCCCTTATCCCTGGCCCTGGGAATTGTGCTCCGGACAAAAAGCTTCCCTAGCCGGCTGCTTTTCCAGATGAGGCAATTGACAAGGTTCCTCGGTCAATTCGCCCTCGAGGTACGAGCTGGGGGCGGCAGCGGGAGTCCGGCGCCGCCGGGACGCAGAGGGGAAGGCGTGGGCCCTCGGGTAGGGCTGCCCGGCTCCCCCAGAGGGGACCCCCACCCGGAACCCCGCCCCGCTGGCCCTGGAAAGAGCCTGACTCCAAGCTCCCCGTGGCTCCGAGTGAACTGGCCTAATGAACATTACGCAAAAGGAGGTGGAACCTCCTCGGGTGCCAGGGCCAGGGGGCGCGCGGGAAGGACCCCCGGTCCCACGGCGTCGGGTCGTGCAGAGACCTCTATCTCCGATGCATCCTGCGGAGTCTTGGTCTCCAGTCACTTCCTGGGCTTTGGCCACGTAGCGTGGACTGGTTTGGAGTGTGGCCTCCAGCCAGGAGCGGGAGGGAAAAGTGGGAGGAGGTGGTGAAAGGAAAGAAAGTCTTCGAGTGCTAAGCTAAACGGCGAAGTTGCCCGCAGGAAAAAGCAGGGCTTGACTGGGAGAATGGGGCTGTGGGTGCTGGGACTTCTTGTTGCGTGGGGTGTCTTTGTGTGGCTGGGCGTGCAGAGTTGCGGAGAAGTTGAGCTTTTGGTAGAAGTGTATAAACTACTTGTGGAACCTCTGCCCCGACCCCCGCAATCCAGTTCTCCCCGGGAGTACTGAGTCCATACAAAACTGCACGTTTGCACTCTGACGCGCCCTGCCCTAGGTAACGCAGCTAAAATCACAGTCAGATCTGGAGGAGGGAAGCTTTTTCTCCCCCTCTAAGGGGTGTATACACTAAGCATTAAAAATGAAAGCGAGTTTTTCCTTTACCTTCTGAAATCCCAGGAATATGAGACTTGGCTTTTTCCTCGACAAAAGAACAAGCACTTCTGAAAGGAGGCACAAACACTTACTCTTTAGGGGTTCCAGCATCCAGGAATGTCACAGGCGGTGGAAACACAAAAGCTCAACATTTTGATATTTTAAAAGATTTTCCCCTCTTTTAAATCCTCTGTGTAAATGCTGGTTGTAAGGTGAAAGTGCTTTGGTGTGAACTTCCCCCTTCTGTGTACTAGCAGCTGCAAAACATTCCAAATGAGCTAGAAGGTCATTGTGGAGACTTAATATGACATTCAGTGCTGGCCTCATCAACTAGCCAAAAGACTTGCTCCAGAAAATGGAAAAAAAAGAAAGCAAATGTGCTTAAAAATACAAAGTAGTCTAAATTCTGTATTGCCTCCCATATCCCAAATAACTTTTCATAGTTAGCCTTTGTACTATTAACCCACACTGTTCAAATTCCGTTTCCCCTGTGTTCCAGGGCTGTATTTGTACTTATTTCTTAAGACTCCAGAGCTTTGAGACGCGCAGTACAAACAGTAAAGAATCACATTAATCCTGCTTTGATCTCTGGAGGGAGATGGGAGCAGAAATCAGGTCACCACACAGATAGGCACTGCTGTGAAAAGGAGCCCCTCCTCCTCTTTTTTTTCTTTTTTCTTTCTTCAAGATATGTCCCTTGGCTTCAGGACATCCACTGCCAGTGGGCAAACTGGAAAGTATCAATATGAACTATGAATAACTTTTAAAAGCTGGACGATTAAGCTTCTTAGATGGGGCCTTTTTTATCTTATATATCTAGATACTGGAGTTCATGCACTCATCTTGTCTATCTGGTTACTTACAGAAATACATCGGACTGTGTTCCAAATACAAACCCCGAACGCAACTTCCACAGGAACTTAATTGCCTGAAAAAAAAAGTTATATTTCCTCTGCTTTCTTTACCCCTGAGTCCTGTAGGCATAGAATAATGGTAGTTAATCTGCTTAGATAAGTTAAGACTTAAAGATTAGAAGGCCTATATTGACAATTTCAAAATTCAAGTCTGAGTGCTGTGGCTAAGCAAAGCTTAGGAGATGACAGATGTGATAAAAGAACTGCCAAAAACTAGACTTTATTAAAACTAAAAAGTGTGATGTTTTTGTGGCTTTGAAAGAAATGATTGTTATAATGTTCACTCAATCCAGATGTGTCTCTAAACAAACAACTACAAGGGTATTTTATTTTATGCTACCTGATATTTATACACACAATACAGTTTTTCACTCTGCCTGCATATACACGCACAGATAAATTTTATAGTGCTTTTCAAACCACCTCCCATATATATAAATATAGTTAATCAGTATAGTTAGTATAGCTGAGCTGCATACTCAACACAAGTGATGTGTTCATAATCGTAAATATTTGTTCTATGTATACATCCTTCCCCTCATTTCTCAATTTTCTGTCAGAACATCAACATTGTATTGCAAGAGGCTGCTTAGGAAGCTATAGCTGCCACTGTAGAACTTGTTGAATGAGAAGAACACATGCAGATATCTGAATTTGTTAAAAATGTGATTCTGCTTCAAATTATCCCCATTAAAGTTGATTTTCATTTAATCTCAATGGGCCAGGCTCCATGACAGCCCAAATCCCGCTGACACTAAGGCTACCCAAATGCTTTTACATGCAGGACAAAGTACATTAAACTGCTTTGCATCAAATATGTCCTTTTAAAGTGATTTGAGACAACTGGTTTGGGAGCACAGCTTGGAAGGAGGACTAAAATGGAAAGAGAGAGTTCAGGAAGGAAGAGGGCAAACAGAAAGCAGGTGAAAGAAAAAGAACCACACGAGTGATTATTTAGGCAGAGAAAGCTTTTGTGGCCGTAGACTGTGTCCCATGAGTTGTCAAGGTTATTTTCGGACTCAACGTCTGTTCTCACCTTAGTGGCCTCCTTTGGCTTGAGCCATTCCTCTAAATCTGCTACCATCAAAATCCGGTTCTAGAGAATTTGTAGTGGAAGCTACGAAAATATTTTTTTATAGGATGTTGGGAATATTTTATTGTATACAGATACATGAAGCATTGCATTAAGCATCCTAGGAATGCTCATTTTGGTGATGTTTAGCTGAAAAACATATTGTCGTGTTCATATTAGCTGATTTGCACATTATCTTACTTATGACATAACCTGGCTCTGCAGCTCATTTTATAAGCTAACTTTATACATATTTTCAAGTCAAAAATACTTTTTCTCTGGAAAAGCAACAAATGTTGATTACTTGTTCATCCTTAAAGATGGAATTAAGCATTACATCTTAATTGTATTTAGAGGTTTGCTAAAACTTCTAATCTCTTCAATCTACTCTTTTCCTTTTACCAGAATCCCAAGAGCCTGGCATGTCGCATGTGTGTAAGGAGAGAGAATAGACCTCCTTGTCTTTTTAATTAAAGTTTATGCAGCTTGTAGAAAGTAGTAATTTTCTAGAAAATTAGATCATTTTAGATCACTATTGTTTCACCCTTCTATCTTTAACATGGTTCTAAGCAAATCTTGCCCTTTAAAAACCATCAATTATGAAGCAAAGAATACTGAAGAAGTATTCTGAATTTAAAGTATTTGGATTTGGCAATCTGACCTTGCCTCCATTAGAGTGGGTATAAATGATGGTTCCTATCACATATGCTCGGTGTGACAACACACTGGTTTCTGTATAGCATATCCTAGTAACACATGGCAGTACCCATTCCTGCTTGTTGGAAACAGCATCATTGTTACCTCGTTCTTGATTCTAGGGGTTATGATTCACATACACAAAAGGGCCTTCTTAAGTCACCATTCTTTTTCTAAACAAGGTAAAAATCAAATTTAACCAAGAAGTAATCAAGGTACTGAACCAAAGGATTAAAAAAGAACTTGTCAAAGAATGAGGGTCTTTTTCTCACTAAAAATGCCTATAAAGGAAAGACAAGTCCTGTAGTTTGGCATACTGGAGGTGGCTTGGAGTTTAGTGGTGAGGACCATGGGTTCTGGAGTTAGACTATTGAATAATCTTGAACAAGTTATTTTTCTTCTCTGAGTCTCGGTTCCCTTTCTGTATACTTGGAATAACCATAGAACTAATTTATCTGGTAATGGTAGAATTAAATGAGATATATGCCTGTAAAATGCTTAACAAGGTACTTTGTGAAAAGTAAAAAGTTCAAAGAATACTAGTTAATGCTTAACATTAACATTAATGTAATGTTAACAAGGCCTTTTGGTTTCTACTTCTGCATGTGCTGTCTTCTTATTCTAGAAAACCCTCCCTGGCTCATTGCCCAGCTGGCTAACCTCTCCTCTCCAACTCTGCTTAAGTAATATCACCCCTGTTAAATCTTTCCTGAGGCTGGCTTGAAATTAGGTGTCTGTCTTTATGCTGTCATAGCACCCATTCCTTGTTTCTTTCATTGCATTTTGTTGGTTTTATTATCATTGTTGCTTTACTTATGTGTCTCCCTAATTAGACTATAAACTGTGGCATGCACCATGTAATGTTTATCTTTCTTTCTCAGAGCTCACAACTCGCCTGATGGATAGCAAATACTCAATATATGTGTGTTGAATGAATAAATATTCAGTCTTTCTTTTTCATTTTGCTTGCATTTATAAATAAGTTGTAATTGGATGGATTCTTCTACGTTTAGTTTTTTCTACTTAGTAATCCTTAAGGAGAGTGCTCAAAGGAACCTAACCATTATTCCCATAAGTAACTTTATGAAGGGTTTTAATGGTGGGCTCTGTAATGAATTGTTGATATTTTCAGGACAAAATATCTTCAGTGAGTTTCCCATTTTAATGAAGAAGTCATGGATGAGTAGGGTTACCTCTCCAGTCCTTAGACATTTGAACACACTATTCAGCATACTGCTTATGCATATTCCTTGCATAGTGATTTGCATTATCTATATGAGTGTTAATCGTTAGATTTCGATTATCACAGTGTCCTGGCCAAGTGGGCTCCCAATGAATCTGATTATTCCATTGGTTTAAAGGACATATGTATATATAAAAGTTATTAATAGAGATTGGAAGGATCATAATATCTTCAAAAGAACATTTAGGCTTGTTTCACTGGCATCTTGGCTTCACAGAACTCTTGAACAGAAATACAGGGAATCCCTCACTATGGCAGACTAATTTGAGGGAAGACCAGTATAAACTATGATATGTCAGAATTATAGAATATTGGAATCTACTGTATAGAAAATATTTATACAAGCCAGGGACCAATATTCTGTGGCCAAGACCTCATAACTGAGTCTGCTTTAATGAGCAGGCCAGGATTCTTTGTAATCACTTTATTAATTGTCAGAAACAGTTGTTACTGGAGTGTTTGAAAGCAGTTTGTTTTCCTAAGATTAATCACCCCCTGCAAAGCTTATTTAATTAGATTTGTAAACTCTCTTTCTTCCACCAAAGGAGAAGTTAAGCCAATTCCCCATCTTGGAATTATCAAATATTTCAAAAGCACAAGGTCCAAATTAACTAGATTTTCCTGGAATAACTTAATAACTATATGAGTTAAGTGATAATAATGATGATTCCTACTGTACTGCTCATGTAAACCATAATTGATGTTTATAATCTCTCCTCTAGCCACCTCAAAAGATAAAATGAAGCAATACAAAATTTAAAAAGACAAGAGAAATTTCACTCCATTGTGAGAACAATAGAATTTCCACTGATGATGAAGGAATATTAAGCTTCCTCAAACGAAAGAACCAAGTAAATATTTTTGTTTGGTTGCAGGTCTAGAGAATGGGCCTCACAGAAGCTGCAAGAAAAGCTTGGAAAAATTAATGCAGTCTATTTTCTTGCACCTGGGCATGAAACTCCTATGCCATTATAGTCAGCCCTACTCAAAACCCAATACAGCAGTAACTCCACACTTCCACGTTCCCGTGAGGCATTTCAGTTACCTGCTCAGAGAAAGGAGGTTAAGGAAGGGAAGGAGTGGAGAAACAGGAAGTTGTATTTTGTGTAGGGCATAAGATGGGCTGAGGTATGGGATCCTAAGATTAGGAAATGGTAAATAACTAATAAGGGAAACGGTAAGGTTTGCTATGCAAATGGATCTTTCCATTTCTGCCACTTCTTTTGTGGTACTTCCTATTTATTTACACCCCATATCTTCCCATGAAGGATTTAAAGTGGCTTTAATAACTGACATATAAAACAAAACAAATATTTTACGCCTCCCATTCGCACTCCAGATTCCGGCTATGGAGTTGCTCACAGGAGGCTGAACCAGAAATTTCTGCCAGTGGAACTAATCATTCACTGGTTTTATGATTAACACAATGACATGCATAAAAAACCCTTGCTTTCTCCTTCATGTATAGATAATATTGGTCCAGAAAAGGACAGCCTTCTTTCCTCCCTACAAATATCAAAATCAGTTTTTGTCACATAAATATGGCTTAACTTGTCCATCTATCAACCAGTTTTGAAAGATATTCAAACAAGAGTCTACAACTTCTCTTGGAAGCCCATTCCTTGTGGTTGCTGAAAGGATAGTGTGAAAACTTTTTATTGTTTAAGATTGGACCTCCCAAGTCTGACTGTGAATTTTTATGCCTGAGTACCTAAAACACTCCAAGAAAAACATAGCTCAAACCACCACATTTTACTTGCTTTCAGGTTCAAACCCTATAAAACCACCACATTTTGTATGGTTTCCACCCCAAACCATAGTTGGCATGGGATCCTACTAGATGCTCTGCTCAGGTCTAATTGAAATGTTTACCAACCTTGACAACATTTTTGGCTAACTTGTCACTAACTTGGAATGCAGGTGAAAGAAGCTGAGTTTTCAGCAATGATTTCTTCATTTGGATCCCTTACGTGACCCCCTGCCAGCCAACTAAGTGCCACGGAGCCATTGGGTTGTCCTGGGTCAATCATTGTTACTTCCTCTGTGACATTCTACTGAGCTTGCCTTGCCTTGGACCTTTCTAATTCTTTTCTTCCCTTCAAAACTTATGTCTTCTGTGTATTACTCCCTCAGGTTGTGCACTTTGAGGCTAATCAGATAGATCAGCTTTTGCAAAGGTGTTAATGGATTTTAAAATTCTTAGGGAGTGCATAGGGCACTATGTTGTAAGTTCTTTGTGGGCAGGCATGATCTCTTAATGACCATTTAGAGTTGCCAGATCAAATACACGAGTTTTATTTGCTAAATCGGCAACCCTATGACCACTGTATCTCCATCTTCTAGAGACCCCTACACAGTAGGTGCTGACTAAATATTGGTTGACTGAATAACTAAATGAAAGTAGTGGGGGATATATATAGTGAAATCTTTTGATTCTCTTTAAACTATATTGCATAGGGAGCTGGCTTACTCTGTAGGCTTGGATCTATTTCATATGATCTCAGGCCTCAGAGTTTTTGATAGAGGTTGGGGTAGGCATGGTCTTTGGTTTTCTTCATTCTATTTTTTATTTGACTATTGTTCCAGAAGGGCATCCTTCCTCCTTGGAGAAGCCTGTGGAATAGAAAGGGGCAAGGGAGGGAACACCTGCTGTTAGATTATAGTTCACTAGGGGAAAAGCAATCCTGACAATGGGGTTGGGAGGCCTTGAGAGAGTGGGGAAGCTAACTGATCGCTTTCTGCTGTCATTCTTTCTCCACTAGAAGGGGGAGCTCTCTGGATAACCACAAATATACAAATAGGAGCCTTCTGGGAATCCATGGGTGCTGAGAGTAGAAGTAATAATAGCAATTTGGGTTGACTAGAATCTTTTATAAATAGCCCTAATGCCCCCAAAGTCATCATGAGAATTATTAAGGCCTCTGTGGAAGGGGAAAAGCTGTCTCAACATGTTTATTTTATAATTATGTTAAATTATCAATTACATTTATTATTGAAACTGCTGTAAGAGTACTCTTACTTTAAGAGCAAGGTGCGAATGGACATAAAGGCAGTGTTGATTTTGTCTTCATTTATTGTATCTGGTTTTCTTCAGGAAGTTTCTAGAACTTTCCCAATACTTTGTTTTGCTTCTCCTTGGTGTTGGTCAGTCAGTATCTCTCCTAAAAAATGTGACTTGGAAAGTTAAGAAATTGGTGAGCAAAGTGCTTACACTTCTGGGACCTCCTGAATACATCACATATTAGCATGTTGCCTGTTTATTTAGAGCTGTGACTAACGTTCACGGTAGACCTATTTTCATGTATTGGCTGCTCCTGAAAGACAAGGGAAATACTTTAACCTTGAGACAAATCAACTCTAAGCCAGACTGAGCCCAGAATTCACATTCTCAACCTCACAATCCCTCAAGTTTTGTTTTGTGAGTGGATTATATCTGATGTTTGTTTATCTGATTTCTAGCATCTACTTCTGGCCTCAGGCACATTGATAGATAGAGGAAAACTATGTGCTGTCTGGCTACTGAATTCTGTTCTTCTAACAAAACAAGGTCAAAATGCCTTAAAGTTCCATGCAGGAAGAATGCTCTCAAAGGTGTAGAATTTTGGTTTTCTACACTTGATGGTTAAAACCATAGGTTTGGGAGTCAGATCTATCTGGACTGGAATCCTGGGTCTGTCTCTGTAGCTTGAATCAAGTTGCTTTACTCTTCTAAACTCTAGTTTCCTTGTATGTAAAGGAGAGAGAATTATCGCATCTACTGAATAGGGTTGTTAGAATTAAATGATCTTTTACATAGAATCTAGCCCATACAGAGTAAGTGCTCCATAAATGACAGCCATTATTGTTGAAAGTCTGGAACAGAAAATTTTCTTTAAACAGAATCTCAGAATGTTTCTGTCCAACAAACACACCTGTGTGGCCTGGATTCTGCTTGTAGGCCGTGATGGAAACTGTGGCAGTAATGTCCCTGCACCTGGCTGGCCACATTCCTGGCCCCTCCCCTGAATGTCCAGCTTCTGGTTTAACTGGAAGTTGGGAGGCAGGGTCAGGACACTGTTGCGCCCTCTGACATGGCCAAGGCTAGAGCCCAGTGGGAAGGTGGGTGAGCGCTAGTGCCAGGCCAAGTTGTCTTTTACATTCCTGGCTGCTCCTCCTACCCAACTTTTCAGGGGTTGTTTTGGGAACACTGCATTCCCAGCACTGTGGAGATGGTGGCTGAGCCCTCTGCCTGGGGCTGTGCTGGGTTTCTGGCCCTGCCCCCAAGCTTTCAGTGCTCTTCTGGCTCAACCAGAAGTTCAGGTGTGGGGTGGCCTGATGGTGTGTGTTGGGCTGGGAGAGTGGGTGGTGTGCAGTGGAAAACACTTGAGCAATGAATCTAGAGGCCCCGGGGATGTTGGTTTTGTTTTTTTTTTTTTTTGGAAGTGGAATTCTACTTCATGCCATTTGTCCCTTCCACCTACTCTGAACTTTCAGAGGGTTCAATCCACCAGGAGTGTAAAGGCCACTGCAGATGAGTTGTAGAAAGAGAAGATTAGAGGAAGAAGAAAGAAGTTGGAATGGGTTCCTCCCTTCAACAGTGTCTTTTCTAGCATCTCTCTAACATTCTCTCGCTTCCTAGCATTTCTTTCCTCTTAGCCTTTCTTGAATTTCCATTCATTTCTGGCCATCCACGGAAATAGAAGCTAAAGCTAAAAGCCTGAAGGAGTCTCAAAATTCTTGTTTTTTCATCCTTGTTCACCATTTTAATCCTGTCTTCCATTCTTTTTGCTATTTTTCTTTCTTAGAACGTAAGCAAAAGGAGCTATTAAATTAATGCTCAAAATATGGAAAAAAGTACTTCAGAAGAAAACAAAACAGAGGGAAACCAGGCTAGTAAAGTAAGGAGGATGGAGAAGATGAGGAGGAACGGACAGCCCCTCAAATGCGAAGTTACTAGGAAATGGTCCTGAGTTAATATGGAGCAGGCAAGCCCTCTTGTCTTACTTAAACTTTACAGAGGAATTTTCTGAAATTTGGTAAAGTTAGAAAGGAAAGTCTGAGCCCTCCACCCCCACAAGACTAGCGATGATATTGAGCAACAGAAACTTTTGAGGAAATCTGGACGTCTGCCTGCGGATGACCATCCAGATAGACCAAGCGCATTAGAATCATCTCCTGGTATTGATAACGTTTTTTTAGGGGGGTGAGGAAGATTGGCTTTGAGCTAACATCTGTTGCCAATCTTCCTCTTTTTTGTCCTTTTCCTTTTTTTTCCTCCCCAAAGCCCCAGTACATAGCTGTATATCCTAATTGCAGGTCCTTCTAGTTCTTTTATGTGGGACACTGCCTCACCACGGCTTGACGAGCAGTGTATAGGTCCACACCCAGGATCAGAAGCTGCAAACCTGGGCTGCTGAAGCAGAGCATGCACACTGAACTACTGCATCACTGGGGGGTCCCTGGTAACATTTTTTTTAGGTGATAGCTGTGATGTTTTCATATATGAGGTAGGAATTACCACTGTAGGCTTGCTATAAGAGGCTTTATTTTTTATTAAGCATAAATTTAGTTCACATTTACTTATTCATTTAATTTTTAGCATATTCAAACTCTCCACAAATTCTGTTAGAATCAGAGCAAAATAGGATGATTCCTCTACTTATGGAAGCCTTAAATTAAGGAGGAAGCCAGCAGAATATGAAAAAGTCAACTCACTTAAAATCATGATGGGGGTAGGGGAAATAGGGAGAGGTTGGAAAAAGGGTACAGACTTTCAGCTGGAAGATGAGCAGGGTCTGAGGATCTAATATCTAACATGATGACTATAGTTGATAACACTGTATTTATATAGTTGAAATTTACTAAGAGAGTAGAACTTAAATATTCTCACAAATAAATAAATAAATGAGGTGATGAGTGTGTTCACTAACTAGATTGGGGAAATCTTTTCACAATGTATACATATATCAAATCATCATGAGGTGTACTTTAAATATCTTACAAGTTTATTTGACAATTATGCCTCAAGAAAGCTGAAAAAAATACTGTTAAGAAGAGTAAATGTTTTTGGTTCATGGGATTATATTATTTATATAAATATGTACAATAAACTTTCTAAATGCTATTGCAAGGGTAAAGAGCTTGCTTTGAAAGAATCCCAGGTGTCTCATTTCCCCAGCAGAGGGGCAGCCACCCACAACCAGGGAGGGGCCACATTTATCTCTGTGCCTCCTGTGCAACTACAGTGGTGGGCACATACCAGTGTTTCTTGAGCTAAACCAAACTGGTGGAGAATCATGAAGGAGAAATTCTGAGGAAAAGTTACTTATTTGTTTGCTTATTTTAGCATTGTCATTGTCTTGAAGGTAATCTGGCTTAGAAACCTACTCCCATTTTTCTCCTGAGATTAAACTCCCACAATGTTCTAATTAAAAAAATTTTTCTTGCCCCCATTTGTTGAGCACTGATTATATGTCAGCCTAAAGGCCTGGGTGCTCACTGCCTCTCACAGTGTTATCACTAGTGCTCTCACAGCCCAGTGCTGTGGGATCCTGACTATTGGACACAGCATCTCGCTCGTGGCCAGGTCTCGCTCCATCTTAAACAACAGCAGCAACAGCTGTGAGAGGAATCCAAGGACCAATTTGTTGGAATAAAGCAAAACAGGGCTTTGCCATATGGGAGATATATCTCAGATGGGTTTAGTAGATGTAGGATGATTTTTCTTGTAGCCTAAGGGCTTTCTGGAGGGAATCTGAATCTTTTCACTGTGCCCACATCATTGCCAGATGTGGAAATATTGAAATAGACCTTATCCTTTGTGTGTGTGTGTGTGCATGTGCATACGTCCGTGTGTGAAAGTGGCAAATTCTAGCTCATATACCAAGTTTCAGTTTATTTAACTCTCGCTGTCTTACGCAAAAATTTCTTCATGAGCCTCCTAAATGTGCAGTAGGACTCCCCCTGCCCCATCTGAATATCTTATGTTTATTTCATGTTTACCAATATGTAGAAGCAGAGGCAGCAAAATAATGATAAAAGATGGTAATTTCATAAAGGGCCCTGTTAGTCTTGTACTCTAATAGTAGAATGGAGTGGAATGGAATGCTCCACCAAAACTTAAAAATTCATAATGATTATTGATACCATTAATCAGAATTTGCCCGGTGAACAGCTCAGAGATCTGGTGTATTAAGCTGTCATGTGGTTGCAATCATACCTTTTTAACTGCCATCAGAGGTAACTGTCAGCAACATCATATATTCCCTCCAGTCTATTACGGCTTCAGGTCCCCAGGGTTCCATCCTGAGTCCAGGGCGATTTGGACGTACGCTAATGACCTGCTGATTGTCTGCACAAAAGCGAAATTGTACACTGTTCAGGCAGCACAGTGATTCTACACAAAAGCAAAGGACTGTCTGGTGTCAAAATAATACCATACTCTAACTTTGATAAAGGTTTTTTAACTGACTACAAGGCACTATTTGTTGCTAAAGCGTGTGGCAGAAATAATGTTTATTCAAATAACTAATCAATTGGCAGCAGGGAAATTTCAGGAATGTGCATGTGTGAGTGTGTGTGTGTGTGTGTGTGTGAAAAGGATGCTGTTTAGATAGTTGTTTCTGTTCAGATTTTTGGCTCTAATTTTGAAAGGTATAGAAACTAGCAAATATCTTTGCTTCAGTTGGATATTTACTCACGTTGGTGATTATTAATATACACTTTAAATAATATGTGGCTGAAGGGTTTTCTGACCAGGTAGTGAAAACATGAGGTGAACACTATATCGATCTATTTACCTATTTATCTATTGACCTACCTCTATGGTCTGCCTCAGTGAGCAGGTTTGGGGCTGTAGGAGGCGAAGTGAAGCCATCCCAATACTCTGCCTGGGTGTGACTGCCCACAGTGTGTCCCCTATAAAGCTGAGGACACAGGAGAGGACCTGGGCCAGTGCTGGAAACCCAGTAAAATCCCTCCCTGCCCCTTTTTTTCCTTGCCCCCACACTCCGCTGGCTCCAATCTGGCCTGTATGCATGTTTAATGGGCTGGTTCTTCCCTAGGGGACCTTGTCACCAAGTCATTTATCTCTTTAGTGATGGATTAGAACTCCCGCTGAGACTGACCCAGATTCCAAAGCTTTATTCCAAGATTTGACTTGTTTGCTTGTTCATTCATTCATTTGTCTATTCTTTCACCCATTCAGTGACTATTTTAAACCTGTTGTTATATACCAGGCACTATGCTGACCACTGGGATGATTATGATGAATAAGGTTCGGCCTCAGCTCTCAAGCCCCTTGTAGTCCTGTAGGAGTCAACTGGCAATTACAAACACCTAGCAGACTGTCAAGGATCCCTTGTCAGCTTTGCCCTGAGACAATTTAAAGAGAAAGTGAGTTGTACCACGTTGGCAAAGTGAAAGCTCCTCCACTAGACTGTAAGCTTGTTTAGGGCGAGAAGTGAGCCGTGTCCTAGGAATTATTTACAGCTCTGAGCATGGGAAGCACTTAAAGCTTATGTTCTATAAAATGCTGGTGAATTTTTTGGAATGTCTAAAAAAAGAATCTTCGGCAACAGAGAGTAAATTGCAGATGCCAAGAGGAGGGGCTTTGGGGTCAGTTATGGGTTTGGCCTCTACTGAAACAATTTCACTTAGTAACCAGTGATGGCCCTCACCCCATCCAATTTCTTCATCTATTTCAAAAACTGTGTTTTTAGCACCTATGATATGCCAGCTCATGTGCTAGGTGTTGTGGATTCAAGAGTGAACAAGATAGAAACAGGATCTTTCCTCATGTAGCTCACAGTAGAGGGGGTGTGGGGGCTTCAAAACTGATACAGAGGATTCCAACCCAGTGTTTTAAGTTTTAAGTTTTGTGAGAAAGAAGTACTATTGTTGCGTAGACTGCTGAAGGGGAGGGGTTAGGAGGTCAGGGAGGAGAGTGCTCCAGGCATTGGGAACAACGTGCAAAGCAAAGGCCTGGAGGTGAGAATGATCCGAGTGCATTCCAGGGACTTAAATATATTCAGAGTCATTGAATTGTCACCTGCAATGAGAGGAGCTTGAGATGAGGCTGGAGAGGTGAGCAGGGCCAGATCCTGAAGGGCTTGTAGGGAATGCTAAGTAGTCTGGACTCCATTGACCATCAAAAGGAATTTATTGAAAGGATTTGAGCAGGGCAGTGCCATGATGAAATTTGCGTTTCAGAACTATTCCTTGGGCTACATACCGGATGGGGGATAGGGAGGGTGACAGATATTACCAGTTAGGAAGGCTTTTGCAGTAACCCAGGTGGAAGGTGGCCCATAGGCAGGGTGGTATAGTGGAAAATGCATAAGCTTGAGAATCCACCAAGATTTGGGGCTAAAACTTACTACCTAGCAAGTAACTATTATATATAACCTCCATACTTTCTTCTGCAAAATGGTGTAACTTTGCCTATCTGATGTGGTATTACAGGAAACACACATGGTAGTCCCTTCCTGTTGCTATCTGTAATGTCCCTCTTTCTTCCCCACTTGCATTTCTTCTCCCTTAACCTACAACTTAATGCTTTAAAACAGGATCTTTTGTTATTCGTATTGGTCCTTTTTATCTCTGGACTATGTGTATTGTGAAGGCTCCTCCTTTTTTTCATTCTGCCTTTGCAACTACTGCAATTATTCTAGAATGTTCTGGGCCATCACCAGGTTACAACTCTGAAGAAGTTGGTTTTGTGGAACACTTTATTCCAGTTTGGGTGATGTTATAACCAATGAAAACCAAGCTTGGTAAAGATGAAAATCTTTGCTCCCTTTCCTTTGGAACTTTCTGGTAACTGCATTCTCCCCCTCACGCCCTCGGAATGCAGCTTTGGTGTTATCTTTGGCTGTCCTCAGGGCTGCTTCTTAAGCACTTGTGGAGAGAGAAGTTTGTATTTTTTACAGAATAGACCTTATTTTCACTCTGAGAATATTCCAAAATCCTGTCATATTTTCCTTTCTGACATCTCTAAAACTCATCTTTTCCCTTTGGTCATCAATCACTAAAATCCTTTCCCATATTTTGGCCCTTTTTTCCTTCTATGCCTTATAAATACCTCCATTCTGGTCTCTATTCTTGAGTTCTGTCTCTGTTAGAGCAATCACCTTGGTGCCTTCATTACGACATCTTTTTAAAATGCCTTCACTGGTTTCTCTCCTCTGCATTAAATCTGGACTTTAGGGACCCTCACTGCTCTTCATTGCCTGAGTATTTTTTTCCCTGCTGATATGTTATATTTCTTCTTAATTTCTTAATACCTGACCTCTTTATATTTGTTCTTTTTATTTCCCTCATTCACTTTTTGTTTTCCTAGGCAGTTTTCAAGCTGTGTCCTCCCCAGCCAAGGACATTTTCTTTCCTTTTTATATGCCAAACCCAGTCTCAAACAAGTTGTATCCTGAAACCCTCTCTTAATTTTCTCATAGCTCTCTTCCTCATGCTTGCTAATGTCTCACTCTTTGTGAAGATGGTCTTTTCTCTATCAAGTGATTCTATAGCTGTATAGTAGAGTGTATGTATATGCTCTTTTGCTATAAACAGATCATTCTGTTTGTGTCATTCATTACAGACAGTCTTTGCTGTGAGTTGATAAGTCCATTCTCTTGCCCCCTTTGCCACTGCCTTGGTTTGAGGTTGACAATTGTGTTTCCCTCCTACGCCGTCTCACCGCCTCAGCTCTCTCTCCCAGCTAGTCTACGCTTCCCATCATTCTCAGAAATGTCTTCCTGATCTAGGCCTTTCTCTTCTTAAACAAAACGAAGCTGCTCGCTTTCCCGGGCCTGAAAAATGGGATTTCTCTTTCTCAGGTGTGCATCAAGGGTCTTCCTACTGCAGCCTCTCCTCACCACTCCAGATTCTCTCTCCCACTTTTGTACCCCAAATCCTAAATTCCAGCCACATGGAACTACTTGAGGAGGCATTTCCTATATGCAGAGGTCAAGAGTGGACTGCTACGGGCCAAATACAGTCTGCAGAATTCTTTGCCATTTTTTAAAAACCAAAAGACTTTACGTGAAAATCTGTCTTTCTGATTTCTCTCAGAAAATATGGAAATACTGCACCATGTACCCACCAGGCAACAGAGGGCTGGAGTTGAATGGTGGCTGCCCCTTTGGATGAGGCAGGCTCTTCTCCAATTTGTCACAGTTTCTGCCACTCCCTTTTGTATCCCCAACATTGAGGCAAAGCGTCATTTGCCATTTATCACTGCTTTTGTGTTTTGTTTTGCCTTTATTGTATTAAGAGAAAATTGTGCCATGTCTCTCTAGATAAACAAAAGATGGGCAGATACTGTTTTGCATTTCAAGAAACATGTGGGGCCTGCTTCCCTCTTTCATCCTTCTGGCCCCTGTAGGCATCTGAGTTGGATCTCTGACACAGTGGCCTGTCTTAAAATCCTGGCTCCATCACTTACTAGCTGTGTGGCTTTGGGCAAATTACTTAGGCATTCTCTGCCTCACTTTCCACCTCTGTAAAGTGGGCATGACAATAGTGTGTGTATCACAGAGAATATTATCTGAGATATACTGTGAAGATTATGTGAGACAATCTATGTAGAGAATTTAGTAAAGGAATTGGAACATGGAAAGCATTCAACAAATCTTAGCTATCACTAAGATTGTTATCACTATTATTATTATTCTATTTTTTCCCAAGATCTAGTGGTGGGAATATCAGATTTGTGAGGGACATAGTTTTAGGTAGAGTCTTTGGTGCCTATTTAATTTCACCTCCCTAGTTATCAATTTTGCCAGTTTCTACCTATGGGCCTGGTCAAGTCACTTAACCTCGCTATGCCTTTGTTTTATTATCTGTAAAATGTTAACAATAACAGTATAATAATGATAGTATCCACATCTTTGGTTATGTTGTATCATCTGAGATAACCATTACTGTGTATCACAGGCGTGTGCCACATAGTAAGTACGTAGTAAATGGTAGCTATTATTATCATCAGCTGCCCTGGCAAAATTTTGCCCCTGTTGCCCCAGGGGTGTCACCCAGTAGTTGTGAGGCCCCAGGGAGCGAGGTGATCCAGCTGCATGTGTTATGTGATTCCTGTGTGTCCACATGGGCTTTTCAGAGGTTAAAATGTAATTCATATACCATAAAACCCACCCTCTTAAAATTTATAATCCAGTGGTTTTTAATATATTCACAAAGTTGTACAATCATCACAACTATCTAATTCCAGAACATTTGCATCATCCCCAAAAAGAAATCCTGCACCCATTAGCTGTCATCCCTCAAACCTACCCCCCAGCCCTTGGGAACCACTAACCTACTTTCTATCTCCATAGATTTGCCTATTGTAGATATTTCATAGAAATGAAATCATATAATATATGGGTGTGCATGGTCTTTTGCCTGTGTGTTTCCCTGAAGAATGAAGCTGGACCCTTTTTCAGAAAACAAATTCCTGCTGGGAAGATAAAGGAGGCCCTAAGTAGGAAGTAAGAAATAGGAAGATAGCATAGGCCAAGACTGCCCTAAGAGAAGCAAAACCAAACAGCATGGATTCTAGAGACCCATTTGAATAGGCTAGGAATGTTGAAGAGCTATAAACCATGAGTATAAATAGCAACCAAACTAGATTCTTTTGGATTCTTCACAGATGGCCCTCAAAAACACTGTAAGGATCTCAGATGCCCATCTGTGGATTCACCCGGGAGTCGGTTAAAAATACATGCTCACTGAATCAGAATCTCCAGGCTGGGGGTTAGGAACTGCTGCAAGATTCTGCCAGGCAGTGGGTTTGGAAATGACTGACTTACACGGGGCATGCTTGTACGACACTGAGCTGTGTTGTTATGTTCCATCTTGAATGACAGCACTCTGTAATGTTGATACACTTCTTAAGTATACATGTCTGATCTTCCTAATAGCTTGTTTACAACTAGGCCTTACTGTTCTTTGTCCATCTCAGCCTCCCTGCACAGTTTTACATAAAGTAGGGGCTCAGCATGTGTTGGAAGGTTGGATACACAGGAACCTTGAGGGTATCACTGGGATATTGCTGGCCACAAAGTCATTAAAGTCAACAGGGCTTAAGAGGAGATCTTTCCGGCACATTCTAAGCATTCTTTGAGATTTTGAGGCTGGTGATTGTCTTCAGGGCTCTGACTTGTGCCCCAGTGGTGGAGAGCCCTTTGATCTTTGGGCTCCAGAGGATGTCTGCAGAGCAGCCCCTCAGGGGGGCCGTCCAGCTAGCTGCATGGTGCTGAGAGGTAGAAGAGCAACAAGCAAGGGTAGGAGTGGTTCCTACAGCTCACAGATCAGAATCCCCCAGGGAACCTGTTGACATTTCTGTGTCTTCCCAGACCCACTGAACTACATTGTTGTCCAGGAAGGGGAAATTGCTACTCAGATACTACCAAACACTGCTCTAGAGTTTGAAGAACATGATCCTCCTGCCTGTGTCTGGAGCAAAGACAATATGTTGCCCTCACGGGGAGTAACTTGGATAGGGCTGTGGCCTGGGATTTGAGAGACCTAGGCTCAGTGTTGGCGCTGCCTTTTAGTTAGTCCCTGTGTGACACTGGGTAAACCACTTACCTTTCAGTTTGCTTCTTTGTAAAGTGAGGGATTTGGACCAGGGGAGATACCTGGAATACAGACATGATCATTGGTATCTGTAGGAATCTCCTCCATAGGCTCAGATGTCAGTTCTAAAGGATCCTCCCCTTTGTGTGCTCTGAGGACAGAACTGCTTTCTCAGTCTGGGGTTAGCGGCTGCTCACTGTCATTGGAGGCAAAGATGCTGAAGCCCCCTGTTTGGAGGTTTGGTGGTTGCTGTGGAACAGTGGTGAGATTAAACGAGAAGCATGGGAAACCCTTCCCCTTTCCTTGCTCACCCCTCCCCTCCTCTCTCTTCTTCCCTTATTGCAGTAATTGAGTTTACCGTGTACAAGCTCCATCCATAAACATCCCATGGGAATGTTAAAGCCACCAATTGTTAATACTTTAGTACTCAAATCTAGCAATTGGAAGACTTTTAAACTAGTATCTGTCGTATTAAAGAAATTTAAGTGGTTGGATGTTAGCAAATGCACACTGGGTTCCTGGAGCCTGAGGAAGGGGACGGAGGGGCACAGCAAGGGAGCGGGTGGCAGCCAAAGACAGTCATTGATTTGGCAGTTTTGCCCAGTATCTTGGCACTGGTGCTATAATACACCTCCCATGATGCTTGTGGCAGAGATGCCCTAAACTAGTGATGCTTCATTGAGACCATCTTTGGGTGAGGTTCTTATCATTCTGTCTTATCTTGTTAATGACCCTAGCAGTCAATCATTTTGGTTGCCCAGTAACTGAGTGAGGCTTGGGTCACTGTGCTTCTAACTTTTCATGGCATCTTAAATCCAAGTTTATCCCCAAATATTATTATTTATTCAGCTCTCACTCAGGTCACAAAATCACAACTCCATTGAGGTCAGCCCTGTGAAACACTCTGAAGAAGCAATAGCTGTTTGGAGATTCTGTGGGCTCTCTTTCCTTTTTCCCAAGTATTGCCCTCCCTAGCCCACTCATTCTACATCCTTTCTGCATGCAGATTCATTTGTATTTAATTGCACTTATGATTTTTCATCTTTCTTTTGTACAGTAAAATAAATAAAGTAACAGAGAATCCTGAGGCATTCTTTGTGTGTTCCCGTAGACTCTGCCCCATTGTCTGGAAAACCACAGACTTCATTTTGATGCCAGTGAATCCGTCATCGGGTGTTGTTTAAGCCGTGTATTTACCAAGATCCTCACTTGAGCAGTGGCTTAACTTTTTAATCTTTGATTTATAATTTTACAGTTGCTGAGACAGAAGGAAAACCCACTCCTTTGGAGGAGCATGGCCTTTTCCTATATTGCTTTCCACTGCTGCCACTGAGCTTCTTGAACCCTGGCCCCTGGACACCATCATCAAGAAGATGTTATGGATGAGCCACCTATCTTCTGAGAGAAGAGGACCATCAGCTGCAGTTTCTAACTAGGTTGCCTTCTTCATTTCAAGTAATGGCTTCCGTCAGGGTCAGATTAAAGACAGACCAGCTGGACAACTGCTTGGACGACTAACATTAAGGGCACTGAAGTGTCCACAGTATGCTAACACATCCATGGAAATATAAGGAGGGGGAAATAATACTAGCATTTCTTTTAGGGAGAATTCTGTGTGGGGCTGGAAGGAATGGTTTGATAAATTCCTTAGGGATGGAAAGCAGGGAGTAATCAGAATATAAAGGAGCATGGGGATGTTTTACTGCAGGACTCCTGTTTTTCCTACTGGGAAATGTAAATTGGGTGCACTGCTTGGTTCTTTCTCACACAGAACTCAGCCTGTTCTCTAGTAAAGATCTGGTTTGAAGGAGACACCCCTTTATTAGCCTACCTCTCTCTGCTCTGTACCCTAGAGCTTGAAAATGAAGACCTAGTCATATACTGTCTATCTTGCAGTTCTAGGAAGTTAGCTCTTAGTGTGTCTTCATTCACTTGGGTGTGATGGTTGTTAACAGAGCAGATTGAGTCAAATAGAGCTTGATCTCTGCCAATGGGCTGGGCGATCAGAGCCTGTGTTGAGTTAATTATATCAATGGAGGCATCAGGTGGAGTTGGGATTTTCAAAAATAGCTGAGGAATGATTTTGCTGGTTATTTGTAGATGAGGACATCAAGGAACATTCTTAGAATTGCGAAATATGGACCTGGTGGTCATGTTCAATAATTAAACAAATAGTTAAGTACCTTCTGGACACTGTGGAGACTTAGGAACAAGATAGACATGGTTCCTACCCTCATGGAGCTTACATTCTAGCTTTCTATTAGGTGTAAAGAGCAGTGGCTACAGCAAGCCAGTGGCCACAAAGATACTCTTGAGCACAGAATTCCAATTAAGAGAGTGATTTCTACTGATTTAATCGTGCCTAGTAACCGTGCTTCTCAAAGACTTATGTCTGCATTCTATAAATGCTCTGTGAACCTGCATAGACTGTTTCCCTAGCAAGTTGCATAAAGTCCTGTGGTGTCATGGGAAGAGGTTAGGGTTAGCAGGGCTTCTGGGGAGGGAGATGTTAAGTGACTTTGGTCAGGAAATATGAAGGGACAGATTTCAGGAACCAGCTAATGCTTCTGTTCTATGTAGGAAAACTGCAGTGTGAGAAATGCTGCCCTGGGAACATTGAGACCTGGGGTTTAGTCTTTATTCTAGTACTAACAAGCTATGTGACTATGGGCAAGTCACATCACAGTCCACTTGGAGACCTCTTGGGTGACTCCAAGATCATTTCCAGCTCTAAAAATGTTAACATCAAGCCCCAGACTGCTAGGCAACTGGCCTGTTTCTAAGCTGTTAGGTCAAGTGGATCTGCAATAGGCACTTGATTGTTATTTTTTTGGAGGAGTGTTTATCAACCTTGTAGGATGTGAGGAATCTGCCTCTCTCCTTTGGAGTTGAGAAAATTCTACAAAATACCCTGTAGAGCTCATAGAGGCTTTATTTCCTCCTTCATTCTTTTTTCTATCCCTGCCTTTCTCTCTCTACTTTCTTTCATCACATTTCTATTGAGCATATACCATGTGCTATATACCAGGTGTGTACTAGGTTTAGAGATAAACCTGACATTTTCCCGCATTCCAGAAGCTTTCACAGGAAGGGGAACAAAACCCTCCTTCCTTTCATCTGCTGCCTTTCCTTTTGGTGAGAATCAACCACATCCCAGGGGAATGTGCTGGTGGTACTCTGAGGGTAACCAGCTACAGGCGAATGCCCCATTCTGCTCAAGCAATTTTGAGGTGCCTTGAGATGTACATCCAGATAATCATTTAGGCCCGGGGTCACCATGAGAAGATCTATGTCCAGATATTAGGAAGAGATAATCTTTTACTTCTTGGGATAAATCTGTAGAGGGACAATCCTCCACGCAGTGATGGCCACTGCCTACCCCATCTCCTGCAAACCATGTCCGCCCAGGTGGGGAGAATCTAGGTGACTGCGTCCGAAACTTAAAAAAAAAAAAAAAACCTTCTCAATAAATACACACCTTTCATGTATACTGTGCTTCATATATTCACTAGGGCTGGTGGCCTCTTTACAAAGGAAAGGAAAAATACTAATCAGACAAAAAGATATTGCTATGAATTCTTATGTTATTGTGAACCAGTCCTACATGAGTGACTTCTCATCTTTGTTTCCTCCATCATTAGTCACTCTATTTGATATATATCACCAAGTGCAGAAAATGTTATAAAAAATTCATCAATGGAATTTCATAGTCAGAATTCCTGAGACAAACTGTTTGGTTTGAGAATTTTATCCTGGGAAATAGTTTTAGGGACTTCAATATCTGGCCTAAATGGTGGAATTAATTACTCTGCACTCTCAATTTTGCTTCCCATTTGAGGTCAAGGAATGTACTGAAACCTCCAGTTAATGCCTATATCTCTCTGTGGCCAAGAGCTTTAATTTTCTCTATTGCTTTAGTTTCTTGCAGATGTACAGCATTACTAAATGGGTTGATTAGTGCTTCATCTCTTCTCCTTGTCCTTACTTTCCCTCTTGTAAATAGGCTAAAAACTGTGTAAGGTTCACAAGATCAGACGGCTGGTAGGACTTAGAAGAGAAACAGAGTCTGGCAACTCACATCAATGGAAAATCGACCCTGGAATAATTGATAGAATATTCAAATATCTTAGTGCAGTGTTATTCCCATTAAGCAGAAATGGTAAGTAAATCTATATGACTCAAAACATTTTTTGTAAAGGAAACATTCTTTCCTTTTTTTTCCTTATGTGCTCGAGGAGTTGTAGCAGCAAAATGAACATCTGTCAACCATCTCATATTTCCAAATATCTGGAGATTGACCATTATGAAGACAAAAGATATAGATGATGGACTGGTCTTTCCACCTCTTTTTTGCATAGTCTGAGGTCTCATAGCTTCAGCCACTGACTCTAAGGCAATTTACATTTGTTTCCTCTGTCTCTCTTGAGAGAAAACAAAAATCTTATTTTTCCAAGCAGTTAAAACTCTTCTTCTTCAGCTAAGATGAAAGAATTAGGAGTTCTTTCTCCTTGTATATAATTGCATGTTTCATCTTTCTTGTTTTAATGATTGACAGAAAACTGATAACCTGAGACATCACTGAACCAGGGTTGAATGTACTCTCTTGGTAGCCCCATTGCTATTTGACTATTTTCCAAGGTTTCTTACTCTGTAATGGAAAGGTTTATTAATATAAGGGGTGCTAAGCTTTCTGAATACTAATGAACTTATTTGCCAAAATTTAAATGTTCCTTCTTGTCAGTGAATGCCTGTCTCACTTAACAGAATCCACATTGAATAATGAAGAAAATTAGACAATATTGTACCCTCAAGAGAAATAATGTGTGAACTGTAATAGAGTACAGAGGGGGAAAAGGGTCGTATTTTAGAAAAAACGAGTAGATGATTTTGATCATATAAGAAAAGATTAACTTAGAGAAACCCAATTCTTTTTTAAAAAATGTACTTATAATAATTCAATGAGCAGGATTTCCCACTGCACAAGTGACATGTATCTTTGGCTAGTTTAGAATGAGAGTAAAGTCATAATCATATGGAAATGCATGCTAGGTTTCAGTGGTCACAAGTTACTAACCTTATTCCCAGGTAAGGCATCATATACCATTAATGGAAAAGACAAATCAACAAGCTTCAAAAATGAACACAGATCTCCAAAGAAGTACAATAGGGAGGTAGAGTTTGAGAAACTGCCCCAATTCTTCCTTTAAGCGTGGTATAATGAGGCTGTCTCTTGGTCAGTATGTTTATTTCCATTGCCTTGGTGTTAACATTTATAGAGTTGATGATCACGATAGCTTTCCCTCACCAGCATTCAAAGCGCTTTGTGGGAACAAGATGGCTGCCCTCTTGACCAGGAAGACAGGCTGAGAGAACTTCAGTTGCTACACAAACTGTGAAATACGGTCTGGGACAGAAATAAGAGTGCATCTATGGAGTGAAATAAAGCAATGGAGGGAAAGTGAGAGAGAGAATATAAAGGTGAGATTGTGCAAAGACGGGAGTTTGTCCATGTCATACACTTGAAACAGGAAGGTACAGGTTGGTAAAAGGTGTGGGGAGGAAGGATTCTAAAGTAGAGAAAATAAAGGAAAGAATGAATGTCTCCAGAGTTTGCTAGAATTAATTATCTTGAGATTTCAGGAGGGGCAAAGGAAGATCAACAGAAAGGAAAGAAGGCTCTGAAGCATGTGAAGTTTCAAAAACAAAACACAAACAAAAAATTTTAAAAACTAAAATCATGCTCTTCTAGGAAAAGAGGCTGGGCGGTAACAGAAAGTTTGATGCCAGCAGGATTTGTATTGAGGGTTTTACTTTTAATCTCTAAGAGAAAAGTGTTATATGACAGATTTGAAAGACATTAATGTATCTTTTGGTCATGATACTGGGCTTCAGTTGCAAAGGGGAAAAAGAATGATCAATACATCTCAGATAAACACAACCAACTGTGCAATAGTTCATCTGAGGTCTGTATTATCCCCACTTAAGTTAAAAAAAAGAGGCCTGGTGAGTTTGATTGCCTCTGTGGGAAGGCTTGAGAATTATAAACCTAGGTTTCTCCCTTGACATGATAATTTGATATTAAAAATTAAGTAAATAAATAGAAAGAGAGTATGGGGACATTAAGGTTCATCTCCACCATTTCAAATCATGATCTGCACCTTCAGAAAAAAAGACCTTGGAACATGGAAAGTAGGAAGGAGAGGGGAAGAGATGACTGATGGGGGTGGTAAGCAAGAAGCGGGAAATGAATGCTGCAAACCAAATAAGACTACACAATTTGTGAGAAAATGAAATGAACAATAGTGTTTGAAGGATAAGTGGGTATTGAGAAATATGCAATAATAAGACATTTAAAAATAGGAAATTACAGGAGAAAGTGAGAACGAATGATGAATTACATGGGAGATGCTTAAGGACGTGGGAAGGCAAAGAAGGGAGGAGGTATTTAGGATGCGAAGCAAAACGTGACTAATGGCTGTAAAGGGCAAGTTCAAACTCCTGATGGCATGTCCCCAACCTTGGGTGAATGTGCATAACCTAGAAATAAAGGAGGAAAATACGAGGAGAGTTCATCGTTAACATGAAATCGTGAGGACAGTAGAGAAAGCAATAAGCATCATTAGTCCTCAGGAATGAAAGTGTTTCTAGAGAAATGTATTAGTCTGTGTTCTCCATTCACCTATGAGTAGAATAGTTTTCATCTACCTTTTACAAAAGGTTGAATTATAAAGTGAACACTATTAAAGGAAAGAAAAGCTAAGCATTGTCAGGGGAAGTTGGAGAAAAGATTGCCTCTAGAGCAACTGAAGATTGGGGACTAAGTGAGCAAAATTGTTCACAGCCTTTTCTATAAAAATTTTGAAATCCAGCCTCTTAATGAAAGAACTGGAGATAATTTATTCAAATAGAAATGTGGGCAGTGATGAGGGAGGAAGTTTTAACTGTCGTAAATATTTCAAAATATATTCTTCCACAACATATTTTGTGCCTCATCAAAGTGAGTGAGATTAAGTTAAAAAGCTTCGGGTTATTGCTTTAAACACTTTGGATGAGAGGATTTATAGCTATGTAAAGTATTCCTAGCAGCAGAAATAACATTAATTTTTCAAGAAGATGGATCTCTGGAGCAGGAATAAATGCCTGTGATTATCCTTTCGTTTTCTCGTGTTTGTGCAGGGGGATTCCGTTCAGCCAGACGGTACCAGACCCCCTTCAGAGGGAAGCTGATAAAGTAATTTAGGTGGAAAGGCCTAATGAGATAATGATGCTAAGGCCAGTTAACACCTAATAAGAACATAACCACCAGGGATGATATTGTTGCTTATTAATTATAATGATGATGTGGAGGAAAGAGACAAGGTGGCACTCATTTAGCAGAGAGCACTCAGGAGTAAAGCTGTTTTCCCAAAGGGCAAGTTGCAGTCAGTTAGAGTTAGAAGTAGGGCAACATTTAGCAGAGTTTGAAATTTATGGCCGTTGGGTTATACTGGTGACCACAGAACTGGAGGCCGAGCAGGAGGTAACAGATGCCTTCCTGATGGTGGCCAGGGCTGGAGCGGAGACAGCTGTGGTTGCAGGGCCAGGCCACGCATGGAGCCAGAGACTCCAGGCTGAGTTGTGGGGGCAGTCCGCTGGCCTTAGATTGCACAGTGGTCATTCGTGGGCAGACGGGCAGGTGTCCAGAACTGGACTGGGTGTGCTTCCAGTTCTGTGACCTTCCCCTCCACTCCACTCGGTCCTGTGAATCAGACCCGTAGCACAGCTCTTCAGTCTAAGTTGGCGCCCTGCCCTGTTGAGGGAGCCCAGATCCTTTGGTCCTGTTTTCTGAGGCACAGATCTACCCTTCATCTGCTGACTTGAATTTAAGGTTTCTTGGCGTTAGTCACTGTCCCCACTCTGCTTCCTGAATTCCCTGTGGGTCTGGGCACCTTCGTGTTCACCCAGGGCTGGGGAATTGTAGTGTCAGTTTATTGGAGACACAATGTCTGTATGGGTCACATCGGTAGGAGTCGAGAATGTGAGGAAGAAGCAGCTGTGCGAAAAAACATGGAACTTTTGGAAACTTTGTGTGTCCTCAAGGGAGGCATAGGGCCAGGACCAGTCTGGGGAAGTGCATTTGGGGCTCAGTGAGGAATATGAAACTGTCCTTAATCACCATCTTTCCCTTCACAATGTGGGTCTCTGTCTAGGTCCTGGAGCCTCAGCTGTCACTCACTCCTCTCTGGGTCTTCAGATGCCACCTCTGCAATGATAGGGAGTGGTTTTCCACACTTTTCAGTGCTATTAATTTTATTAGCTGGATGAGGGCCATCTCACAGAATTTTTCTTGTTACATGTGATGTCACCGACCCCACCATAAAAAGGAAATAACATTCTCATCATTAATTTTTTAAAGCAAGTATATTTTATTTTTGTTAAATGTGTGGTTTGAGAGAGACAAGAAATGAAAAGTGCTGGACTGGAAGACAGAACCTATGGCTCTAGTCCTGACCCTTATATGTATCAGCCCTGTAACTTTGGTAAATCTCTTGATTTCTGAGCCTCAGTTTCCCTGTCTATAAAATGAGGGGCTATTGAGGGTAAACTTTATGGTTTTAAAGCTATTTCTAGCCTTAAAATTCTACATTTAAGCATATACGTTTGTAAGACTCCTACATTAATTAAGCCTTTATGAGAAGTAATTGCTAACCTTGTAGGATGACAAATATTGCCTTAAATCCAAGGTTCAGAGTAGATGTTTAAGGTCTGGGTTACCAATGAACCAATGACAGAACTATTTCTTGAACACTAACTACATGGCAACCACACACCAACCTTAAAGCCAGGTGCTTTACAGGGAGGAAACAGAGGCTTCAAAGGTGAAATAGGTCATTCAAGATCGTGTAGTTAATGAGAGGGTGGAGCCAACATTCAAACCCAGGTCTCCCTGAAACCAAAGCCCTTGACCTTAATCACCACTGTGCACATCTCCCACTGTTTAGAACCCAGACTCATGTCTTATACCTGATGGTACCAGTCACAGTTTCTTCATTCACAATGGTTCTCAGCTGGTGATGGAAGGCAGGTGCAAGGCAGAGAGTGGTTTGAAAAATCTCCCCAGTCGATTCTGATACACACACCTCTTTGCCTCTAAACCCACCTTGAGTGGCCAGAGTCATACTAACATGACTACATAAACAGTACCTTACTGGAAAACTTTCTGCCATGTGAAGGTTCTCATTTCTTCTCTCAGCATGGCTTTGGGACAGGCAGGGGCAACAGACACAATTCTTTCTCGTCTTCCAAATGGGAAATTGAAGCAAAGAGAATTGAATAATGCAACTTCATGCACCCAGTGGTCATAAAATCGACATGGGGACTCACACCTTAAGACTCCAGCCACCACAAGACATTGTCTTTCTAGCAATTCAACTAATAATATATTTTAAATAAAATATTTTAAATAGATGGAAAAAATGTCACCTTTTCCCCCTGGAGTTTCCTAGTAGGCATAATCACTTCAGTGACATTATTTTACTCAAAATATCTGTAAAACCAGCCTCTCTGAATACTCTCAACCGCAATAGCCAAGGACAAGTGCCCAATAGGGGAGAACAGTACCTTAACCAGGCATTTCTATGAAGAAAAAATGACTTATTAGACGTTCACCGACTGGTCCCCAAAAATGCTTCAGCAAGGTTGTTAAGGCCTGGGTACTCCAAACAGCGAGGGGCTCTTCATTGTTTGGATCTTCTTTGAAAGTAATAAAAAGAATCAATTGCCTTTTGAGGATAAGAATATTAGCATGTAGAATTTCAAATTGCTTTCCAATAATTTATTTTAATACCACACAAACAAGGCCCCAGATTTAGTTTTAATCCACAATTTTTTACAATAAAATGCCTTCATTTGGTCTTTCTATATTTTGGTTTCTTTCCTTTTGCTGACTAAATGCTTTTTTTTTTAAATTTACTATTTTAACCTTTTTTGAAAAATATTTTATTTTTCCTTTTTCCCCCCCAAGCCCCCCGGTACATAGTTGTGTATTTTTAGTTGTGGGTCGTTCTAGTTGTGGCATGTTGAATAAATTCTAAATTGTTGCTCAGTATGGTTGCATTCAGCTAATTGTGAAAAATTAGAAATATCCACCTATAGGATTTGATTACTCAAAGATCCAATAGAATACAATGTTGTTATTTAGAAGAATGAGGCAGCTCTATATGGGATGATCTCTAAGATATACAGTTAAAATTTAAAAAGTGAGATATAGACCAACATGTTTGGTATGCTACTATTTACATAAATACATACTGTACACATCTATGTTTATATTCGTCGTGTAACTGTGGAAGGACATTTAAGGCACTGGTAATAGTGGTTGCCTCTGGGGAGAAACTGACGGCTGGGAGATTGGAGGGAGATTCTATGTATACCCTGCTGTCCCTTTCATATAGTGTATCATGTTTGCGTATTACCTATTCATACGTTTTTATAAAGGAGGTAGAGCTCTTTTTATTGAGATGGAAAAATACAAAAGACATATTGTTAGGTATAAAAAGCAAGTTGCAGAAGAGTATGAATAGTATATAATTCTATTTTTGTAATTATACATGCATCTATGTATGTGTCTACATACATACACACACATCTGTAAGGGTATGCACAAAATTGTTAGCAGTGGTTCTCCCTAGAGGGTACAATATGATAAAGAGTGTGTGTATGGACTTTCATGTTTTATCCTATGTACTTCTATATTGTCTGAATTTTCTTACACAACGTACATACTAATTCACAATAAATAACTCATAAAACCCAAAGGCAACCAAAGGATTGTGCTTGACTTCTACATACCTAGAAACAATATTTCCCAGATCAGCCTTTCTGGTCAGCTGTGCTTTGTTTTTTATATCCCACAGATTACTTCAGATCTCTTCCTTGACCTATTCTCTGAAGTTTCTTGAACTTTCTGTTCCTTTATCTTTGCTCTCCTGCATTCGCCTTTGTCAATGGTGCCTAGCTAAAGTCACGACCAAGAAATCATAGTGATGCTAGCGATAGATCCTCTCTCAACTTCTTTCCCTTTAAATGAATCCAGAATGTTGCAGCTAAAAGCCTCCTCATTCCTAGTTTAGAGACTTCAACCTGGGGCAAATCGAACTACCTATTTCTAGAAAATTTCTCTGCTTTCTGGATCATTCCTATTAGCACACAAATATGCTATAGCTCCCATCTTAAACAAACACAAAACCCTTGGTTTTGTTTTGTTTGATTTGGTTGGTTTTAGTGGTGAAACCTCTACTCAACCTCTCCCGACTCCAAATCCCCTCCAAATACTGCCCCACTTCTCTGTACTCGTTTACAGCAATTTTCCTTGAAAAAGTTGCCTTCATTTTTGTGAAGACACTTCCTCCCTTCCCATTCATTCTGAAAACCACTTCTCTCAGGCTTTCAGCTTTACCACTCTCCCTAAACTGTCTTGTCCAGGTCACTTAAGGGTGTTCACTTGCCAAATCCAATGGTCAATTTCAGTCCTCATCTTCTCTAAACTCTCAACTCATTAGTTACAGTTGATCACTTTCTCCTTCTTGAAACATTTTTCTCTTGGCTCTCTGGACACCTCTTTCTTAGATCTGCTCCTACCTCACAGTCTGCTCCTTCTTAGTTTCTTCTTTATCCTCTTCACCTTGAAACGTCAGAACTGTTCAAGGCTCAGTTCTTGAGACACCTGCCTTCTCTGTTTAAACTCAGTCTTTTGGGAATCTCATCCAGACCCTTGATTTTCAACACCATTTCCATGCTGATGTCTCTAGGTTTTATGTCCAAACTCCAACCTGGCCCTAAACTACAGACCCCTTGTCTTCTTGACACTGTTATTTAGCTTTTTATCAGGCATCTCAAACTTAACATGTCCAAAACAGACTCACCTTCCCCCACCATTCTTTCCATATGGGTAAATGGCAACTCCACTGAAGTTCTACATTCAAAGTATGTCCCGAATCTGATTACTTTCACTGCCTCTGCCACTAAAGCCCTAGTCCACACTTCAGTATCACTCACCTGGATTAGTTCAATTGTGATTTGGGTGATTATAAGGTATCAGTGTAGGTTTATCAATTGTAACGAACGTACCACTCTGGTGGGGGATGTCAATAATGGGTGAGGCTGTGCATTTGCAGGGGTAGGGAGTATCTGGGAAATCTCCGTATCTTCATCTTAATTTTTCTGTGAACCTAAAACTGCTCTAAAAAAATAAAGTTTTAATTTAAAAAAACGTTAAAAAATATATAAATCAGATTATGTCACTGCTCTGCTCAAAACTCTCCAATAGCTTCCATGTCACTCAGAGTAAAATCCAAAGACCTTACCATGGTCTTCAAGGCCTATATGCTTCCTATACTCACCCTACATCTGTAAACTTATCCTCTTTCACTCCCCCTTTAGTCTTCTCATGCCACTTGGACCTCCTTGCTGCTTTTTGAACATACCAGGAATGCTCCCCGCTCAGGGCCTTTGCCCTTGCTGTAGCGTCTGTCTGGAATGCTCTTTTCTCAGATACCCACATGGCTCAGTTCCCTCCCTTCATCCTGCCCAAATGTCACCTTATCAGAGATCCTCCCTTGAGCACATTTAGAATAGAACTTGCCACTCTCACTCTGCCCCTTTACCCTGATTTATTTTTCTTCTGAGCAGTTACCATCATCTGAAACATTAGATATCTATTGACTATTATTATTATTTTTTTAAAGATTGGTACTTGAGCTAACATCTGTTGTCAATCTTCTTCTTCTTCTTCTCCCCAAAGCCCCCTCAGTACATAGTTGTATGTTCTAGTTGCAGGTCCTTCTGGTTGGGCTATGTGGGATGCTGCCTCAGCATGGCTTGATGGGCAGTGCTAGGTCTGCATCCAGGATCTGAATGGGTGAAACCTTGGGCCGCCAAAGTGGAGTACACAAATTTAACCACCCGGCCACGGGGCTAGTCCCTGACTATTATTTTTTTTTTATTATTATTAAGGTTATAAAAGTTAACATCCTTGTGAAATTACAGTTGTACATCATTATTAGTCATGTTGTAGGCACACCACTTCACCCCTAGTGCCCTCCCCCCACCCCCTTTCCCCTGGCAGCCACCGATCAGTTCTCTTTGTCCATATGTTAACTACCACCTACGAGTGGAGTCATACAGAGTTCGTCTTTCTCTGTCTGGCTTATTTCACTCAACATAATACTCTCAAGGTCTATCCATGTTGTTGTGAATGGGACAACTTTGTCCTTTTTTATGGCTGAGTAGTAATCCATTGTATATATATACCACAATTTCTTTATCCAATCATCAGTTGCTGGGCACTTAGGTTGGTTCCATGACTTGGCTATTGTGAATAATGCTGCACTGAAGATAGGGGTGCATGGAGCTTCTGAAATTGCTGATTTCAGGTTCTTAGGATATATACCCAGTAGTGGGATGGCTGGGTCATAAGGTGTTTCTATTCTTAACTTTTTGAGGAATCTCCATAGTGTTTTCCATAGTGGCTGCACCAGTTTGCATTCCCAACAACAGTGTATGAGGGTTCCCTTTTCTCCACAGCCTCTCCAACATTTGTCACTCTTGGTTTTGGATATTTTTGCCGTTCTAACAGGTGTAAGGTGATATCTTAGTGTAGTTTTGATTTGCATTTCCCTGATGATTAGTGATGATGAGCACCTTTTCATGTGTCTATTGGCCATCCGTATATCTTCTTTGGAGAAATGTCTGTTCACGTCCCCTGCCCATTTTGTAATTGGGTTATTTGATTTTTTATTGTTGAGTTGTGTGAGTTCTTTGTATATTATGGAGATTAACACTTTGTCGGATAAATAACTTGTGAATATTTTTCCCAACTTAGTGGGCTGTTTTTTTGTTTCAATCCTGTTTTCCCTTGCCTTGAAGAAGCTCTTTAGCCTGATGAAGTCGCATTTGTTTATTCTTTCTATTGTTTCCCTCGTGTGAGGGGTTATGGTGTCCGAAAAGATTCTTTTGAAGCTGACTCAAAGAGTGTGCTGCCGATATTCTCTTCTAGAAGACTTATTGTTTCAGGCCTAATCTTTAGGTCTTTGATCCATTTTGAGTTTATTTTAGTAAATGGTGAAAAAGAATGGTTGATTTTCATTCTTTTACATGTGGCTGTCCAGTTTTCCCAGCACCATTTGTTGAAGAGACTTTCTTTCCTCCATTGTAGGCCCTCAGCTCCTTTGTCAAAGATTAGCTGTCCATAGATGTGTGGTTTTATTTCTGGGCTTTCAATTCTGTTCCATTGATCTGTGCATCTGTTTTTGTACCAGTACCGTGCTGTTTTGATTACTGTGGCTTTGTAGTATGTTTTGAAGTCAGGGATTGTGATGCCTCCAGCTTTGTTCTTCTTTCTCAGGATTGCTTTAGCAATTCGGGGTCTTTTGTTGCCCCATATGAATTTTTGGATTCTTTGTTCAATTTCTGTACAGAATGACATTGGAATTCTGATTGAGATAGCATTGAATCTGTAGATTGCTTTAGGTAGTATGGACATTTTAACTATGTTTAGTCTTCCAATCCATGTGCATGGAATGTCCTTCCATCTCTTTATGTCATCATCGATTTCTTTCAAGAAGGTCTTGTAGTTTTCATTGTATAGATCTTTCACTTCCTTGGTTAAATTTATCCCAAGGTATTTTATTCTTTTTGTTGCGCTTGTGAATGGGATTGAGTTCTTGAGATCTTTTTCTATTAGTTCGTGGTTAGCATATAGAAATGGTACTGATTTATGTATGTTGATTTTATACCCTGCAACTTTGCTGTAGTTGTTGATTGTTTCTAATAGTTTTTGTATGGATTCTTTGGGGTCTTCTATATATAAGATCATGTCATCTGCAAACAGCGAGAGTTTTACTTCTTCATTGCCTGTTTGGATTCCTTTTATTTCTTTTTCCTGCCAAATAGCTCTGGCCAACACCTCCAGTACTATGTTGAATAAGAGTGGTGAAAGTGGGCACCCTTGTCTTGTTCCTGTTCTGAGAGGGATGGGTTTCAGTTTTTGTCCGTTGAGTATGATGTTGGCTGTGGGTTTGTCATGTATGGCCTTTATTATGTTGAGGTACTTTCCTTCTATACCTATTTTATTGAGGGTTTTTATCATAAATGGATGTTGGATCTTGTCAAATGCTTTCTCTGCATCTATTGAGATGATCACGTGGTTTTTGTTTCTCATATTGTTAATGTAGTGAATCACGTTGATTGACTTGTGGATGTTGAACCATCCCTGTGTCCCTGGTATAAATCCCACTTGATCATGGTGTATAATCTTTTTGATATATTGCTGTATTCGGTTTGCCAAAATTTTGTTGACTATTATTTTTTATTTATTTATTTTTCTTTGTTGAGGAAGATTCACCCTGAGCTAACATCTGTTGCCAATCTTCCTCTTTTTGTCCTTGAGCAAGGTTCACCCTGAACTAATCCTGTGCCATTATTCCTCCATTTTGTATATGGGTCACTGCCACAGCATGGCAGGTGACGAGTGGTGTAGGTAAGCATCTGGGAACCAAACCTGGGCCACTGAAGTGGAGTGTGCTGAACTTAACTGGTAGGCCACAGGGCCAGCACTTATCTACTGACCATTATTTGCTTATTTTATATCTGCTCTGAAATGTAAGCTCCATGAGAACAGGAATGATGTCTTATTTACCACAGTATCCTCAACATTTAGAAGAACGATTGTTAGAGAGAAAAGTGCTCCAAAAATATTTGCAGAATGTTGAAGAAAGAACATGGAGAGGTTCACTATAGCTTCTTTGAGCATAGTCAAAGGACACGAAGTTTGTCTTAAGACAGTTTGTTTCTCCGTCTCAAACTTCTCATTTCTTTGTCTTTTAAAGAATTTGTTTTAACTTTTTATTTTGAAATAATTATAGACTCACAAGTATTTTCAGAGTACAGAGAAGTTCCATGTACCTTTTACCCAGCTTCCCCCAAAGGTTGCATCTTACATAACTATCCTTTAAAAAAGTTTTTTTTTGCTTCCTTTATTCAAGTTTCTCCTGCCTTCTTCTATAAGTCTTTCTAAACAGGCTTTTGGAACTCTTCCTGGGGCCGGCCCTGTGGCTGAGGGGTTAGGTTCGTGTGCTTCGCTTCGGTGGCGCAGGGTTTCGCCAGTTCGGATCCTGGGCATGGACATGGCACTGCTCGTCAGGCCATGTTGAGGTGGCATCCTACATGTCACAACTAGAAGGACCCACAACTAAAAATATACAGCTATCTACTGGAGGGATTTGGGGAGAAAAAGAAAAGAAAAAGATTGGCACGTTGTTAGCTCAGGTGCCAATCTTTAAAGAAATTTCTTTAAAAAAAGAGCTCTTCCATCTCTGATTTCATAGCCAAGCCTTTGATGAGCTTTCTTCAACACCAACATCAAATTCCTTCTTCAAGATGACTGTCCTACTCAAGGGAGGGATAGAATACTTCAATTAAATGTGAGAAAATATCTTTTATCTTATTTTTAATACTAACAAATAATAAATAATAACTAGAAGTAATAATACTAAAAGAAGGGCAAAGCTGATTCATCTCTTAAGCTGGTGGGCTCTATAGAGAGATACTGTTTCTTCTGTAAATTCTGAATGGCAACCTGTTTGCTGTAATTTCTAAAGAGAGGCCAAATAATAATTTGTTGAGCCTAGTGTATGCAACTGTTTAGGAAAAGCTGAATAAAAATAAATATATGATTTTCATAGATGTTCATATTTCTTTTTAAGAAATAATTCTGCTGAGAACTTATTCATTTATTCAACAACTATTTATTGTCTACCTACTGTGTGCCAAATGGTCTGTGCTAACAATGGTCTTTTATCCCCCGAGATGATCTGGGGTGAACATTAGCTTTGAGATACTATAATACTAAAAGATAGATTGAGAACTCCTGTCTTCCAGGTAAGGAGCTTACTCTCCATGGAATGAGCATTCATGCTCAGGAGACAAGGGCATTATTATGCTCTAATAAGTGGTTTCCAGAGTTAAAAAAAAAATCAATGTCACTTTCTATATGCCTGAAGTATATAAATTAACCTATCATTTGACAAAATAAGACTTACTGATTTAATGATCAGTAAAAAGAAGACATGACTGGGACATCACTAACCTCAATAGTTAAAATGAGCATGTATTAAACTCCTTATAAAAATCCCCTTCATATTAAATATTAATTAGACCTGCCCCCCATGTCAGTGTTCTTCTCGTGTAATCAATCTCCTTTCCAGTGTTAGTAGGGTGATCATTTGCCCTGTTTGCCCGAAATGTCCCAGTTCACACCTGTTGTTCCAGGATAATTGTTAACTGCAACCCCTTTCACTCTCTAAAGAATTTTGGTTTGGACGATAAATTATATGGTCAACCTCAGTATTAGGGTCTCTGGGATAAATGATCAAGGCGCCATTCCTATTTATTGGTATTACCTTGTCACAAGCTGTAAAAACAGTTTTCCTTTTGATTGTTTCTTCCTGAGTTGTCACAAAGACCTTCACATAAAATCACTCTTTCCCATTAAAGCAATTATTGAAACCCCCTTCAGTAATGACCACTTGTTTTAGTTTTCCTCCTCAGATTCCAGAGACCAAATGCAGACATTGCTTTTGCTGGGTCAGCATCATAATTGTTCAGAGGCACAGCCTTGTACTGGGAAAGCTTGGTCTATCTAATCCACAAGAATCTCAAGGAGACATTTTTTCTTGGTAATAGTATCTGGTAGAAAGAGTCTACTATTGACTACTAATTTTAGCACGGAGAATGGAAAGCCCAACATACTTAATTTCCATGGAACGTGCGTATTTCTGGACTAAGATACCTAATGTCTCTAGAGTGCCACTAGGGAATGAGTAATTGAAAGGTGAATTTGGGTGGTTGCCTTAGATATAATCTCTGTTAAAACTATTTAATCTCTGTGGTTCACAAGTAAATCTTTTCCTGAGTTGATAAATGGAATGACATTTCTGGGATTACATGTTTCTACAACAATACTTTTTGGCTGATTCTAGTAGGAGCACCACTATTGATTCATTATTTAATTTTGGAAAATTGATCACTTGGTTTTTTTCATCTAAGGCTGTGTCCTCATCGTACCAGAGCACCAATCAATTCAATGTTTCAAAAAACACTTTTTAAAAATGTGGGACCATGGAGACCAAACCACTAGTGACGGAAGTAAATTGTCTTCATCTAATTGTTTGGCTGTTTCTTAACCTATCTGTAAATTGTGGATAATTCTGCTGGATTTTGCCTTCCTGATGCAGTTGCCATGAAAGTAAGTTACATACTTAGTAAAATGTTATGAACATTTCGGATAACAGAGCCTGAATGACTTTATCATTCTTGTTTGTAGTTTGCTTGGAAAATTAAATTGAATGAGATGAGTGGCTAAAGTGTGTTTTTCTCTTTCTCTCCTTTTCTTACTTCTCTACTTAAAATGAAAGTACATCTTTTAAAAATACTATTACTGGATAGTCAGTTTTATTGTAAGACACTGATAGACCCTGAAATGTCGATGACACTCCTCTGTTGTTGGTTTTTTAAAAAAAATTCCAGGCTTCTATCAAAATTAAGAATGTTTCGGGAAAACTAGGCTCCTAATTTCCTTCTTAACCCAAGGGACTGGGTTGAATAGCTAAAGAAAAATTTTCCTCATAATTATCCCTTTTCCTATTTCAGGCATCAACTCTACCTTACCTGTCCCCCTAGGAAATCCATTACAAAACCTAGAGAGCCCCCTTTCTGATGAGTCAAGTCAGCTCTTTTCCCAGGAGTACCAGGGCCCGCTTGTGAAACACAGGCTGGGCAACTGCCCCAAGAGTGCCTCAGGCCCGAGTGGGTAGGGACGTTCCAGGATTTGAATGTAGTGGCATCAGGTGGTTGGAGGGGGTGGGGTGATAGACCAGGCTGCTGGTCTTCCAGGAAACCAATTCCATTGGGGTAATCTTAATAGGTCATATTATATATTATACACCAAAAACACCTGCAGTGCTTTCAAAGGAGAAAGACCTGCAAAAAGAAAGTAAAGAGTTGATAAGACAGAAAAAGATACATATATTTTTCTGATAAAAATAATGACCTATTACTAATTATGGGAAAGAATTACCCAGAAAGAACTGTATCTTCTTTTGGCAAGTTTACGCTGAGTAGCTGTGCACATCTCTGTAATTCTCAAGAGATTTACTTGCTGTCTTTCAGCCAGCAGTATGACAAGGATTTATTGGTGTGCCAAGATGGGGGCCTGGGTCTCAGAAATGGGAAATCTGAGACACGATCATTTAGTTGAGGAATTCTAGGTTGCTTGAGCATTCTTGTTCCATGAGTGGCTCACAAAAAACCCTTAGAAGCTGCCCTAGTAACTATGTTTCCCAGAGGGGAAACTGGGGCAGACGGGCAGAGCAGGGGTATGTGATTGTGGTGGAGGGGTGAGATTTTTCACAATATATGTTGCTGGAAGGTCTACACTCTAGCAGGACCAGCCTTAGGAAATGCTGGTAAGTGGTTCTTTGGCAATATTTACTCATTTTGGAATGGCTCTTCCTCTATCCTACTTCCCCTGCCTAGAGGTGTAATTTTGTAACCTGATTGCTCAAAGTCCCCTCATTGTGGCCCTCACCTGAGCTGGTATGCTCTGGATCTTGTTCACTTCTCATGTTGACCAAATTTCCTATCAAATTCTATTTGCCTCATATCCTATTCCCACTGGATATTTATTTCTGCTTTCCAAGGGAGGAGGATGTTATCCGGTAATCTAATTAGAATGCAGTAGGATGGGTATAGGCAGTTTAATACACTGTCCCTTTTACTATGGAAGTAGAAGGTAGGGGTTTACACTTCCATAGGTAGGTAGCAGTATTCTATCAAATATGTAAATTTTTAGTAGTGAAGTTTCAGGAGCTATATTGCAAATTGGTGGGAGTAATATTTTGATGACATAGACATATTTTAGTGCTCTTAAAATCACACACATTTACAAACACCTTCCTGAGTAAGGAAGGCCCAGCCCTTGAGCCTGGGAGAGTCAGAGTATCCGTTTTGCATAGCCAGGTCTCATCATTGTTGAGGGAGGAGATGCTGGCAGGAGCGAGACAGCTGGAGAACATCCCTAACTTGCTATAGACCAAGGACTATACATACATATCTTTCTCCCCCCCGGGGGGGTGGGGTGTTTGGCATGGAGAGAGAGTGCTGGGCACCCCTCCCACGTGCACATGCACCCTCACCCAGGCACTCCCCACCTCAGCCTCACCCGGTGGTTTGCCTACAGGCTGATTCCTAAAAGATCAGAAAGACAAATGATTCAGAAGTGCCTGCAGCTGATTCCTACTTAGAATATGTAATCTCACAATCCGTGCCTGTTTTCTTTTAAGTGTTTATACGCCTCTGATCAAATCTTCATTCTGCTCTCTAACTGTCCCTTTGAAAACAGCGGCAAGGTTTTATTTCTGATTACACAACGACTAAAGCCAAACAACTTAAAAAATAAAAAAGCCCACAGCAGTGTTGATTTGACACTGTTTCATTTTTGCTATCCCAATCCAAGATTTTCTGAATATCTCCATAGCCCAGCCAGGACACATTCACTGAGTTATTGACTGGGCAAGGCTCTGCTTAAAGCTCTTAGGAAAATTTCTCGTGTGACTTACAGTGATTTTCAGTGAGAATCAAGAGCACCATTGTTGGTTCCTAATAAGTATGTAGTTTCTGTATTGGAAATACATGTCTTTCACATGCATAAATGCACATACAGCATAGGATTTCCAGTGCTGGCTCAAGCACACGTTCGCGGATGCCTGTGCGCGCATGCGCACACACCCGCCATGAGTCTCTACTCTGTACATACTAATTATGTTCTCATTTGAGGTAACTTCACAGCTCCTATAGCTATGAAATAATAACAAATACAGAAAAATGCCTAAGAAAAACAACCTAAAGTCACAATTGATCAGTTTTAAGAAAGAACGGCATTGCAACTAGAGGCATAAGTAAGGAGGAATTTTTCTGGGAACGTGAAGTGATAAATACATTACAGAATGGTAATAAACAACATCTGCTTTATTAGCAAAAGAGTAAATAGGAAGTTTTATCATTCCTCTAAATGGTGATAAAACGTGAAGAAATGCCATTCAGAATGTTTTGTTTTTCTTTTTTTCAAATGCAATGCAGATCTCTGTGTGAGCCCACACTGTTCTTGCTGTTTCCTTTTATTAAAAGCACAATGTTCACACTGTCAAGAGATTATTACAGTAGTATTCAAATCTGCAGTGGTGCTAAATTCACAGAGTGCTCAATACACCTGAGCAGGGGAAAATATATATGAGAAATAAACAAAAAGATTGAAACAATTTTAAATTAGGCTCAAGGCTATTCCCTTCTAGAGAGGGAGCTATTGATTATCAATATTGCACCACATTTAAAAAATTCCCATATCATGTAAGTCTCTAAATTATAATAGCAGAGAATAATTTTTGAGTACTGACTCTGCTCCAAGCACCATGCTTAGCACTTTACGCAATTTGTTCTCATTTGAGCCTCATACTTTTTCTATAGATGAAACTATTATCATGCTCATCTTATAGATGTGTATGTGTTTTAGAAACGTGTATGTGTAAAAGCCAATACCTAGAGCATGTGGATTTGAAATTCTCCCGAACACATCTAAGTGACTTATGCGAAGCTGTGTTAGGGAATGTAGAGAGGGTAATTTTTTTCTTTACTTTTATTGAGGTAACATTGGTTTATAATATTATAAAGTTTCAGGTATACAAGGTTATACTTTGACTTCTGTACATACTACAGCATGCTCACTACTAAAAGTCTAGTTTCCATCCATCACCATACAATTGAGCCCCTTCACCCATTTTGCCCTCCCCTCACCCCCCTTCCCCTCTGGTAACCAGTGGTCTTTCCTCTGTATCTATGTGCTTGGTTTTGTTTTGTTTTGTTTGTTTTTAATACTCCACATATGAGAGATCATACAGTGTTTGTCTTTCTCCGTCTGACTTATTTCACTTAGCATAATATCCTCAAGGTCAGTCCATGTTGTTGCAAATGGCAAGACTTTATCTTTTTTGTGGCTGAGTAGTATTCCACTGTGTATATTACCACTTCTTTATCTATTCATCTATTGATGGGCACTTAGGTTGCTTCCATGTCTTGGCTATTGTGAATAATGCTGCGATGAACATAGGGGTGCATGTATCTTTTCAGAATTCTTTTTCTGGAGGTCACTGTTATGTGCTCCATAGCATCGTGATGTTTCTATGCATGTACACATGTGCAACACATAGTTTAGTTTTTGTCACCAGTTTTATCCCCTTTTCTATTACTTTCATATTTATGATGGACAAATGTTCTCACTTTGAAGTCTCTTGCTGTGGGATCTCTTTTCTAGTAAAATTTCATGGTGGTTCACATTTCCCAGGAAATCACCTTTAGAGCTTTCAAAGTGATATTAATGTTTTAAAACACAAATACAAAAAGTCTTACACTCACCGTAAGAGAAATGTTATGTCTCCCAGTGCCATCTTCCCAGTTACTGCACACGCCGTACAGGCTAACGTCATTTTAGCCAGGACCCCACCCTGTTCCTTTTCTGTCTTTCTTGTGGCTTGGGGCTTTTGTAGCCTTTGCATCTCTTTGCCTGGCTCTGAGATCAGGCTCCCTGACACTGTACCTCTATGTTGCTTGGAGAGGCAACTTAAAATATACAATCTCCAGACGGCAATGATTTAGCCAAATTAAAAACAGACAGGGGGCAGAGAAAGCGGGAGGTGTCAAATGTTCCTTCTACCCCACTATCAGTTTGATGTGGTGGCCTTGTTCCTACCTAGTCCCACTTCTCGCTGTCCACTACCCAAAGTTAAAATGCCTGAAATGTTAACAGAATACACATGGATAGAGATATGTATACCCTTTCTTCTGCCTCCTAACCCGACACATGGAGTTTTAATTGTGGCTTATTTCAACTTAATTTTGCTTCACCCTTAGGATGAAAGACACTTGTTTCAATAAGTCTCAAGAAGTATTGTAAAACATATAAGTACTTGCAAGAATCTCCTTAGCCACCTCAAAAGAAAATCATTGCTTTTGGTGGATATTGAGCATTCGCTTTTGAAGTGAGCTTCCTTCCTCTTTCCAAACACAATCACGGTCCTATTGACGAGCTGGTGTCAAAGTTAATGAATGTACAATGCACACTCTTATTCACGATTAATGCACAGGAGTAAATAAAGTCTTTGCTCTGGTTAGAAACAAATCTAATAGAGAACAGGCAAAAGACGTATGGCTAGAGGAGCAATATCATGTAATGTATCTTTTCCTCAGTCCTTGCCTGGAGCAAATATGGAATATGGCAGCTCAATTGTCCTGGGAGGTTTCATTACAAATGGAGAATTTCCCAGTTATCTCAGATCTTAAAACCAGCATTATTCAACGTGACGCATTAAGCCATCATTAGTCCCAAGATGGTGACTTCAGTGGGGGTGGGATGGCTACCACTGAATGCAGAAATGGTTACTAAGAAGCCCATGAAGACTACCATTTTCTTCCTTGCATTGCTCCACTGTTTTCAGATCCTATGTTCATTTTAAAATCCACACCAGGCAAAAGTCTGCTACGGTTTAGGCTGTGTCTAATCTCTAGCATGCCTCCTGAATGTGGCCATAGTATGCACGTACAGCCATGTTAGGCTGTGACTTACTTTCAGAGTGGTTTCAAGCACAATTTCTGAGTTCTAGTGAGGATGAAAGCCCTTGTACACTGCTCTTCTTTCTTATTAGTGCCTTGCATGATTTTCTGCAAGCTATGACCCATGGAATTCTGCAGCACAAAAATGATAAGATGTTTGGTATCTTTCATTTTCTGCAAATAGTCTGTATTTACAATACTACTCCAGTGGTTTCTGACTACCGCTTAGGGCGATTTTGCTTAGCCTAGCGGAATGTCCTGGAAACTACTGGCAATGATTTAGCCTCCAAAATTGGAACGCATTAGTAGAGACAGAAAGCCTATGAACAAATAGTGGGCATGTGCCAGAGTAAATAAGTGTGGTTCATGAGCTGCGGTTAGAAATGTCTCTCTTTCAGTATGCAGGGCAAAGCTTTTGCCAGCATTTGCCATAAAGTCATCACACAAAGCAGTTTTTCCTCTCAGTAAGACAGACTCAATGAAAGAGAGCTTCTAGTCTCACAATCTACTGTTGAGGCTGTAGTCACAGGTCACGCCAAAGGAGACCTGAGCTGAAGGGGTCCTTTGCTCCAGCTGGCCTTTCTTACCCTTCCTGCTGCAAAGCTTCTATGAAAAAGAATGAACCCATGAGGCAGTGAGGAGGAGGGTGGAAGAACTGGAAGAGGCAAGACTCTTTGTAATGCTCAAAGCTCCTCCCAGGATCTCATAACAAACCACAGAGTCACTTTGCTTCCTCTCTTTTCCAAACCCAAACTTGGCCCTTGCTGCATAACTCCTTCGAAGCACTTGGTGAGGCTATCATTACTGGGTGAAGCATTAAGACACCTTCCTCCACAGAGTTCTGTCAGAGCCTCAGAGGCTGAAGGAGACAGACGTATATGGTTTCCACTTTAGTCTGTTTGCATTTTCCTTTAGAACTTAACTCCTTGACCGCACATTACAGAAGGATTTAGTGCATTTGGATTGGAACAGCATGATTTCTGGTGCAGCGTGCATGCTTGCCCTCTGAGTTGGGGTCTGGTTTCATGCAGTTTTTTATTCCTGTGTAGACTGCACAGTCTTAGCAACTACTGAAATCTAAGAAGAAACCATTTTTTTCTTTTTAACTGAAGAAGCCATTAATCAATACTGCGTAAGATTCATTCATTGTGGGGATATTGTTGTAGGGGCATGTATAATTCACCCTTAAAACAGAAACATAATGAGAGATGTCATTTTACAAAGCCTTCTCTGATCACCGTTGTCATCATACCATAAAAGAATAAAATATGGATAAATGTTTTAGAAACACCTCAGACACGACAACTTTAGGAATAAAGAAATAAAATATGTTATTTCTGTACTAGTTAACAAATTTCCTAATTCATTCCCATAATTATGGATCCCACAGTTAAATTCAAGCAATATTCACTGGACAACCACTATGTGCCAGGCATTATGCTAGATGGTAAAAATACAGAGATGAATGACAGAGCAAATATATCAAAATGTTGTGGACTGTCAGTTCTGAGTGGTGGGACTTAAGACTTTGCACCCTGTTCAATTTAGAAAATAAAAGAAAATGTCTTTTTTTCCCAAAAAGAAAGAAAGGAAAAGAGTTCTTTATTTCAAAGAGCTCACCGTCGATGGATATGGAAATGAGTGCCCAATAATTTGAATACAATGTGATAAGCAGAATAATAGAGGGATGCTCAGAGATGGCACAGTTTCCTTCAAGCACCAGTGCTAAGCAGGATCTGAATCCGGTGTTCTACCGTGGAGGGATGAGAACTGGTTTAAGAGTTAGAAAAGTCTAGCTCTGTTTTAGACTTCTGTTTCTTGCTTACCCATGTAATCATAGACAAATTGCTTAACCTGTCTAACGCATAGCTTCTTCCTCTGTCAAATGGGAATAATACTCTCTGTCTTTCTTAGTTATAAGGTTGTTGGAAGGATTAAATGTGAAAATATACATGAAAGGGCACAAAGAACTATGGACATAATATAAATACAAGATGCTATTTTTATTATTATTGGTCTCAGAGTCTTATGCGCTGAACAAACCTACATTGCTAAAAGCACTTTGTCATATATATTAAACACATGTTTGACTGGAGAAAGTTATGCTTCACCTGTCTTTCATCTGAAGATGTCTAAACTCTTTCCCCAAAGTCTCACAACCAAGGACTCTGAGATTCTAAAAAGAGAAGTAACTAGGCTCATATCATTGAATAAGTCCAGTCCTCAGCCAGGTGGATGGATAGGCTTTTGTCTCAAGTGAAGGTGGGAGGCAGAAGGGCCTAGTGGGGTCAACATGGGCTTTGGAGTAGATGGACCTGTGGTATCTTTACATCCCAGCATCTCAATTTCTCCTTCTGCAAAGTGGGATCGTAATATCTATCTCAAGGTTTTGTGAGGATTAAGTAATTATGTGAAATAGTTGGAACATGGTAGCCACTCAATAAATGTAGCCCTTTTCCTAAGCACTAGTTACATCTATCCATAATGAGCCCAGCTTTTATTTTACAGTGCCCACGTGTCCTGCTATGTGAATTGATGCTAAGAAGCAAAATAATCCATGCAGATATTTTGATATGAGAACTGAAGTGACAATGAACAGAAAAGGAAGAATCAAAAAAGGAAAATGGAAAGACATTTACAGTCACCACACGGAATTAGCAGATCTGGGGGTTCTGAGTTGGCCTGAGTACTAAGTGAATGGTGCGGTAAGTGGGAACTGCCAGGAGCTAACTAGGATTTGTTTAAACTTAATACTGGGCATGCAAATCTTTCTTTGCTTATTTTCAGACTCCCAATTCATTCCCCCAAATTTCATTCCAACAAAAGGCACATACCTTTCCCTTCCAGTGTCCCAAACCCTTGAATGCTTAGACCTGTGTCTTTTTGTGCTGCCTCCACCAAATGCAATAAAATTTTGTCAGCCAAACTTCTGCAAGGAGCCCTGCAATCATATGGCTTCTTCACCTGCTTTCCCCTTCCAGTCACAAAAGAACAAGATGACGTGTATTTCAAATGCCAGGCAAAAAAAATAACAACCAATTACTGGAAGGACAAAAAGGTTTCGTTTCTAGCTGGGGTTCTAACAGATGCTGATATATTGTTATTGCTGTGTTCCCCCTACGGCAGCCTGCTTCCCAGCTAGTGATGGAGCCTAGTTTAAGAATAGAGAGATGCATTCCACACGACAAACATTGAGTTCACTTCAGAGTGGTTTAAATTTTTGATCTTTTGCAATTTAGTGATTTTTACCAGTGGAATTACTTTCTCCTTATTCCACCAACTGTTTTCTAAGAATTTCACTCTGGATTACATATAGGCAAAGAATCATAAGACCTGATAAAATATGGCAGAATCAAAACCTAGCCATCATTATTTTGATAATCTCAGCCATATCCTATAACACATTAAAAAATTGATTTGATGAGTCTTTATTTCCTTGAAAATCCCCCAAAGTTATAGGGAAAAAAAGAAGGTGGTATAGAACCCGGTGAAAGCAAAGCACCAGATTAAATTGGCATAGGCTAAATGACAAGCTATTGGTCTGGTCAAACTGAGTAAGCAAATAAGATTGCTTTGGCAAAGGAGAATTCACACACGCACACAGAGGTCCACAGACTAAGTTTCTTTACCTGTATTTGTTTCCTCTATCTCTCCTGTCCTTGCCTGACCCTGCATACTTCCAGTATTTAGAGGATCTCACTTTCTATTTATTTTGGTAAAAAACTATTAGGCTATTTCAAAGGCATAAGAGAAACACAATTGAGAAATGGTGTAAATCAAGCTGATCCACCTTTCTGACTGGCGATGTGGTCAGGGTGTCTGGACACTGTCAGGGCATTGTAACCCATATCCCAAAGTGACTTTGTTATATGAAAGGAGTTTAATTTTTTTCCTCTTTGTAACCTTGTGAAATTTCCACATTAAAAAGCCATCACATCTTTCAAACCAGAAATGATTGTGTTTGGCACCACAGCCTCTGGTGTAATGGGTCGAGCTTGTTTTCACTAAAACGAAATCAGCTTTCAAAATAAATCATCTGTAACAACATTCTACTCCCCAATCATATAATCCTATTAAAAGTGTTTCTTTTTTTTTTCTTCATTGTCACTGGGCTGACAAGATTAGCCAAGTTTCAATGAGGAGAAACAGAAAGTTTTGGAAGACCTGGCCAACGCATGGAGAGCTACCCAGCTCCTACCTTGCCAGAACTTATTAAGCCCTTAAATATAGTCATCTGTGTTTCACCTCCACCTAACGTGCTTCATGGTTAACACAGTGATCCAGTCACTCAGCAATTCAAGCCACTCAACAAAGAGTCCAGTTGGGACAACCAAAGGACAGTGGGTTACCATGGTTATGCCAGTGAATAAGACCTTTATCAAAATTACATAAGAGCGCCAATGTGCTGAATGAAAATGTATTCCAAGTGGCTGCTGGGAGAATCCTTGCCAGAAGTGTAAATTATGTGGCAATATCTAAAAGAGCACGTTATAATTTCAGATTTCTCAGGAAAGCATATTTTTCTTTGGGGGTAAAAAGAAGAAAAAGAAACATCTTATAATAACCAAGTAGATTTGTTTTCTTCTGCCAGCAGGAAGAAAGAGCTCCTAGAAAATGCTGAGGGAGTTCCCAGCCAAAACGTACCGCTCAGCTTGGTCTTCACCCCTTCCAAACAGTATGAGGCACTATTTGCATTTGGGTTTATCAGTCAGGGAACTGACAGTCTGTGACTATAATGTTCTTATTAAAACAACTCAGTCAAAGCATTTGGAAGCTGTGGTCAATTTATAATTTACCATAATAAGTGACAGGTCACAAATGGTGTTAGCCCTCACCAGGTTCTGTCTTGGATGGGCTGCTCCATTTGGGGCTGAAATTCACAGACAGTGCACCTCGTCCATCTCCCTGGAGAAGCCTCCTTCAAGGCAGTCCTTGAGGGAAAGCTTTTTTGCGAGGCAATATCTTCTGGAACAACATTTACAAGTATGCTTAAGACTCTGTTCTCCAGAGTCAGTGTAAACTTGACGTTGGTCTGCTCTTGTCCTTCGGAAAGCTCTCCCCAGGACAGAGGCTCATGTAAGACTCCTTGGTTTTCAGCTTTGCTTACTCTGCAGGAGAATCGCTAACTCTGACCCTAGAATCAGTGCTGGGTTTAGATTCTGTCTCTGCTGCTTATTAGCCCAATAAACTTAGCCAAGGTATTTAATCTTGTTATGCCTCAGTTTCTCCATCTATTAAAAAGGTATAATATTATTATCTGGCTTAAAGGATTATTGTGAGGATCAAATAATAACTAGAAATTAGCAGTTGTCTCCTCAACCTTAGAATAATTGTGAGACCATTTTGTATAAAATTAATTCACTATATGAGTGAACAATAGCAAATAGTAGGAATAAATGATTTTGTAATCTCGAGTCTCTGAAAGGATTTCTCTCAAATTTTTATTATAATAAAAAGAGTAATTAGATGCTAATGGAGGGTTCTAGATGTTCACCTTTTGCCTCCCATGAAGCCCCTAGCGACAGAGTGGTTTTCTTATTGCAGATTAAACAGTCTTCAAGAGTTGATTGATTTCCTAGACCACGAGAAAAGCAGCAGTTTTCTGTGGGAAGTTACTTTTGGGTCTGAACTAGTTTTAGATAAACTGGCAAGGATTATAGAGCTTGAGTGAATGATAATTGGCTTTTGTAAGGTCTCCCACTGTTTAAAATTTTACGGTCATTATTTCAAACCCGTGAAAATAGAAGTTACATTAAAGAAAGAAGGCTATTTCTCTTTCAGCAAAAAGTTTGGTACTTATGTTGAAATGGATGAACACTTTTTTTGTCTCTACGTAAGGCATCTACCCATCAGGAAATAGGCCATGTAGCTTATGGAGATTTTAATTCTTTTACATAAAATTGAGTACTATCTTCCTATGAGGGAAATTTGTGTATATATTTTCATCAGCCTACCAGACAATTATACTTAAAGGGACGGTAACAGCATTCTTTCTATGATTGTTTGTAAAGTTATTATTTTCCTGCTTTCCCAATGACTGAAATACTCATCCTTATTTATGCTATCTAGATCCAAATTATATTTTGATTTTTAAAAAGCATTCTGTTTAGCTGAAGATATGAGCAAACAAATATTTATCTTGATTTAAAACTGTTTAATTATACATGAGACAGGTCAGCTTTTGACAAATAATTTCTTATTATAAATTGGGGCATTCAAGGGCCACATTAATGGCATATTTCTTCATGATTGATTGCTGGGCATGAAATTAATTCAAACTGGTAGTCAAAATATCTGAAAATATCAGATAGGTCATTCATTTATTTATTGTTTATTTAACATTTATTGTTTATTGTAAACACATTTATTCATGTTTATTTGAGCATATTTTGCATACCACAAAATTCTCTCATTGTAAATGTATAATTATATATTTTAAAATTAAGGTTGTGGAGTTGTGCAACCATCATCACAATCCAATTTTATAATGGATTGGCCAATTATTGATCCTGAGTTTTAGATTGTGTAGACAGAGCCTCAAGGATGTGCAGCTAAGATGGAAGGGTCCCCAAACAAGTTCACCATTCCCAGGTTGCATTGCTAATCTTTACCATACAGTGACGAACTCATATGTATGCATGTCTGTTTCCCTGACAAGCCTCTCAGAAAGCTGTAGTAAAGATTTTAATACATTTCCATAGAATAACAAAATCTGAGAGTGTCATCTCTGTGGATGGTACATCTGGTACCAATGGCCTTACTGTTTGGGGCACAAAGGTCCAGCATCAGGGCTGCTCTCCTGGCTCCTCGGGTTCTCTAACTTTGGGTTTACCTTTCTTCAGTGTGAACATAGCCAATCCTGGAGGTGTTTGTGATGAGCGTAAAATAGGTAAAGGCTTCCCACCACTTTGGAATGCTGACTTAGCATTAACAAGAAGTTTTTGCCAGCAAACAACAGGGCAGCGACCTGAGGAGGTGGACATGGGCCATGGTGAACCCCAGGGCAGTGGGCAATCTGTTGTGCGCCTGTGTCTCTGGAGCTGCTTCTGTCAAGGACTTATCCTTTACCCACTGTTGTCTCAGTCAGTGTCTTCACAGAGCAAGGAATAGTGTGTGAATATCATACGAAATTTGCAGCTGAACATAGCTACTCGCAGACAATAATCATTTTACTCCCAAGCAACTAGATGTTGATTATGGCACTGCAGTCATTGAAACTGGTCTTCTTCACTCTGACAATAGCATTCAACGGGGGACAGATTGTCTGGCCCTCTCCTTCAGGCTGCCAAAACAATTGGTTGAAAAGTAAAAATGCAGTCAATCAATTCACTGCTTTGATACATGATGGATTCCCCCTCATCCTCACCCTGTAAGACCAAACTCATTTGAACGGCCTTTCTTAGAAAACTGGCAGCCATTTTGGCTATTGTGGAGAGGACCTCAGTGAAAAATACTGCAGAGCACTTCCTGGCCTCATGGAACCTGATGATTTAAACCTTATGCTGCAGTAGTCCCGGGTGAAGCAGAGCTGCAGGCAGGCCAGGTATTATAACACAATGCCTGACAGATTTCTCTAAACAAAGTAAAAAAGATTGTGAGCAAAGACTCATATCTCACTGGGTCTCTTTTCAGAGGGGTGTCTTGGAAAGAGGGATGTTTTTGTAGTTTGCTGAAAAGAAGGACAAACACTCCATTAAACATTAAATCCTCTGATCCCTTTCAGAACATCAAATGCTGACTCCTATAGACAAAAGACAGAACCTATACTCAGAATTTACAAAGTTAATTTAGCTCTGAGCTGGAGTAAGCAAGGACATTACCCCATTAACCTTGGACAGACAACGGGGCTTATATCATGGTCTGGAATCTTGCCCTTAAAATCCACAATTGCTGTGTATTACATGATCTCTTGCCTGCTAACAATTACTCCCATGTGGTAGAATGACATTTTTTCCCCTGCTCATAATAATATGCCAATTTCCCTGGGGCACAGGTGTCATCCAAAGAAGGCCCTATCTTCTCCAGGAATTTTTTTTTCAGAAGTCTGTTTGGCCAGACAGTTACGACTGACTTCAATGCCTCTATAATCCCACGAACGTCTTCTGGCCCAAGTATGAATACATAAAAGAAAAACAACAGGGGACATTGGGCTTTTAACACTGTGGTGGAGTGGGTGGGTCAAAGGCCAGAAATCATGTAAACAAGACTTTTCATTTATGAGAACATGAGTTTTGGCCAATTCAAGATGGCAGCCTCTTAATTTGAGGATCTAAAATTTCCAAATCATAGGAAAGGTCCATAGTGTTATGCTGGTTGCCCAGGTTGAAATAGAACAATGGGCAGTTGAAATGAACTCATCAACCTTAGAGCCTCAGATTAAATTTGCAGCACAAATGGCAAATATAGAACATTTCCCGTTAGCTCCTATCCCATAATATCCTATGATAGATACAATGATGGAGCTTGGAATGCATTTAGACGTTGAGCACAGCTGTGGTAGATATACTGTTGTGTGTTATGGTCACATATTTATGTGACTGTCTTCTCTGTTAGGCTGTGGCTCTGTGAGAACAAGGATTGTATCTGGGGCGTATTTTAACCCCCAGCTTCTGGCTCAGGCGCACAGTAAGTATTTTGTGAATGAATAAATCATCAGTGTAAAGAAACTTTGGGCATGAACTGCTACATCTTGATGACATGGTGCTAAACTTAGCCGAAGTTCTAGGATTGAGGATTTCCCTAAGCTCAGATCATCAGGTGAAAAATAATTCATCTTCCAATTTTGGCTAACTTCAGCCTAACTTTAAGCTATCATGTATTTGTCTTCCTTAACAGAAACTAGCTCAGATAGAATGTAAAATCACCTTTAGCAGACATTAATACAAAATCAAATTAGTTAGAAAGATATTTGAAAATATACTTCTGGTTTTAAAAATCAGCACAAAAGCCTAGAGATCCCATTAGTGATACCTCCTTTTAAGTGAGTCTTTGAAATATTTCAGGGGATTGAATTTCCTGTCCCTCTCAGACTAATACCCATAGAAGCACTGTCAGGTGCCACCACCTTTGACAGAAAGATTACATAGATTTACACATGTCTAGCTAACACCAAACCACATTTCTATGAAAGAGATTATTATTGCATAGTCAATTACTGACTCCTCTTAGTCATTAAGGTATCTCTTAAGGAGGAGTAAAGTTGATTTTACCTGTTTAATATGCAAGATAGTGCTACTCATATTAATTTGTGTACAGTATTGGAGTGGCTTTGGATTCTTGAGTTCTAGATAACTTTGAGTTTTACCTAACCTGACTCCTACTGGATTTGTGTTTAACAGGTACATTAAAAACTAGGTTGTGTTTATTCTGTGCTTAATTTACTGTACTTTTCCCTGAGGAGCTCAGAGTGGTATGTCAGATATCATTTTATGCATCCTCACTACATTTCAATAAAGTAGCAATATTCTGATGCTAATTATGGATTTTAAGAATTGAAGGCAAAGAGAAGTTAGATTATTTGTTGTAGGTCAATCAGGCAAGACACTGATTCATTCAACATTCAATAACCATTCCTGAAAGGTGTCCGGTACATATCAGAATAGAAAAAGAAAATGGAACAGAAAAAGTGTTTAAATTCCTGTGCTCTCTCTCTCTCTCTAGCAATCTTCATGTGCCAAATATTTATAGCTTGTACTATTAGGATAATGCTAGCTGTTGTAACAAGCAGGTGCTAAAATGTGTAAGGGCTCACACACAATAGAAGTTTATTTCTTGCCCGTAAAATGTCCTGAGTTGTTTAGGGCAAATGGGGAGTGGAGAGGAGGGGGTGTTCCCAGTCATTCAGGGACCCAGGTTGACAGAGGCTCTTCAATCTTCAGCATTTGGCTTCCAAGGTCATTGTGGTGATTTTCTCTGTCTGGTGGCTGGAAGAGAATAATGTCATGGGGCAAGTGTGGGAGGTTTTGCCAGCAAGCCCTGGAAGTGGCACACATCATTTCTTCTCACACCGCATTAGCTAGAACTCAAGATATGGCATTGCCAAGATGCAAAAGGGGCTTAGAAATTATATTCATGGCTGTGCAACGTATTTTGCCACAACCCTGTACCATGAAGGTGAAACACACACTTTGAGAAACACTTAACTGTCATCGCCACAAAACATGTTAAGTTTTTCTGACTTTATCCTTTAAAGGTTTTCACCAATCTGCCCTATCCCACTAGGGTCACCAAGGTGATGATTTGATGTCAGGGCAACCTGGGCTCTGATGAACAGCAGCAGCCACACTGAGGGTCATGGCTTGCATCTATTTGCTATTTGACCAGTTTCTATTATTTAAGCCTGGGGTTTCTCAGACCTTTAGCTGGTGCTAATTTAATGCCTGGGCCTATGTAACTGGGGTTCAAGGTCACTGTAGTGACTCTCTATGGTATACCCTAAGGCACCCTCATCAGCCTCAGACTGGCTTGCACCCCTGTCTGTGCTGTGCTCATGGACCCGATGGTGTTTGTTGTGCATGATTTAAACTCTTTTATAAATAGCTGTCTCTTATGTAAAGTGTAATCATCTCCTATTTTTGCTTTTTATTGTTGGCAAGTCACTTGGGAGCAGGAAAATAACAGTTCTTCTTCTTGAAAAATGCCTTTTTTCTACTTCTAGCTCTGTTCCCCCAGTCTACCCTCCCCCACCATGTTATCTCTTCTGAGGGCTTGAAAGTGGCTGCAGGGTCTGTTTTGATTTTACCCATGAGCCAAAAAGAAGGAGTTTGGCCAGGATGCTGAATGACTAGATAAAGAATTGTGGAAGAAAAGCCCAGAAGATGCAGATGTGAATAACTACGGCTAACAATTATTGGACATGTAGCACTTGCTAGGCAAAATGCTGAGCCCTCTATAAACATCATTCCATTTATTCTCATAATCACTTTTTGAGGTTGATATATTATTCACACTTTATACATGATGAAACTGAGGTAGAGGGGCGTTAAGTAACTTGTCTAGGCTACACTGTTAGTGAGTGGCAATGCGATAAATGGAGCCAATATTTGTGTAACTCCAAGTCTGGGTTTATCACCATTTTGGTGTCCTGCCAATGGGTTACATTCTCAAAGTTCCTATTTTCCATGGGCCCTCCATATATAAAATCTACATATCTCATTAGTAATCTTAGCAAATAAATGGTACACTAAATAAAAATAGATATTTCAAGACATTCCTCTTGATAGTCTTGTTCCTCCCATTAAATTATATGCACCAAGGAAGGAACAGGCTTCTTAGAATCCAGAGCCTATTTCCCAGCAGATGAGTCAAGATTTGTAGCTATAACTGCAGTACTTGACAGCATTGCTTAATAGAAAGATTTAAATCCACCTCCTGCTTTATACTCAATAACAGATTACAGCATCCCTTAAAGGCAAAACAGTGTGAGAAAAAAGATAATGTAACTGTTCCCTGGTGAATATTGATTAAATGTGAGCATTGTGAGCTCATTATATTAGTTAATTTAGATTGGGATTATTAATTCAAGTTAAGTTCAGTTTGGTACTATTGACAAAAATCCAGGAGTATAAATGGGAGGAAAAAATGACACATATCAACCGTAGTAAAATGTTAAGCCTTGACATGTCTTTTTTTTAATTTATTTTTTGTTTTGAGGAAGATTAGCACTGAGCTAACATATGCTGCCAATCCTCCTCTTTTTGCTGAGGAAGATGAGCCCTGAACTAACACCTGTGCCCATCTTCCTCTATTTTTTACATGTAGGAGGCATCCCACAGCATGGCTTGATGCGCAGTGTGTAGCTTTGAGCCTGGGATCCGAACTGGCGAATCCTGGGCTGCTGAAGCGGAGTGCGCAAAGATAACTGCTACACCACTGGGCCTGCCCTAAGCCTTGACATATCATAACATTATTGATTTTCATTTACTTATTCTAATATCCGCCTGGAGTCAGAGAGATCTGACACTGTGTGTGACTTTGGGGAAGTTACATAACCTTTCTATGCCTCAGTTTCCTCATGTTGAATATGGGGATAATAATACTGCCTAATCCATAAGGTTATTGTGAAGATTAGATGAGATACTGCATATGAAGCAAGCAATAGAAGCAATAGTAAGTGCTTATCTTAGTCTGCTTGGGCTGCCATCACAGAATCTACAGACTGGGTGACTTAACAGAAATTTGTTTTCTCACGGATCTGGAGGCTAGAAGTCCAAAATCAAGGTGCCATCAGGGTTGGTTTCTGGCGAAGCCTCTCTTCCTGCCTACTGATGGTCACCTTCTTGGTGAGTTCTCACATGGCCTTTCCTCTACGTGCACGTGAAGAGAAAAGAGTTCTCTGGTGTCTCTTCTTCTCCTCAGAACACCAATTCTTCTAAGGACACGAGTCTTATTGGATTAAGGCCCCACTCTCATGGACTTACTTCACCTAACGACCTCCTCATAGGTCTTATCTCCCAATACAGTCATGTAGGCAGTTAAGGCTTCAACATAGGAATTTTGAGGGGATACAATTCAGTCCGTAGCAGTGCTCAAAAACAGTACAATTGTTACTTATTTCATTATTTCATTTTTATTATATATGCACTCAATACACAGCTTTATCTTATATGGAAATGAGACTTTGTAAATGTTTTCAAAGTTAAGCTCAACTTCGATTCCGTGAGGGAATATCCAGAGCAAAAGTAGTGTAGGAATTGATGGGAGTTGCTGCTAGAGAGAGAGATTAATTTGATCTCTGGAGACATGTGATGGTGGTAGTGGTGTGTGTGCATGTGTATGTGTGTAGTGCTATCCAGGAAGTGCACCACAAATAAAGTCTTGAAAATATTGGCTCACTAGAATTGAAATTTTAGGACATCGCGCATGATTAAGGCTCTGATGAAAAACTAATCCTTCTTCCCTTTCCTTTCACCGTTTTTCCTCTAGTTAAAATTAAGCCAAGTCTGTGAGTTCCCACTTTGGCTGAGCTGAAAATCTGGAGTCGATGCTCAGTTAAATGCATTTTTTTTTTTTTTTTTTTTGCATTTTGTACACTGCCGTCTTCTTTTTGCCTCATCCCATTCCAAGCATCTGACAGGTGGTAGAACTCCCTATCTGGAAGAATCAAGTGTATATTCTGAAGTTCAATGCCTGAATTACTCATTTGGATTCTGACATTTGGGGGTCATTTTGCTGACCACCAAAGATTGACAACACAGAGCAAATGTTAGCAAGACGACGAGCTTTAGCTTCTTCGTCAAAGCAATTTTGAAAGCAAGTCCCAATCTTAAAAGAGCTCTTTCCAAGGCTTAGAAGTGACAGGCTGCCTGGGGGGAAGTCTGCACTGCTAGGCAGAGCCACCTGCATTTCCATGCAGAATAATTTTGAAAGAGTTTTTTTTTTTCCTTCTTCTTTTGGCAGGACATTAGTCATCATAATAAAGACCTGGTACTTACCAGATCCTTTTAAACAAATAATCTGGAAGCAACAGGAGGAAATCTGCAATAACTTACAATCAGCTCTTAATTTAGAGCTGTTTAGATTTTTCACAGTATGCCTGAAATGAGCAATGTTTATATGACGTTTAGACTTCCACAAGCAAACCTGCTCTCCCGAAGGTGACAGCTTGCTCCTGACACTCAGAAATTAAGGCCTGGGGTTTCATGTCATGTTCTTGGAGCAGCGTCTGGGCATTAGGTCTAAAGTTCTGCAGAGCACTTATGTGGGGGAGAAAGACTGTTCTCCCCAGAGATAACATTTCTGTTACATTAGCTTAAAGACAAGTGATCGATGCTGGGGGTTTGGGAAAAAAGAAGAGGAAAAAATCTGATCCTTAATCTGGTAGCATATAAATGAGGTAAGATGACATGACCGTTGCACCATCAAGACCATGTATAATGAAGTGCTGCACAATGTGAATACAGAACTCATTTTAAGAGCTTTATTGAGCCGGGAAAGGGAAAGATTGCTGTAGACTGAAATGGAAAAGGTGAGACTTCAGCTAAGTCTTTTCATTCCTTCAACAAATATTTATTGAATACTATCTACATGCCAGTCACTGAGCTGAATGGAGGATGATGAAAAGAAGACATGGTCCCTAATCTAAAAGAGCTTATGTTAAAATGGGGGAGAGAGGCATTAAACCTAAAAAAGAATTAAGTTTAAAAAAGGACAATGAGGGAAACAGAGTATTTACAGAATAAAAAAGAGAGGTGATACTTTGGACAGTGTGGTTAGGGAGGGTCTGTCTTAGAAGGTGACATTTTAGCTCCTATTGGATAGTAGGGAAGATCTGTCCACAAGAGCATCCAGGGAAGAGCTCTGCAGGATACAGATCCACCCACACAGAAGGCGCGGGTGATGAAGCCAGGAGGACCAAGCCTGGCTGAGTTGTGGAAGAGTGCCCAGAGTTACTGATGCTGCCCATGGGGACAGGGTTGATTTTAAGGGAGAAATTGAGAAGCTTAGAAGTGTAGTTCATCCTTCCACCTTGGTCCTTTACGGGTAAACCTTTCCTGCAGAGGTATGCTAAGCAGCATGCTCAGAGCTCCTTGAAGCACAACATATGCAGTGGAACCAAAAGCTGATTGTGTCCATCAACTGATCATTCACAGAGCACCTCCAGATCTGGGAGCCCAGGTCTCTGCTCTTCTTTGTTCCTTTTAGAGAGCTTTCATCTTTCCCATCTCTACGAGAAGAGGAGACGATTTACAATATTTGCTTATCATAAAAATGTGAAATGTGCCTTCCTAAAGACAGTTAATATCTGCGTGTGTGTGTGTGTGTGTGTGTGTGTAGTGGCCTTGCATCTCTAAAGTCTGACTTGGGGTGGGCCCCAGCTTCCTTCTCTTGCCTCCTGCCATTCACTCATGTGTCGGTTGAGATCTGCCAGAGCCCCTCTCTAATGGTTCCCAGGGCTGTACTTAGGGCCATGCAGCCAGGGCTGCCTTTTTCCATGGGGGCTCATTGCTGGAAGTCCTTTCTCTTGCAGCTCTGTAAAAGTATGACTTTGTTTTAGTGTTTCTGGCCCCCTCTCTTTGGAAACCATTGTGAAGGGCTTTCATCATGCTACTCAGTCCTGGCCCACCCAACTTGGCTTTGCATCAGCGGAAGTTCAGTCCCTGAATCAAGGGGGATATATTGTTTCAAATAGGTCATTAACCAAAAGACTCTGTAGTTCCCCTGATAGTGCCTCCTTGGGCAGCATATCACCTTGGTCTGTGTTTATTTGTAAACAGCCTCAGGCCCTGAAGTAAAAGAAAGCCTTGTACCAATTAGATGTGCAGGACTAGACCCACATATCCTCCACAACTTACTCTGGAAAGACATCTTGGTATATATTCCCACACAGGCCACAATCCCTGCTCTTGAACAAATTGCTTCTTGGACTGCCTTCCCACAAATCAATGTATGTCTCAGAAAAGAATCCACTGCTGTTTTCCTAATGAAAGAGGAGCAAAAAAAGATGTCCAAATCTTTATAAAAGGTAACTCCTTTATGATAAAATCTTCAGAAAATAAGCCCTAAAGATGGGAAGAGGAGAATCACCTGGTCTCTCTCACTCATTCAAGGGGGGACATGATAATTATTAGGATATGAGATACAAATATTAACTTTCTCATTAATATTCAAAGGGATACATATAAACACCAAATTCCAATTGTGGACAAGATAAAAATATAACTAAATTATACATAGTCAATATTTTTAGGAAGTGGATCTTTCTTGTCTCTATGCTTAGAAATATACAACAATATTTTTAGATGAAAATTAAATTGTTCATATTATGACTATATTGTTAAGGATGCAGTAAATCTGCAAATATTTACTTCTCCCAGTGCCTTTTTAAATCCTGATTTTGAAGCCCACAATATTATTTTGACTACAGACACATCCTTCCTACCAGGAGCTGCACATATTTTGGGGGTATGAGCCGATTCTGGAAGTGAAGACTAGAGGGGGCATATTCTTTCTCACTTTTCAGATAAGATTCAGTAAGGTGTTTATGATTCATCTCGGCGATCATCCGGGTTAGAAACTGAATTGGATTAGGAATGTCCAGTCCAGGGCATTAACCATTTGTCAAAGAGGAGCGAGCAGTAAATCAGTGCAGCGAGCTCCATGAGGAGGGATGGACGGGAAAGGTGACCGGCCTGTGACCATGCTGCCCCACTCAGATCTGTGTTGTCAATTATGGCTTCCTGCTGGGGACCTGAGGCTGGAGGCAGCATCGTCTAACTGCACCCAGTATTAACGGAGTGTTCAGGCTTGGCTCATCACTGGGAGATTACCGGATTACCTGGGATAGAAAAAGGGAAGGTCACCGGATCAGCTGACACTAGGTCCAATTTAGGCTTTAAAACTATAACAACTTCTCGACTTTTAAACAAGCCAATCAGTAACTTTTCTTTTTCAAGGCTAAAGCCACCTTTTCAAGGGCTTCTCAGAGTTGGAAGGCAATGACCTTACAAGTGTTGCTAAGAGTTTGTGATGGGTAGGTATCCAAGTTTCAGTTTCCTCGTCTGTAAAATCGGAATAATAATATCTACTTCTTAGGGCAGCTGAAGGATTAAGTTAGATAGAGGAAGTGAAACTCATAGTACTGCCTAGAATATAGTGAACTTTCAACAAAAACCAATGATTATTATGTATCAGAAATCTTTGGTGCTTTTCATACATTACCTCCTTTTTCTGGAAATACAAATGTTTTCTAAGAAATAGAACTTGGTCCCACTTAATTTGTTTCAGACAATACTATAAACAGATAAGCATATTCATCCATCCGTCCATGCATGCAACAAATATTTATGACTCCCTATTCTGTTTATTCGGTGCCGGGCACAGTTCCAGGTGCTGGAGTTGCAACAGAGAAGAAGACAGACAATGTACCTGCTCCTATAGAATGTAAACTCCTGTGGAAGAGATAGACTAAATAACAACAAAAGATACATGAAATATCGGGTTATAATAAATAATAAGAGAAAAAAAGTGAGAGGCTAGAGAATGACTGGCCGAGATGGGGGTGGTCTTTGCTACAGTGGTCAGGGAAAGCCTCTGTGGCATTTAAGTGAAGACAGGAACAAATGGAGAGAGTGAGGCTTGATGATCTGGGAAACAGTGTTCAAGACCCATGGTACAGGAAGAGACGAGGTTGTGAGGTAGGAAGGAGCTTCGAGTTTTCCAGGACAAGCAAGAGAGCCTCAAGGTCTTAGTTCACTTATTTCCATAGTAGCCTCCTGGCTGGCCTCCTTGCTTTCTCTGTTACTCCAGTCAACTCTCTAAGCAGCAACGAGAGCGCTTTAAACAAAAACAAAAACATAAAGCAGATCACGCTATTTGCCAGATCACAAAGTTACAGTGGTTTCCCATCTCACTCAGGAAACGTCCAAATGACTCATGTGGCTTTCAAGGGTCACCCAAGATCGTCTGGCCCTGCCTATCTTCTCTAGCACTGTGCTCAGCTGGCTTCCTCCACTCCAAGAGAGAGTGAGGTCAGCATGGTTTGATATCAGTTAGGAGCTGTTGTTGTCAAGGTGAGAAACTGAAGTCTTGAGTGATAGTGTTGGGGTACGGCAAAGCGGTTAGACTGGGGATATATTTGAGACAAATGCTGACAGGCCTTGCTGAAGGATTGGCTGTGGGCTCTGGCTTTGTATCTCCTTGGTTTCTCCAAGTTGTCAAGTGTTGTTAGTGGTTCCTGTTAGCTTGGGCCTCCTGTTTCCCTGGAGGCATTATTCTTCTGTAGCGAACTAAAAGGCTACACATGTAAAACTTGATTTTTTAAGTGATCAGACTTTCCCCCCATGAAATTTCATCTCTACATGACCTCAGAATTGAAGCCAATTCTCCAGAATTGTAGTGAAACATCAGCAATATGGGTGGACATTCTATAGGTGGATTATTTGGGGCCCCAAAGGAGGGGTGGAAAGGGAAAAGAGATGAAAACCAAATCATATTTATCAGCATTATTTATACATCACTGTTCTGATATAATTTTCATTGAAACAGCTATTGACATTATTGGCTAAAAAAGAGTTTTGAATTATCTATGAGTCTCTATTATTTCTACTATGGAACTTATTTTACAAGCTGGAGAATATTAAATGTATGAGAATGTATTTTGCAAACAACAGGCCTAGCAATGGCCTCCGAGGCCCCATGTAATCTGGCTCCCATTCCCGTTCTCACTATGCTCCATCCATATTTCTCTCATTGCCATTTCTAGAACATGCCTCCTTAAGCATTTTGCACTGGCTGTTCTTTTTCCTTGGAAATCTCTTCTCCCAGATGCCAAAATGCTAACTCCCTCGCCTGATTCCAGTCTTGCTCAAATGTCACCCTCTCAGTGAGCCGTACCCTGACCACTCTATTTAAATTGCACCCCGCTCTCCAACCCCACCCTCCTCCCTCGCTTCCAATTGCCCTTACCCAGTTCTATGCTTTCGACAGCACATATTCTAACCAAGTATATAATTTACTTTTGCATTTTGTTTGTTTATTGTTTGTCTCACTAGGATGAAGCTTCATGAGGGCAAAGATTTTTAAAATATTTTCCTCACTGACCTAGTCCAAGCACCTAGAACAGGGCCTGGCACATATGAGGTGCTCAATGAACATTTCCTAAATGGCTGAACAGACAGTTGTTTTGGTCGTAACATGGTGAAGTAGGGAGCAGAATCAGAGAAATCTCAGGATACGGACCTAAGCCATATTCCTACCACAAACTCAGACATAACTTCCCATGAGTAGTATTCCTAAGGACCAAAACAAGCCTCACAGGGAAGAGAAATGGCTGGACAGAGCTACCCAGCTGATCCTCAGCCTCCTGGCCTTAAATCCTTGGGGGCTAAGGATCACCCTCAAAGGCTGCTGTATTGTACTAAAAGAGGAAGAACTCATCCTGGGGAGAAATTTCTAAAACAAGGGTGTCAAAAGACGTTGGCACCCTCATTGTCTCTGATCCCTCTCCCTTTGGACAAGGGCCAGAGTCCTCAGGAGATGAGGCTGGAAAAATAGTGGGGCTAATAAAAACCTAAGTTACAAGGCCGCATTGTTTGGTGGCCTAATAGCAGGATGTGATGGCTCTGGTGGGGGAGGGTATTTCCCTACACACCCACTTCAGTTTGGAAACTATTGGCATGGCAAGGAAAAATGGTCTCATAAGACAGTAGCAGAGAAGTTGCTCCAAGAATTTCATGCATGTCTTCTTGTAGCTGGGTCACAAGGAGGACTGCAGGGAATTTGTGCAATTGCACAACGATTTTTCCCTGGGACCACAGTGTGAGGTCAAGAGGATTGCTAGAAGTAGAGGGATCTAGAAGAAATATTTCTCCAACCACCTAACTACGGTGGTGGAAGGCCTAAGAACTGGTATGTTATTTCTGTTGCTGGGGCTTTGCTATACCAAGGCTGCTATACTTTGAGGAAATTTCCATTCGGTCACACTTATCGCTGGTGGTCAGAGTCAGAATGGGGAAGAAATAAAAGAGTCCTGGATCTACTTAAAATTGAGGATTTCCAAGCCAAAGAAGATCTTTCTAGGCTTTACACTGGGTGGCCCTGATTCTTAATTAATATGCAGCAGTGGAGGAAATGAGCTCCTGCGCTGACGGGTATGGCTAGTATTCCTGGTCACTCTGCAAGAAGAGTAATCCAAAATCCCTGCGGACTTGGGGACTTGGGGAAGAACACAGGGACAGGAGCCAGGACCATGCTAGTCCCAGCAGATTTCCTCATTCATGCCATCAGCTCCAGGTTCAGGGCGGTGTAGTGGAGACCTTCCTACTGAATGTGGAAATCACATTCGTAAAATGAAGCTGGTAGCACCCAAAGCAAGCAAAAAGAATGAAAAAGCTCATTTCTCTGGGACTTTTCAATTTTTCCTTTTCCAGACTGCCTGAAAATAATACAGATGGCAACCCTCTTTCGAGGACTTTGGCCTTTTTCTTCCTTCCGGAGAAAACAGAAAAGGGAGCACTGAGGCAGCAGGCAAAATTGTTTGGGATTTCCCAAAGTAACACAACTGAAGCACGACTGCGCTTCTCCTTTGCTCCCGTGAGGAAGGACCCTGAAAGGAAAGTGAAATGAGAAACAGGAAATTGAACTCGTTCCTGAGTGCTCAGGAAGCAAATTAGAGATGATTTCTAGACAACAGGAGGGAGAAGTCCCAAATTGGTTTAGTTTTTTTAAAAAATAAATACCAATTTACTTTGTGCTACTATAGTTTAAAAAGGAGAACCACACACCAAACGCAATGGACATTTAAAAAAACCTGCTAGTCCCTATTAGCTCCAGCACTTTTCCTTCTTCTTGACATAGTACTTTTGCCTGACTAGTATTAGATCAGTGTAAGTGAAGTCATAGAAATGCAAACTGAAAGCACAGGAAATTGCTGAGTTCCCTCGGCAGCACCATGGTCCCAAAGTTGTACAAACTTTGTGACAAGTGTCAGGAAAGGGCGATGTGATGGTGCAGAAGGATCCTGATCCAAGTCACAGGAAGCAAATTCTTTACATTAGGAAGGACTGGCCATCTGATAGATATGGACTTTTTGAGGTCCCATATGTTCCCATTTGTTGATAGAGAGGATTCTGTCTTCCCAGGGCATCCTAAATTATTTCAGAACAACACAAGGTATAAATAAGCACATGAATAAAAGTACACACTCCTTTTTGTTTCCTCTCTTGGCAGGAGCAGCATGCCTGGCTTTCTGCCGAGTGGCACAGGGCAAGGAGATATAGACTGAGAGGTGTTTCCTTTTAGACTTTGATAAATTTGACCTGTGGGCAGTAGTTCCCAACCCTGGCAGATCTTCTGGATTACTTTGGGGAGGGCTTTGAAAACTATAATCACTGGGTTCCACCCCAGACTTGCTGGGAGGTTGGGGCACAGACATCTGTAATTTAACAAGCTCATCAAGTGACTCTTGGGGAATCCAGGGTCCAATGTCTAGAGGTTCCATGGAATGGCAGGTAAGTTTCAAGGGATCTCTCTGAGATGCCAGGTCTCTGTGGGATGTAGGGTGTGTGTGTGTGTGTGTGTGTGTGTTAGAGAGATGGGTAGGGAGACGATGGAAAGTAGGCAGTTATATCCTGGGATGTATAAAAGGAGGATAAAACTTCACAGTGCTTCCTGCAAAACGGTCACCATTTCAGAAATCCCTTGATTCTGGACCTGATCTGACAAAGAAGGAAAAGGAAACCAGACTAACCCTCACTGAATGCCTACTATGCACTTGACACTGTGCTAGTTGTACGAGCTCATTCATTTATTCATTTATAATCATGAAGTACATCCCACACGCCAAGCACTATGCTAGGTGTAAGGATTACAAAGACAATCCTTATACTTAAGAAGCCCACAGATAATCACTACCCAGAGAAACATGTGCTATGATGGAGAGGAGCATGGCGTATTTTGGGAAGGGCTCTCAACTCAGACTGGGTGAGGTGAGGGAGTGAGTCAGGGAAGGTTTCCAAGAAGCGGTGGCACTTAAACTAAATCTTAGATAATTCTAATTCTAATATTAACTACTATGGATAGTCCTATATGGTTGAAAAAGAGGGCGTTTGGGGAGGGGTAGGAAGGGGTAGGGGATGCTAGAGCCAGAGGTAGGTGTACTGGAGCCAGGTAATGAGTTGCCTTGACTTTATTCTGAGTGCAGTGAGGGATATGGAGGAGTCAAAGCAGGCAATGACAGGCTCACATTTGTAGTTGAGAAAGCACAGTGTGGTGGCAGCACAAAGAATGCATTAGGAAAGGGGTGAGACTGGAGATGGTGGCCTGCAATGGAGCAGTGGGAGTGAGAGTGGAGAAGAAGGATTGACAAGACTGGAGAGAGAGGGACAAGTCAAGAGTGGTGCCCAAGTTTCTTTTTTTGGCAGCTGGATGGATCATGGCTCCATTCACCATTCACTATTTGCCTTAACATAGCTCTCCAGTTTGCCTTCACAATAACCTTGTATCATTTTTAATAGGTAAATATAGGACAGCTCTGAGAGATCAAACAGAAAAATGGAGGAAAGCTCAAGGTCCTGAGCTTGTAAGCTGGGACCTGGGATCTAAATTTAGGTTGACGTGAGTTCTGAGACCATCCTTCCAATGCCCAGGCAGATGCAAAACTTAAAAAGGCTGAAAAAAGAAGAATACAGCTCTGAGTAGGCTACATTCACAATAGAAACAACATGAGCTAAGATCTGAAAAGCAGAATCCCAGCCCCTGAAATTTATTCTTGACTGCAGTTAGCATGGTGAGATATGACCTCCTTTCTGACAAGGTTGTCAATGGTCTCTCTCCTAGGCTATGCAGCCTTTTTATACCTCACTGATGGCAAGTAGGATTGAATCAAGATTTTAAAGAGGAAAAAAATTGCTGTTAAAAATGTCCTTATAAAAAAAACTGAAATGACACATCTTAACCTTTGTCTCACAGATTTGCTTATCCTAGCTTTGAAAGTAATTTGTTTAAAAAGTTATCTTGCTGGAGGAATTTAACAAAAATTTAAAAGTTTTTTGATGGGAAAATAGATCTTTACCCAGAATCTTGTATGGTAGTAGGGCAACACGATACTTTAAAGAGAGCACATTGAGTATCTAGGCTTTCTGAGCCCAAGGGTTATGCAGAAGTTCTCACAATGTCAGGACTGACAGAGATGCCACCATTCAAACCTACCTGGGCAATCTATGCATCATTCATGCAGCCACCAGGTACACATCTGGCTGTTTCATGATGCTGTCTGGCCTTGAACTTCTGCTGTTTCTTGGCTGGAATTGAATTAAGTCTGTATGTCTAACATCTTTGAAATTACTTTTGCCTGTGAGTTTTTATGGAAGCAGCTACTGTAGTGGTGGAATAGGATACTGCCCTATATAGGAATATTTGTAATATTTCTGGAATCTACTTTTTCATGTTTTGAATTGGCTGCATATTAAAGATAGTTTTGACTTAGATTTGCCTCATATATTTTTTCCTCCAATACTTATCTTTATCCAACTTGTCTCCCTAAATATGCTTTCCCTCTCCCACTCAAAAACAAAGATACCCCATCAGGAGTAAAATTTGTTGGTTTGAACACTGTTGGTTTGTCAGTCCCTTTCTTGGGCTCTGACTTGCTGGGGCCTGTGCCAGAGCTCTGACACTTGAGTTTCTCCACCTATTGAATTGCCTTTACTCACCTTGAGAGATCACTGTGAGGCATAGCTCATAAATGTCATCATAAACTGTTCTGCAGAAGTATGTCTCAACATCTGTGATGCCACATTCAAAAGAGCTTGACTATATCCGTCAAAAGAAAAAAGAGGTGGCCTTTTGATGCTGGACAGCATGGTGAGGAGCTGGCCATCTTCATGTTTCTTAGACTGCCTGGACTGCATTTTCTTCAGCTGTCCTTGCTAGCAGTGAAGTGTTCTAGAAGTCCTTCCTATTAACAGCAGCCTGCAGGCTTGCAGGTCAATTCTTTTCCTTTTCCTTTAGTTGGTCAGAAGGGCCTCCTTTGCCCAGTTTTTAAGAGCAGGGATTTTGAGACAGCAACCCCACCCTTCCGTAGCAGGTCATGTAAATGCCTAGACGCCACCCTCCCCCCGACGGGCAGTCAGCCCGTTCATGCAAGGGAACAATAAGGAGATGGTTCCTTTGCTTCTGCTTCTTTGGCAATGTCAGAGAAGGAGGTGGCTGAAGCCAGACACATTGGCTCCATGCACTTGCCCAAGCCTTCTTCAAAGTCTCACCCTATTGAGCAACAAGAAGGCAGCTGTCTCCACATTAACAGCACCAATGATGATGTTATAACTGGAATGGCTAGGTTTTTTCATTGAAACCTGGCTTAAAGGGTGTGTCCATGTGTCTGCAAAACATAAATGGGAAGAACCAAAAGGAAAGAGAGGCAAAAGTGAAATCATTCCTTTCTTGGCAAGGAAAAAAAGATTCCATTTTAGAATAAAGGCAATTACCACTATAGCTGATCAAAGAGCTAGTTTGAGATGCTAATCAATCACTTAAATGTAGAGGTCTTTGTTTGTGAAACTCAGTCACATATAAACTGATCTCTCTAGGTAACTGTTAATTTATCATTCAGGCCAGATGTGCTTTCTACCATCATTTTCAAATACTTCTGCTGAGCTGGAACTGACACACCATTGCAGGCACCTTTCTGCCTCCTCGCCTTCGTGCCTGCTGTTCTCTCTACTTGAAACACCCTTCCAGTTTCACACCTGAAGAATACATAGTCACTGTCTAAATTCCATCTCAGAGATCTTCCTTACCTTTCCTGTGTCCCCAGGCAGAACTGGTTGCCCTTGAGGGTCTCTGTTTAAATTAAGGCTAGCATTGACACCTGTAATTACCCTGTGGGATTGCGACTTTCTTGAGTTTGGAGTCTGTTTCTTGTTCATTTCTGTATCCTCAGCGCTTTGTACAGTTCTACACACTAGGCGCAGAGTTAACTTTGTCTGCTCCAACCATAGGGCGGAAAGCTTCTAGTTTTCCACGTTTCAGTTAGTGATGATATTTGTTAAGATGGGATCTGATTTCTAACACATGCTCTGGATTTTTGGCTTCATATAATTTTTCTTGTTTTCATACAATCTGAGGGTGAATGTGGGAAATCTATATTGCTTTCAAAAAAGTTGTACTCCAAGTCACCAATACCTTCCTTTTGAGTAGAAAATCAGACTGGCATTTTGCCATGTAGGTGAAGGGAGAGAAGTTCAGATATGGCTCAGAGAGCCAGTACAGGTTGGAAAAAAAAAAAAGAATGGGATGAAAAAGGCAAACTATTTTGTTTAGTACAAAACAATGTTTCTTAAAATTGGGTGTGTCAACCAAAGTTGCCTTCAGGCGGGTTTTGCTTGCATAACCTGCACATGTTCAGAACCCAGAGTTTTGACTGACCTTAGCTTCCAAGGCAGGTATTTTTATGTGAATAAACTCTTTCATCCATTTGTTAGATCAGTCATCAGTTTTGTTAAGACTCCAGGCACATTTATCTCTCTGCATTCTTTTAAATATAATAAAGAAAACCAGAGCTCTGAATTCATCTAGCTCCCCTAAGTCCTTTGCATTTTTAAAACAGTTCCTTGAAACTAAAAAAAAAAAAAAAAAAAGAATCCACGTAATTTGTAGGAAACTTTAAAATGTAAATCTGCAAAACACACACAATCACCCATAATACTGATACCTGGAGATAACCACTGTTAATGTGCTTATTGGCCCAATCATTCAGCAAATATTTCTTGGTGTATAAACTTTATTTCCAGAGATTTTTGTTGCATCTATATGCCCATATCCACACACTTTTATTTACAGAAATGGGATCATAAAATCCTTATTGTACTACTAGTGCTTAGCGCACTATTTGAGCACCTCCCTCCTGGCCATTCCGTTGTATGGATTACCATAATTTATTTAACCGATTCATTATTGTTAGACACTTAATCTGTTTCCAAAGTTTTGTTATTATAAACAAGGCTGCAAGGAACATCCTATAGATACTTCTTTGTCTTTTTGTCCAATTCTTTCCTTAGGAAAATTTTTAAATGAAAAGTTCTGGCAAAAAAAGACATGCAATTTTTAAAGATTTTGGTGTATTTGGCTAATTTTTGCTCAGAAACATTGTATCACTCTTTAGAATGCCTGTTTTCCCCATAACTTTACCGATATGGAGTATTATTATTCTTTAAAACTTTTGCTAATCTGATATGTTAAAGATTGTTTTAGCTTTTACTTACTTATTAGATATGTTGAACATATCTTTCTGTTTGTTGTACATTTGTGTTTCTTCCTTCGTGAATTGCCTTTATACTTTTTTCCCCCATCTTTAAAATGGGTGTTATTGCTTTTCTTAATGATCTGTAACAACTCATTGTCTACTAAAGATATTAATCTCACTTTGTATTAAAAATATTCATAAGATATTTTTTACTGTTATTTATTATTTTCAGTCTTTTATTACTCTTTTCTTACTCATTAGAGAATTCTTGTGAAAAATAAAGAAGAATTCAGTCTTGCTCTTAATGTTGATTGGTTTTTTTCTGAAGGCCTCTGATTTGTCATTTCTCTCAAGAGGTGTAAATTGAGAGCCAGAAAAGTGATTGATCAAACTGAAGATCTAGATATGGAACCCAAAAAGCAATATGCCTAAGCTCCTTTTCTAAGTAAAGGCTTCACTTTCACTTCTGTGTCTTGCTTTTGGCACCATGTGGCATCATGAGAAGATATTTTTGTAAAACATAAATGTTTATATGACAAGGGAATATTCTTACAGTTCCACAGTTGTTGGGTTTTTAAGAAACGAGTCCTGGTGATAAACAATCAACATGTTTAGAAAGGATTTTCTTTGCAGCTCTGGATAAGGAACGTGTACTCAAGTGGTACTATAACCCTGACAGAAGGATGGACACTTCCTGCAGATAAGAAGAGAGACAACTCTGGGGCAAAACTTTTCTCTATCAGACCTTGAAATATAAATGGATTTTCCCTTTTTTTTTTGGTTTTCCATCAGGCTATTATGAACAGCTTTTTCTATACAACCTTTTCATCCAAATGAAGTATTTCCTTATCTCACTTTCCTTGTTCTTAATATGAGCTTGTTTACAGCGATAAATAGTCTCCTCCATCCGAGTCCTTTGCTTCCTAGACTTGGATGGCCCTTCAGTCCAATAGAATTATTCAAACATTGAGCGTGATTTCAATAGGGGTAGAATTATTAAGTATGTATTGCATGTTCTGACCTTTCAAAAAGTTAAACTTTCCCATCATTCACATTGTGTGTGTGAGCAGTACAGCTTGGGGAAGGCTCACTCTGAGCTCCATCTGAAGTCCTGAAGGAAATCACCAGGAAAAGTTTTTGTTTCTTCAATCTAGTGGAAAAGCTGATATTCTGTGTGTAGTATTTTGGAAATAGAACCCCCAGAAAAACTTGTGTCAGAAGAGGTAGCTATAGCAATGAGCAGTGAGAGAGCATGCATGGAATGCCGGGATGGGGGGAAATGCATACTCAGCCAGCCATCTTTCTGCAGACTGTTTGGACGTCTTTAGTGGACTCTGCTTCTTATTCTTCAAAATATTATATTCAAAATTTCAGAAAGTAGGGTTATAGTTAGTGTATTATGACAAAGTCTTTTACTTTTTCCTCTTATGAGATTTCTAAATTAGACCAATAATCCATACTGGTTGGGACTGTGTCTCATCCACGACCCAAGCCTAGTGCTTCCAAATTCCCAGCAGGTGGTCATCTTTGGGATTCAGAAATGAGAGATCAAAATTCCCAGTATTCTCAGGAATACCTGAAATCATAATTGTTTTTGCCTTTAAAATACTTCCAACATTCTTCATATTCTTTACTCATTATTGTGGAAATCTAAAAAATTTAGTTTAATGAGTGAAAAATATTAAGTTTGGTAGTATCTACAAAGAACGTTTGTTGCCTGTAGCAAGTATTCAAATGCTGTAAAGTGCCGGTAAACATTATTGAGTAGTATTCAAGTGATGTAACATTCAGATCTCTCAACCCTACACAGAAGCATGTCTCAAAATTTGAATTTAAAAACTTTGCTTCCAAAATCTGTTATTTCTTGGGATACCACTCATAGTAATTGTTTAAAGTATTCTATGTGTACAAATGTACCAATATTTATTTGTTCTGCAAGCATGACTCACTGTTAGCACCAACCAGCACCATAAACATTCACTTATAACATGGCAACAGCTATAAGCAGGACTGACTGAGTAGATGGTGACCTCTTCTCCCCTCCATGCTTCTGTCCTGGTTCCCAAAGATGCTGGGCGACTTTAACCTCCGACTCTGCGTGTTCACATTCCCTGCTCCTGCTTTTAACCCGATGTCAGTGGAGCTCTTCAAGTCAGTAACATCTCTACATTGATGGCTAGGTTTTAATTCTTGCAGGAAAATTAGAACAATTTTTCCAGTTTTCCTAATTTCTCAACAGATTTTTCTTGAGATTTAGAAGAACACACCAATTTCTCAAGAATTACTAGGAAGGAACGCCCACACAGAAGTGCTCCCAAGCCTGACCCCTCCAGGGCTGACCAGGGCTGCTCCTTGAGGACCCAGACTGCGTGGAAGGCAGTGTGACATGATGGGGCCACACAGGATTGGGATTCAGGAACCCTGGGTTTTAATCCTGGCTGTTCCACTATCTAAGGTCTGTAACCTGGAGTCAGTTTCCTAACTTCTCAGGGCCTCCATTTGCTCATCTTTAGAATGAAGAGCTCTTGTTAAAGAGAAGCTGAAAGTGTGCAGGAGAAGAAATGACCTTTTATTTCTGTGAGACCTCGAGGTCACTGTGAGGGGCAGAAGAGCAAAGGTCTGTCAAGAAACTCCTCCTGAATGGGAGAGTGGGTTCCGACCAGCCCCCAGAGGGAGCAGAGGCTGGCGGTCGGTGCTTGCTCTTCTGTGTCTTGCTGGGTCTGCTCCAGTCCACGGTGCAACTGGGAGCCGGGGGCTGCAGCCAGCGGCAGAGCCCAGCACACCTGACTGTCCACTTCCACCTTGTCTTTTCATTCAGACATTTTAGCACTCTTTGTACTCAATCCAGACCAGAAAGAAACTTTATTGATTAGTATATGAAATAATGACAAAATAATGAAAATCTCTATCATTAGGACTAAGTTCTTAAGCTAAAACCAGCAACAGCTATTATCACTTGGAATGTTTTTGTGGATTTGACAGACGAGGGTGGTGTGGGGGAGCAGGATATTTTTCCTCACAAAGGTAAAGGGGTTGGTAGTGAGCATGTTTCAGTGAAAATTAATCATACACATGTGGATTTGTTTTGAGTAGGAGGAGAGCTGAACAGCGCAGGAGGTGCTGGATTAGAGAACGCCTTGGGTAAGAGCTATCACGTTGTGCCACATCCGAATGTTTCAGTTGCTGTAAAACATTTACCACCCTCCGATGAATTACGACTTCCTGGTGAGCAGTCTCAATTTCACAGATACGACTAAAGTAGATTACGCAACACACACATATCACATCCTTGTCTGGCCTACTCTCTCACATTCTTCCAGTCTCTAAAGCCTGCCCAGAGCCCCAGGTCCACGTCAGGTATTCCTGCAACCCCTTGTTCCTTGCCCGTTAGAGCATGAATCCCCAAAGACTGCATGTTCTCTGAAAGCGCACACCACCCGGCTGTCCATTTCATAGCTGTATCCTCACCTGCACAGAGATTGACGTAGAGAGTGAACTCAATAGATATTTACCATGGGCTCGATGCTGAGCCAAAATCTCATTCAATCCTCTCAACAACCTTAGAGAACAGAGATTATCATCCCAATTTTACCAATGAAGAAACTGAGGCCTAGAGAGACTAAATAATTCATTGACGATAACAGGGCTAGTAAGTGCCAGAGAGCTAATTTCTGAACATGGCCCAGTGGCTATGTGAGTGCATTGACTGCACTGCTTCAAAGACATGAAGGAGAAATTCACTGACCTCAAACAGCTTACTCTTGGGGCCGGCCCGGTGGTGCAGTGATTAGGTCCACACGGTCTGCTTCGGTGGCCTGTGGTCCGCCGGTTCAGATCCTGGGTGTGGACATGGCACCACTTGTCAAGCCATGCTGTGGCAGGCAACCCATATATAAACTGGAGGAAGATGGGCACGGATGTTAGCTCTGGGCCAGTCTTCCTCAGCAAAAAGAGGAGGATTGGCAGCAGATGTTAGGTCAGGGCTGATCTTCCTCAAAAAAAAAAAAAAAAGTTAAAGAGCTTACTCTTGAGTGAAAGAATTCTATGTACATATTCTGTCATAGTCAATAATGCTTGGGAATAAAATATAACACCTGTTTTGTTCTTGAGAGATTTTTTAAAGAGACACTCATTAGGAATATTTTGCATAATAAAATTTTTCCAAAGGTTTTCTGTAGGTAGGATAAGTTTGCTACAAATTTTTCAAGAGGATACCACATATTTGAGCTTGGTTTATTGGCTGATTCTTTATAGCTCACTGACATTTACTGGTCTTTCTTAAAATCAGTATCTTTAGATTTTGATTGTATCAAAACCTGCTCAAACCAACTTAAACTAAAAAGCTAGAATAATCAAATTATGTAGTTACACAAAAGAACACATGCTAATAATCACATTGGTAGTTGAATATTTCATGATTACTTCTTGAAGTAGGTGCTGAAAGTAGCTTTTTAAGGTGATATAATAAATTGCAGAAGGATGAAATCAACAGCATTTTGGAAAAGAGAGTTTTTTTAAGAGCTAGTAAAGCAGGTGGGGAGGTTTATGGGCTCAGGAATCATGAGAGAATGAGTGATTTAGAGATAACTCTATTTCCTGGGGAGAGAACCAGGTCAGGGAAGAGTTAAAAGGCATTCTGGGAAAATATTAGAGGTTTAAAAGAAATGTAGAGGGGGCAGGTTTGTGTACCGTTCAGAGGGTCTGTCTTCTAAACTTGGGGCAGAACTTCTAACCTTCATAAGCCCTCCTTCATGACAAGTGCTGTGCACACCGATTCACCAGCCATACTAGCTACTGTGCCTTAATTCTTGTAAATCCACGTGGCTTTGGATTGGATTTCCTACTCATGAATTTGCCCTGGGACTCTGATATTCTAGGCTATTTGGAGTTGAAGTGTGCTCACAATGTGACCTGGCATGGTCCATTCAAGGCTATTTCATTGGATAGAACACGTTTTATCACCCTATGTTTGACCTCAAGCAGCTGACCCAGGGCTTCTCCTGAGTCAGGCTTTTCCTCTGCTATCTTGCAGTGGATAGCTCTTAGGGATTTCATTCTACTTTGCTGACCCCAATAGAGCAGTGCAGGTCTGAGGAGAGGTGTCAGCATCTAGAATGGAAAGGAAAGATTGGAATTAAGGAGTATTTCAAATGAAAACTTAACAGGTCATTGTAACTAATTAGATGTGGGTGGTGAGGAAAATAGATTTTGAGCTTAAGAGTCTGAGGAAATGATGCTAACTATAATAAGATGAGAGAAGTAAGAAGAAGGACTTAGTCTGGAGTAAAAGATGCTGACCTTGAGACATCAGTAGGACTTCTTGTCAAGCGTGTATGCCAGAAACTTGTGGCTTTACAGTGGAAGCATGAAAGAGTTGGGTCTCGGAGTAGAGACTGGTGATTGCTGAAGTTTGGTGACTGGAAAAGATTTCAGCTAAAAGAGGAGAAGGTGGCTTAGAGTGGAACTTTGAGGCATGCTCACACAAAGGGATGGTAGAAGGACAGGAGTGCTTGAAGGAGACTAAGCTAAACTTGTGAGAAAGGAAAAAGGATAACCAGGTGAGGGATTTGTAAGAGAATCTAAAGGAAAAGATAACGTCAAAAAGTAGACGGTCAAAGGGCAAGGACTGAAGAAAGCTCATGCAGGAGAGGATCATTATATCTAACGATGGAGAAAGTGCTGATTGGCTGGGGAAAGTAGTTTCAGGAGAGGGACTGCCTAGTTTATCTTGGTGCCCTGGAGCAATTGGCTCTTATCGGGGTAGGAGGAGGACAAGAGCTTGGAATGCTATCCTAGTATGAATCTGAAAGCAGCAAGGAGAGTGAGGTATCATGTGGGTCAAGGAGGAAAATGGCAACACATAACCAGACTTGAGATAGAAAACCCCCAGTTCTGTAAAGTTAGCATTCTTTAACCACTAAGCAAAATAAACAGCACAAAGGTTGGATGCCAAAAGAGACAGTGTAACGGCCTTGTAATATAAAGTTAACCACACATAGTTATTGTTACAATTTAATCTCTTTATTTTAATCCAACAAATCAACACATTTCCAAAAATAAGCAAAAGCAGTTATACAAATTTGCATAAATTTAAGACCCAGGGCCAGAAAGACTAGGCTCAAAGATTTCGGTCTGAAAGGATAGTGAATACAAACATTAATGATGAGTGAAAACTATGCACTCTTAGCCTGAGACGCATTCCTCGGCCTCTCCTGTACTCACAGTGTCACAGTGATCATGCAACTGCCATGGACACTGAAGGAGGCACACAAAGTAGCATTTGATCAGAAGTCTATATATGGCAGGCACCACCATCATCTGCATTCATGTTATGATGAGGGTGAGTGAGCGTGGGCGGGAATTTGATGACTACAGAAGAAAACACCAACTCTTCCTTTTCGTTGGGCAAGTGGAGGTCACACTGTCACTTAACCTCTCTAGTTTCATTTTCTTCATCAGAAAAAAGAGGAGGTTCGATGAGATTATCTTTAGTGCCCTTCCAGAAGTAAAGTTCTATAATTCTTCAAGTCCAAGATTCATCTTCCTATATGCATTAAAAAATTAAAAATTCAAGGTAAGATGCTTGCTGACCTCTTGATTAATTTATGTTCGAGAATAAGATAGATTACTGCAGCTTTTTCAGGGAGACAAACATTTGTATAGAATGGTAGTCCTCAAAATTCTCACCTTTGTACCTCTGCTGTTTAAGAAATTGTTTGAGCACAAAATTCTAATATATGCTTATTTATTTTTAAGGTTCATATACTCTTGGATTTACACATACATTACAAAATAGACAGAACAAATGAGAAAAGTATGGCATAAGAATAAAAATAAATCTAAAGCAAACTTCTAAGGATTCCCTTCCCAATCGTATATCTTAAAGTGCTATTTGTGCGCTCCATGGGGCAAGCACAGCCCACTTTGGAGACCATTTAGAAGTAGGTATTTGCTACCTTACACTAAAGACTTAATAGTGTGGGAAATAACTTTTTCAAATTAGCAATTATTTTATTTAATAAGAAAGTCTTCCTAAAACCTAAATACATTAAATTAGGAAGTAAAAGGAAATTAAAAAAAATATGGTTGTCCCTTGCTTTTCAAAAAGACAAACTCTTCCAGACAGCATATCTGATAGTAACATTTGGAAGCAACGTTAGCAGAAGAATCTGCATCCACATGAGGAAAAACCATGATAATAATAAAAAAATCTTCCCAAAAACCACCCACTACACTTGATTGAAAATTATTGAGTAAGGAAGTCAAGTGTTACCACATCTGTGGTATAATTATTATATTAATCACCAGATGGGTTATTTCCATTGGTAGGTCTACCCGCTTACAAGCCATATAATTTTCCTTGCCACCTTTTGCCAACACTGAGCTTGCCCTTGTGTTGTCAGCTATATCTCTGATGTGAATGTTTACATTTAAGATTTTAGACTAAGTAGAACAGATTCACATTCTACTCTACTATAGACAGGGACAGTAATGGAGTCTAAGCTATCAAAACTGTTAGTGATCTTCAAATCCTACTCCTAATTCTACTGTCAGAGCCAGAAGAGGCAAGAATGATCTTCTGACTAATCAAATACCAACTGTAAATGATGGAAAAGAAGGCTGGATCTACAGGTCATTTCTTTAAACAAATCTAAATAACTTAACTCAGATAAGAAGAGCTAGGGGCCGGCCTGGTGGCGCAGTGGTTAAGTTCGCACATTCTGCTTCTCGGTGGCCCCAAGTTTGCCAGTTTGGATCCCAGGTGCAGACATGGCACCGCTTCGCAAAAGCCATGCTGTGGTAGGCGTCCCACATATAAAGTAGAGAAAGATGGGCATGGATGTTAGCTCAGGGCCAGTCTTCCTCAGCAAAAAGAGGAGGACTGACAGTAGTTAGGTCAGGGCTAATCTTCCTCAAAAAAAAAAATTAATTAATTAAATAAATAAATAAAATAAAAATCTACTTAAAAAAAGAAAAGAAGAGCTGATTCATATCTCCCATAACAAACATACAAAACATGTTATCTATATCATCTCTAAGAAGCCATTGAACCTGTTGGCCCTTTACTCTAGAAAGCAGTAGTTTAGTATCAGTTCTGTTAAAAATAAATTGCTGTTTTTAGCAAATATTATTCAATATACAAATAAATAAATGTATTCATTCAAGTAATTGATTCTATATATTAGGATTAATCCCCATAGCATGGTAACTCACTTCTAGCAAAACAAGGTTGACAAGAGAGCCTGGAACTGGGTCTGTTCAGTGGACTCCTGAGAGTCCACGCTGATGCATTCTGACCTACCCTGACCCATCTTCACCCACTGTGGTCAATCTTTCTCATACCCAATTGAGAAGAAAGATGAAGAGGACTGGAGGAGCTCAAGTACTTTCCACTACAGTCAGCACTGACTCAGGAACTGAAGGGGGGGAACACATAGCACTTATAACATCTTCCATGTTCTACGACACAGAAGTTGAAGGTCTCAACTGAAGACCCGTCCAAGGACCTGGGCAGAATAAAAGCTCTTTGGAGGAATGTGCTATATATTGTCTTTGGGCATTTGACATCCATTTATATCTTGCTCTCTGTCCCCGATGCCTATACCGAAGGGCTGTAAGGATAAAATTTGCATTCCTCAGATTCCCTGGCAGCTAGGATTCTAGATGTATTCTGATAAGGAAGAGATCTGAAAAGTAGAAGGAAGTTGAAGGCTGTCTTCTTGAATCAGTGAGAGCTAACAACCAAGCTCTGAACACTACCTTTCTCTGAATAGTCAGCAGCTTCATGAGTGGGAGGAAGCCGTGTTCGTGGCAGCAGACCTATGAGTAGTAGCAGCAATTTCCTAAAATCTAGTTCACAGCTGACCTTGAAACCGAAAGACCTGTGACAATCCCCTGACTTATGCTTTTCTAGCCCTTCCAATGATTGTATAATAAGTTGGTTTCCTGTCCTAAATCCCTTTCTGCTGGAAATGCCTAGAGTGGTTTCTGTTTCCTGCATTAAATCCAGACAGAGATAGAGAGACTTTTGACCCTACGCATAGATACTTCTGAAGGTCACCTCTGGTTTTCAGGGAAAATTGTCAGTTTTGCTACATCAGGTCTTCATTGGGAAGTCAAAACTTTGAATGCATGTTCTCCAGCACCTATTAAAAGCCAATTTACAAAACGTACATCTGAGAAAGATATGTTGAGTTTTCCTTCCTCTGGATCCTTTAAGCTCTATTCCTTCAATATGATTTCAATTGAAGTTATTCAAAGTTACATAAGGGTCTTTCAAATGACACTTATCTAAGAATCTGAGTGACCAATTTCTACTAGCGTTTATTGCCAGGAAACATTTGTTTCTCTCAGGGATTTTGATTATAAGCATGATGTAACTCATTTTCTTTCCTTTTTTGTAATCTGATTCTCAAAAGCTCAAAGTCAAATTAGAAATTAGTTGTAGCACTCTTCCTGTAAAAATTATTTTTATCTTTTTTCCTCTTGGTTTCTGATCATTTATCTCTATTTTAACTATTGCATAAATTAGGAAATGTATACATAGAATTTACTTATAAATAAGGAAAAAGGGATATCTGTACAAGATATAAATAAAAATTGAAACGTTTTCCTCCTACTTTGTATTAATAGCTGCTATTAGCCTCAACGCTGTTCTTTATGTAAAGTCCAACAATATCTCTTCTTTGATATTTCTTAGACTGATACAAAAATCTCTTGGATGGTGTGTCTTATACATGAAATAAGAGCTCCGAAGAACTCATTTGAAAAACATTTTTTTCTCAATGCTTTATAACGCTTTAGTCCTGAAACTGATTCACAAAAACTTGAGTCAAAGTGAAGCAAATAAGAGTCTTGTAAACAGCAAAGAGTTAACTTCAAAAGTGCGAGTAAAAATGAAACAAAAATCCCTCTCAGCTTTTTTCTTTCTAATATTCTCCTCACACAATTTCCTGTTAGTCTCTCTGACTTTTCTGAGAGATATTATTTTCCTTTCCAGTACCAATTTCAGCAGTGATGGCCTAAAAGGTTCTGGTGCCCCAAGTGAGACTAGATTATAGGACTCCATATGGGGTCAAAGATAGGAAGGTTCTTAAGGATTTTTACCAACAAAATAAAAGCGGTAGGGATTCACTTCAAAGTAAAGATACCAATACAAGCAAATTCTCCTCTTGTCATATTGATAAAGTAGCAGAAAGACCCCTCCCGTCATGCTAGTGAGAGCACTGAATGGGGAATTGAACTAGAAACTGGGGTGCTTTGTGAAATTCTCCATTCTGATGTGTATATACCAAGAGTATATATACACACATACACAGGTATTTGAGGTTAAGAAAGAGATTTTTGTGCATTTAACAATACATCACCTTTAGTAGATGTCCAGGAAGTGTAACATAAGCATCAGAAGCTTCTGGGAAGAGTTCAACGTTAGCTTCAAGTTTACCACCTGCTGTGACACAAGGAATTAAACTATCATAACGTGGAGGTCAGGAGCAATGAGAAACGTGCTATCTCCTTCCCATTTTTTCTTCTTGAAGGAGTCATTTTCTGGGAGTCCCATTGTCTTGTTGTCTGAGGATCAGTAAGCAAAGGGGGTCATAGGCTTCTTGTACCTTTGTCTTGGTACTTAGTGTCTCAATACATACAAGCTGCTTCTGATGACTGAGTGTTAGTAATCTCACTCATTGGACAATGGTAATATTGAAGGAGGGAGAAAATTATTAGTGCTTTTCAGGATGTTGGAGAAGTGCCACACAATATTTGTATGCATTTGTCCACCATGATATCCTGAAAGCCAAATATGAGTTCCATTAACTAAGAATCTTTCCTCTTCGCTTAACAGTCTTCTTTCCAATTCCATAATAGGTAGAATCAACACTAATTCAGAGAAAGCTTGCTTGCTCTAGAAAACACTGCTTTACTTCTTTAGGACCAGTAGAAAATGATGCTTAGGGCTGTAAACAGCGGCTCTTTCTAGCTGTGTCCTTAGTCAGCACATCACAGGCTCTGCAATCAGGCAGACTTTGGTTGACAATCTGGCCACTTCACATCTCTAAATTTTGGTATCTTTGTATGAGAAAAAGGGTCAATGACTGACTCTTACATGGCTGTGAGGATTAGATAAAATGTGTAGGCCAAGTATTTAAACAAAGGCCGGCACATACTAAGACCTCATTAAAAATAAGCTTCTGAGGCAACTTTAGGAACTAACTCCTGCTACCTCCCATCTCCTTTTCATGGTGTCTCTGGTTCTCTCTGTACATCTGTGCCTTGCTCTTCTATGCTGACTGGCTAGTTCTCCCTATAAGTTTTATTTAAAATTCAGGAAGGAGCTAATGTGATTAATCGACTAAGCTAATTACCATCTTTTTACCGAGCAGAGTCCTTTCAGATTATCTGTCAGCAGAGTGTACTCACAAAAGGAAAATAATGCCAGAACCCTTTTATTACAAGATACTTTATTCCGGGACCATTAGAAAATGCCAATCAGTTATTATTGATACTTCCATAGCCTCTCCTATTAATTAGTCTTGCATATTCAGGACTGAGGTTAGGATTTTGGTTTGGATACGTGTATTATTTTAAAGACAGGTTGAGAAAATCTTGTTTCCACTGGGTTATGTCAAATTTCAGTGACAAATAGAATGCTCTTTGTTGAGGCTAAGATAGCCCAAATCAAATCAGGGGCACCAACTTTTTCATAAACTGCAACATAGACTGTCTTTGGAACCAGCTCTAGCCTAACCCTTGAAGGGAAACTGTGCCAGACTCCACTTCCTCCTCGTGCACATTTCTAATTAGCTGCAGAATTCTTTCCACTCCAAATGGCCCCAAGCACCAAACAACAACAGCAATCCAAACTAGCTTTTAATTTTTTGGAAGTCATGTTAGTGAACTTCTTGTTATGTCATGTGAAATGCTACCCAGCTGTTTGCCAGAGATGTTTAAAGGCAACCTTTTACTTTTTGGGTGGTTAATACCTGAGGCAAAATCAAGGAAGAAACACGAAAGTTCTTGTAGCAGTCGAGGTTAATCATCTGTGTGGTGGGGATTAAGTATTTAGCTTAACAATTCTGATCTGTTCATCTCTCCATCGAGATGAGCGTAACACAAACTGAAGGTATGTAATCGTCAGTGGAGTTTTGGGTACAGATTTCTATGAATGCTATGGATGAGTGCAATTTTATTTTATTTATTTTTTTTAAACTGTATTTTTCTACAACGGAACAGCCAAGAAATAAACCAGAAGTCAGTGAAATTTCACATATGTGAGAAAATCCAAAGCATCTTCATATTAGGGTCAGGATAACTTCCATTTCTCTGAAAGCAAAAAACCTAAATCTCAATTTTCTTCATATACCTAATGTCTTTATGTAATGCTTTAAGAGAATTATAGGAACAAATGACAGTCACTTTAATTACCATTAATTGCTCTTACTTTTTACATGAGATATACATTGATTTTCTTGTGGCATTGTTAGTTTTAAAGTTGAAATAGCTGCATTTTAGTTTTAGTATTAGGCCAGGAGTTAACACACAGCTGGGTAACTATGCAATTATTTTAAGAGAGTTTATCAAGTTGCAGGAAAATTATGAAACCAATGGATATTTTCATAAAACAAATACAGATTATAGTCTCCTGTAGAAATTATAGATGAATATTATCAGAAGGGTTCTGAGTTATCTATAGAGAAAATATTAAACAAATCAGCATGGAAATGTCCAGTTGTTCTCCTCTTCTTGGTATAAAGAACTAAAACAGAGATGGAGGCTATGAGGGCACAGACTGCCTCCTACCCACGGATACAATCTGTAGGCAATACGATATTCAAATGAAAACTAATAGCAGTGATAGAGATTCTTTATTTCTCATACCTTTGCTGAAACTCAGTCAATTTAGAGTAAAATGGCTCAAATCTTGACTTTGTGAAGAAACAGTGGTCACAGAACTGATGGCAATTAGGAGTACGCAGAGTGCTGAGGGATTTTAAGGATTCTGCCGGGAGTATGTCACCTTCACAGTGGGGACTGTCAGCCACTTCAGTTGGATTTTAAACATACAGTTTGAAATATTCAGAATCTTTTTTAGTCTGGATATGGGTCATGAGAATACTGTGATTTGAATGAGATCAGTGAGTGCCATGTCTTAGAATGCCTACTTTGGAGCTGTCCTTTCTATTTTTTCATGTTTACTGCAGGTGAACACATAACTTCCCGTCAAAGTAGCTGGAGGGCTGAAGATAATTTAGGTGAAATGCCACTGCTCATCTCTGGACACTGGTATCACCAAGACATTAAAGCTCAGATGAAGCGACTGGGGAAAATAACCTGTGCCAAATAGGGAACAGGCCTTGGCTGGGAGCGACAGGAGAGCATAATTGAATTTGCTCCTTTGCCCTCCAGAAATCTCAGTCACCTGAGGTCTTTAGCGTTAACTTTTCCATTTTCTCTTTCAAGAAATTAAACCTGAGAACAACCAATTTAAACACGCTCCTCCTAGCGCTGATTTCTTTGGCAAAATGTATATGGGTTTCCAATATAAAAGAGGCTGCCCAGCATGGAATTGGGTGGAAGGGTAAGGGGGGGAGGGAAATTATTAGGTATGTCCTTCTGGTCCCTCCTGAGAGTTATGAAATAGTGATTTGGATAGAAATAGTGACAGGTGAGCCTAGCAGAAAAACCCAAAATAATACACACAAACACACAGTACCCAGAATCCATTATTTTTCTTGTGTGTGTGAAAAAGCTATGAAACAGGAAGTTACATGGCCTGCTTGTATTAAAACAAAACAAAACAATACAAACCCTACACCCTAAAGAACAAACTAAAAAATTAAATACATAGAAAACCCGTGGGAATTAGTACAGATGTTCCTACTTATCTTTTCTACGTCTGTCCCAGCTTCCTGGAGAATAAGGAGTATCTAGTCTGAGAATGCTGCGGCCAAGCTTAAATGACGGTCCATAACGCAGAAGGAAAGCCCCCCAGTCTGGCTGCACGTGTATTTTAATTCCCGGGGCAGAGAAGGTGCAAAGGAGAGCCAACTGCTTGACACTGTTAGCTGTTACCATCTGATTATGTTTGTTGAACACCCTCTGTGTGTATGAAGCTGTGCTAGGACTTCAGCAAAGGTCAGCTTTCTAGAGAACTTTTACTGTGGAGCAGGGGATTTACAGAATTTACATTCTAGAATGTGCTCAATGACTAGGAATGTAATATCAGCCCCACTCCCCTTCTCCTTCCTCTTGCTTTTGCTTCTCCAGCACCTCCCCCATCAGGAGATGGCTGTCCCCAGACTATTCCAGTTCCCCAACCAGTCCTCACCGAGGCAAGGATTATAGCGGTGGCTCTGCAGTGGTGGAGGGAGGCTTTGCAAAAGCCAATTGCACTTCCAGACCTAGGATCTGGGGACCCAGACTGAAGCCTTAGTTGTTACCAACCAAGCTCCCTGGAATCCCTTGTCCCCCAAACACACACATACTGTGGTCATTGAGCCTCCTCCCTGACCAGTTGATCCAGCTGCTATTCCTTAGGCCTGGGGCCTCATCCAAACCACATCTCAGCTTGCAGTGCTACTGCTCAAGAACACATTTCACATTTCCTGTTGCAACCTGCCTGCCCTCCTGACTCCTGACCACAGAGCATAGGGAGCCTCTCCTTTCTCTAAATGACCAGGGTGCTTGGTCTTTTCCTTCCTGGTGGAATTCATCACATTGTACCTTATATCATAACTATTCAAATTTTAGAATGTCAGTTTCTTAATGGCAATGCCTTTTCATCTTTGATTCCCAGACAGTGCTACAAAGGAAGGAGCTAAGATTCTCCAAATCTTCTCTGGGCCTAATCTGTGACTTGCATCACTAGAGGTGCAAAAGATCCTTGCTAAATAAATGACTCTTCCGTCCCAGTGTTCCTTCCCTCTGGCTCTCAAGCCTTGCTTGTGGTTATGAGAAGGTAGTTGATTCTACATGCAGGGTTTTCAGAAAATAATAAAGTGTTCAAATGCATACTGTGGAAATGAAATTTTGTATTTTCAAACTCTCCAACCAGGGACCATCTTGGAGGATTCAAGAGTGAGTAGCTAATTGACAGCAGGAAAATGAAACCTTCATCCTGATGCTTTATTGGAACTTTTGCAAGAAAAAATGAAGACACTATAAAATTCATTGTGGTATTTAGGCACTAATTCATTCACTCATCCATTCACAGGTTACTTGTGAAAAATAGTTATTTGCTAGAAGGTGTTATACAATGTATCAGTCACAAATTTAGTTTAGCACTTCAAGAAATCTGAGGGTTATTATATGGTTTGACCTGTGCTCCACATATAAGAATTATTTTTCCTGGAATGGTGCTTCTTGAGCTTTACCATGCATACAAATCACCTGGGGGATCTGGCTAAAATACAAATTCTCATACTATTGAAGAAGATGAGTTCTGAGATTCTGCATTTCTGACAAACTCCCAGGTGATGCTGACTCCGTTTGTCCACAGATCACACTACTAAGAGGGAAGGCCTTAGAAGACCTTGTTCTGTTCTGCCTGCCTTTGCTTAAGAATCTAACAGAAAGAAATCTTGTGCATGATGAACGTTCTTCTTTCCCAGTATCATGTCCTGGGCAAAGGAGCCTCAACTCTCTATAAAATGGGATAATAATATTGACTCTGCCTATCTTAAGTGAGTTGTTAAAATCATATGAGATGTATGTGAGTGCACTCTATAAATAAAAAGCATCATGATTAATATTGATAGTAATAATTACTAATTTCACACTTTAGTCGAAATGTGGAGTCTTGAGTAATGGAACCTTCAGATGGGAAAAAGACAAAGGTTTCATAACACAAATATCTCACTGGGTCTGATTTCTTGACTGACAGGACAGTTGGGTGGCTTCTGACATGGGGTGGTGCTTGGGTGAGAGTGATGTTAAAGACGGTTTTCAGAAATCTTTGCTGTATGTTGTGTGGGGGGGATTTCTCCTTTGCTGCAATGTGAATAAGATGTCAGTAAAGAATCAAATTCCACACAAAGGCTTTGGTGTTGAATTTTGAATTTACATTTTTTATCTCATTTGACTTGCACATCAAACCTAGACATTGATACTATTTATTCCCATTTTAAGATAAGCCCATAAGCTCCTTGAAGGCAAGGATGGTATTGTTTTGCTCATCAATATACCCTCAGCAGTAGCACAATGCTGAAGCAGAGTAGGCATGCTAAACCAGTTGTTTAATGAATGAATCAGGCTCAGAGAGATGAGGCATCTCGCCTAAGGTCAGACCCAATTAAGTGGTAGGGTAAGACATTGTCCCAGATCCATTTGGCTTCTAGACCAGATAAATGGCTTGATCCCTGGAGTTTCTCATTCAACAGGTGTAGGCTGAGCTCAATTATTTGTATTTTTATTAAGTGCCCCATTGAGTCCCTTTGATTCATTAGTTTTTCTAATGTGTATTTATTAAGCATGCAATGCACGTCAGTCACATTTTAGGTGCTGGGACTCCATCAGCAAAAACAGACAAGAATCCCTGCTGTCATGGAGCTTAAGCTGTAGTGGGACATCAGGCTGGTTTGAGAAACTCTGCATTATACCGCGATGAAAATGTGTTCTGTTTCTTCAATTAAAATTAGCATCCAAGGGAGATTTCATTCATCCTTTCACCCACATCTGTTATGAGAGCTAAGAACATCCTTGGCAGATGAAAGCAAATACAAAAGGTCCTCTTTTGATAAGTAGTCAGGGCTTTTTGAGTGGGGCAGTCTTTTATTTTATATGCTTATTTGGCATCCCTGGCCCCTGGCGCTAAATGCCAGGAGCACTCCGTCACTCTCTCTGGGACAACTGTAAGTGTCTGGTCTCCCTTTCCTGTTGAGGACTGCTGGAGGGACTGAAGTAGGAATGCGCTGGTAGGAGGAAGCTCCGGTTGAGGCTCTGCTCCATCATTTAAAGGCCTTTCAGTCCCTAAAGCGGACTTTTCGATTCTCCTTTCTGAGGCTCAGCCTCCATTTAATTACGTAGAGGTGCTTTATCAGACAATGTTGTATTTTAATTATCTGCAAAGCTCCTGCAGATCACCATTTTAGATTTTTGAACTATGGCATTGAAGGGTCTTGACTGCTATCATTGAACATGCATTGCCTCACTGCTCCTCCCCTCCCCACCCCCCTTTTAAACATGAATAGAAATTTCAGGCAGGTGAAGGAAGGGGGCAAAAACTCCCTTTGTTTTAACGCCTGCTGCTTTAAAAATCTGTAGTTACTTATTCGCTTGAATGAGTAACCTGCATAATTATCATATTTTTAGTCCTTAAAAATCTGTTTTTGCAATGGAAATCTTCATGCAATCAGTATAATCAATTACAAAATTAATAAACGGGAGATCTTCAACACAGCTTTTTTTTTGCTCTGAGAAATGAGGAGAAAAATACCTCCATGTGTGGTTTAGACCTGAGAGAGTTTTAGTAACAAATTCTGAATTGTATGGCCTTACTTTGAAGTTGCTGATGATGTTCATTTTTCTGTCATTTTCTTAAATGTTTTCTGTGCCAAACTCAGCATTTATAATAGACAGAAGGCAGCAACCGAGGGAAACTCTTGGTGGTGGGGGGAACCAATTTCTGAAAGAATTTTGCATAAAATTTCTCTATTAACTATTCCCTGTTTTAGAAAAATAGCAAAGCTAGTTACATGTTCACAGAAACATGGAGATATGCGGAAAATCAACTATTCATTTCAAGATTTTTGTCTCATTAGGTAAGAGGTGTGCTTTATTTGTTGTAATATTAGGAAAAAAATTGTTAACACAGGTGTTATACAACAACACAGAAAGTTCAGACTGTGACCTCCTAATGCTATTAGTTGCTGAAAAATTGCTCTGTTTAAATATTCACTGCCAAATGTAACCACTGCCAACTGTCTTTGTTTGGAAGGTAATATCCAATTCATGGTATTGGTAATGTGATAAAAGAGACAAGGGAGATGTTTTTAGTCCTTCCTGAGAATTGCTGTGTGAATATTTAATTTCTTTTTATTGCATTATATAAAACAAGCCAAGTGTCCCTTACTGAAGGCTCCACAGTCTCATTCCACTGAATTTTGCTAGCTCTCATGTGCTATCAGAGTGCCTACTCCTGAATAGGTCTAGCCTCCTTAAAACCATCCTAGGGAACCTAAGTTCAGTAAATTCTGATAGTCTATGTGCAGTCTGAAATCAGCATGCAGAAAATCTTAGATATTTATTTCTATATCTACAGTACATACAAACGTCCTCAAATTATATAACATATTTTTAAAGATCTTTCTTATCCAAGTTAGCATTAAAGCATGGTGTCCAAATAGCACTTTAACGTTGTTTTTAAAAACTGTTTTTGTTTCTCAGCCACTAAGTGAAAGTAATAAACCAAACAGGTAGGGGTGCCTTTTCTGGTCATAAAGAGCCTCATTTTGCTTTGCAGCATAGAACTGCTCCCAGCGTAAGTTCTGTTAATAAAAAGTAGGGTGGTATAAAAAGGCAAACTAAGGAGTAGTTTGCTATGGAAAATCCAAGTCAAAATTGGTAACATCCAGAAAAGAGCTAGTTTTCAGTTTTTTTGGTTAGGGAAAGAAAGAAAAAAAAATTTACTAATCCAAGCTCCAAGCTCAATCGCTAATATTGGTATTATAAAAGTGTTAATTACTTAAGTAGAAATTTGCAATAAATATATATGTAGTTTTGGGGCTGGCCCGGTGGCACGGCGGTTAATTTTGCACATTCCGATTTGGCAGCCCGGGGTTTGCCGGTTCGGATCCCGGGTGCGGACATGGCACCACTTGGCAAGCCATGCTGGCATAGGCGTCCCACATATAATGTAGAGGAAGATGGGTACAGATGTTAGCTCAGAGCCAGTCTTCCTCAGCAAAAAGAGGAGGACTGGCAGTAGTTAGCTCAGGGCTAATCTTCCTCAAAAATAAAAAAATATATATATATATACATGTATAGTTATGATATATTTTATATACTTGAAAGCTAATTTTGAATTATTTTTCTATTTAATGCCAAATAAGAAACACAACAAATAAATGGACAGCAACTTTTTAAAATACAGCCTTGTGGAGTTTTAAAAAGTCTGTTCATAATTTTGGAGATATGAGGATAAAAATAAGGTTGTTTACTTTATAGTTTGTTTTTTTATTTCATTTCACGTCCTTGAAAGCAGAATTGTTTGTTCATAAACAGTAAAGACACAGGACACAATGAAATGCAAGTGTTATGTAAAGTCAGATATCCTCATTTAACAACTAGCTGCTATAAAAATAAATTATGCCGTATGACTTAGGGAAGTTGTTAATAATCCTACTTTGTTTACATTATGCTTAGAAAGCAACATAGCTTAATGAGATCAGTTGTTAAGCTAACGGTGTGTCTTGGAGTCATGATGTTTTCAAGCTCTGCCAAAACCGTGGGCAGATTGAGTATGGGTAGTTTTTATAGATAGTGTTTTCAAAAGGGGAAATGAATAAGGCCCTGCTTGGTATAGAAGCTATGCATTTATTACCTAAGAAAGAGTATTAAGTACATACAAATTACTAAGCTACTTTGAAAGGACACAAACCACTCAAATAACATAAATGGGGAAAAGCTAAAGAACCATAGGTATTTTTAAGAACTATGAATAACAATAATACACCTATAGAAAGCCCATAATAACAAGTGACCAAGTATCCAAAAAAATCATGTGGTCATGTTCTAAAGCAGGTGAGCAGTGTTTAGAATTTCAATTTTCTACAAAATAAAGTTTCTTATTCCCTGAGCTCTTTGGATGGATTAGTTACAATGAAGTGGGCTGTAGTCAGTTTTTCATTTTTTATGATTCAAAAAAACATTAAACATCTTAATCTTGGAGTTGTGTACTTGATTTTTTAAATAAATGTGATATTCAAGTAGATGTCATCCCTGTTTATTAAGGACACGACTGATGGATAACGTGCTAGAGCAATTTCTCATTGTCTTCATGAGAAATGCAGAAGTAAAAGTTATTGGCTGTGATTTTAGTTGCCACAGCCTGGATGTCTCCAGCATATAACATTTAATGAGCACGATCACCCAACACAGCAGAATATCTAACAGCAGATTCTTTGCAGGTTTGTTTTTTTGTTTTTTCAAAATGGAGTTGGTATTATTTTCTCTCTCTCCCTACACCCAAGCTTTGCAAAGTACCCCCCACCCCGCCCTGCCCTGCAAAAACAGCAGTCCTAAACACCCACTTTGCCAAATTAGTGAGAAGGCAGGATCTGTGAAATGTAGAAATTATCCGTTTTGCACCAGTAGAATGCGTCAGCTGTATGAGTGCAGCTGCCGTGTCAAGCAAACGCACTTTTTCTAAGGGAAAGGTACAGCACGTGTCAGTACATTCAGATTTACATAAAAACAAATACATTTCAAAATAAGTAAGACAAGGGCAATAGGAAAAACATATTTTGCAAAGCTTATTGCTAACTAGTAGGGAGATGATGTGATATTTTGTTCTTGTATCCAGAAAGTGACAGAATTTCTAGGGATGGAGGGAATGTACACAGTATAATCTAAATTAGATCTAGATCCAGAAAGATGTTGCCAACCTTGAAGTAGACATTGTCAGATGAGTATAAGCTGGTAAAATCCCGTGCTGTAGGATGTGTGTGTTGATTATTAAGCCATATTATCTCCCAATTTTTCTAGGAAACTAATTCAAGTTAAAGGAGCAAAAGGAAGCGAGTCTTATGGTGGTCAGTGCATCATCTTTCAATTCCTATCTTGCTAGTAATTGTAGAAGTCTCAAAGAAATAAATTCATAGGCTGCTTTTTCTATGCTAAAAAGACATGTTGGTTTTGGTTATTATTGCTGCATAACAAATCACTCCAGTAGTTAGTGGCTTGAAACAACAGCAATCTCATTATCTCATAGCTCCTGTGGGTCATGAACTTGGGATGGGCTCAGTTAGGTGGATCTGACCTGGAATCTTTTACATGGTTACAGACGATTAGTAGCTGGTGCTGAAAACAGTGGTCTGGACCAGCTGGAGGCTGGCCAGGTATCTCTCCCTATTTATCTATCTCTTCATCTATCATCTTCACATAGTGTCAGGGCTCCTCCATGTGGTCTCTCCGGGTGGGCTAGTTTGGGCTTCCTCAGAGTATGGTGGCCTCAGGGCAGTCTGACTGCATATATGGTGGCTCAGGACTCAGTATGAGTGTTCCATCAAGCAAGGTAGGAGATAAAACATTTTTTCTGACCTAGGCTCAGTAGTCACGCAGACTTCTACCACATTTTATTGGTTACAAAGAAAGAGGATAATTAGACTCCACTTCTTAATTACGAGAGTGACAAGCTTTAGAAGATCTGATGGGACCGGAAATATTGGGATGGCCATCTTTGGAAAATACTGCCACAATGTCTTTTACTCTGAAATGGTTATCTTTGCTAAATTGGTGATGTGATGTTTTGAGTAAAAATAAATGTACTGTTTGCTAGTAGATGACGGAGGATGAATTAATATAAAAAAATAATTAATTATTGAATGAATTAATTAAAAGAATAATAAAAGAAATATAGTAGTCTCTTGACTCCTTGAGGCAAGATGTATTATTAGTTAGTGATATTTCCAGTCCATGAAAATTCCAGTCGTTTCCCACAGCATTAGGAGAACTTTGTTATTTTTTCAGCCTCAGGCCTGCTGGGAGGTCTGGAATTATATCTTTAGTTGAAACAGATTCACTTTGATTACAAAGATCCAGCAACAGTGGGAATAACAGAAAAGTGAAGGTCATTTGGCTCATTAGGTGAGGAAAGAGGAGAAAACTGATGGCAACACTGAACTGACAGAGGGGGTGGGCTATCCTATGCCAGGCTGGTGATCTCTTTTGGTGTCACTTTCTCCTTCTGTGAAAGAGAGGAACACTCTTGACTTGCCTCACGGCCAATGTTGAAGCAAAGCTAAGAAAACTATTTGGGAAACAATCGTCAAACATATGGTTCTGTCTTGATGCCAACTGGGAGACGCAATTATGATGCCTGGATCAGCTTGCCTACATGTCTATGCACAGCTTTTGTCTTTGGGAGATGAGACCATAGACCTATCATCCAGACACTTGCTTCAAATGTTTTTTTCTCTAGTGGGGATGAATTTCTGCTAAGCTGCCCACATTCCTACCTGGTCCTTCTCTCCCAACAGTGGATTGTCCTTGCTTGGTGGCTGGCAGGGTGAACTAAACTCCTACTAAGAGGAATAAAATGCACTGAATTTTCTGACAGTTTGGTCTATTAATAGCAAATTTTAACCAAGTGAGAAAAAGAAGTCTGATCACAAAGGTCTGCAAAATCTCCTAGGCATATGCCTCCTGAAATCTGCTATAAACACTTGAGAATCTGCAGCACATAGGCACTTGCACACCTGAAAGCAGAAGTGAGAATGAGGTAGTATAAGCAGAATGTTTAGTCCATAGGTATCAGAAGCTACCTTAAAATGCTTACCCTTTTAAGATTGTTTCACTACTTGGGAGTCAGAGAAAGCTCATCCTCTGCAAAAGGATTCAATGGTGCCCAGTGAAAGGACCAGCTCACCAATGTCACGGTACTATAGAATATTTGAGTTGGAAGCCACCTCTTCAAGATCATTAGGGCTGACAAACTGAAGCTCTTCTGAATGTGGATCTTCTGAGATCAACTTCACTCCAAAATGCCAAATCTGTGGGATATTTGAAGCATATTTATTGCAAGCCTTCAGAGGCATGTTGAGGTTGTGGTCAGCTTCATGCTGCAAGGGTAGGAAAGGTAAAACTTCTCGGTGTTTAGACAAGGATAACCATTTGTCTTTGACACTCTCACCTACCTTTCCATGCCCATTAAATAATTCCTGACTTTTAACGTACTGGGAAGGAATCAAACCCCAACTGATCTTGAAAAAGCAGATTAGAAATACAGCAATTATTGCCCAGATAAGGAGATAAGAAAAGTTTCTAACAATACTTTAACTCAAATTATTTACTTGCAAGAGGCTCACCTGTATGGCAAGCACAGCTTGATGCTTGTGTAAAGTCCTCTCTCTTCTAAGAGAAGCCGTATTTAAGTAATCATCCATTTATACCATTTATACCGGCAGATAACTGCACACCAAGCAACACTTTGTACTTCTCTGAGAAAATTTGAAAGAAACAGATTTTCCTAAAATGGGATTTCAGTGATATTTTGGGTTAAACACAGTGCTTCTATTGTTTCTGTAATTTAGAGTCTTTACTACCAGTGAGCAAAGAAAAACAATGATTCCGGAGACTTTTGTAAGGCAGATCATATGATGGTATTTCACACTCTTGCATTGTTCCTAGTGAAAAACTTCCATGGGGCTAATTAGTCTTGGAAAGAATTTCAACTCTGTGTACTACACTGTTGAAAACTGGGCATAAAAACAAGAAAGCTACCCCTTGAATAAATAACATTTCATGGATTCAAGATGCATCAAGGAGGCATAACCCCAGACGGAAAGATTGAGTTGCTCTGCATAGAAAATTGATACAAAATGTAGAATTTTGAAACCAAAAACCTGTCTGACTTTTACTTAGCAATTGCTTACTGTGGTTTCTCAATGTGAGCTTTGTATAAACAGATTAACTTTGTTTTCTAAGTGTTTCCAAAGAGCCTCAAAACTAAGAATTAAGTACTGCTTCTGCTCATCCCTCAAAAACCAACAAACTCTTCCCCAAGCTCGACACCTGTTGTTGAAAATCTACCACACAGTGGTCTTCATCTTCTAGGTCAACAGATGTGAAGATGCCCAGAGGTCCCTCAGATGTTTGTGCTTCTGAGTCTTATGGGGGCACCAGGAAGGGAAGGGAAAATGATTCCGGAATTCCAAAGGTCACCGCTGGACCGAAATAACGAAAATTGCCCACATGTTGGAAAAAACTCAGATGTGATTACTGGAAAGTCTGGCAATCAGACCAAGAAGAACTAACTGGGCTAGAGTTACTTTTATACTTAAAAAAAAGCTGGGGGCTGGGGGGAGAAAGAAAAGGAAAGTGTGCCAGGGCAAGAGAGAAATAATTATTATGTTCTTCAGCCTTTGGGCTACCACAATTAACAAGTTCAAATGTAAAATAGAAGAAATCTTTACCTGTACAAAGGGGTCAAATGTGAACTGTCACCTGCACAAGCACTCACTTCTGAAAAGAAGTCTGAGAATTTATTTTAAGTGATGGAACAAAATAGAAATTAGAGTAATTTTTTTTTTTTTGCAGCAAAGGAAGACTATGATATATATTTGAATTTTCTTCCAAGGCACTTACTGTGTCTGAAAACCATTTCCTTACAACTATTTTATTCTAAGGACAGCTTTTCTTTCTAATGAATCTCTCCCAACTTTTCACCCAAAGGTACTAGAACTCTGCATGGTGATGCTAACATGATTATATATGTAAAAATATGCACTTTCTGCATAAAATAAACTTGATAATTATATGTCACAGCCTCTGTTTCGTAATCATTTTACTCTGGGTTATTTAATAGGTGACCTAGAAGTGTCATGGGGTAGTACTCATGGGGTAGAGCCTGTGGGGTGTGGAGGCTCAGTCAGAGCTTGGCTCCAAGCCCAGCTGTATGGTCTTGGGTAAGTTTCCCTACTTATTTATTCCTTCACTTAGCAAGTAACTATAGGCACCTGGGAAGCATCAGGCTCTGCATAAGTGCTATAGTTACACAGAGATTGACATCCTACCCTGACAGAGTTTTTAGGCAATTTCACTTCCGTTTGCTCTGTTCTGGAATAGTACAATGTGACCTGTGGGCTCCCAGAAGGGGCCACTAACCGAGGGCTGGGGTGGGGTGAGGTGATGGGAAGAAGTCAGGGAATGGGACCCCGGAAGATTAAAGGCTGGGACCAGAGGCTCAAGTAGGAGTTAGCCAATGGAGGGGCGGGGAGGGGTTGTGGAAAGAGAGCTTTACACAAAACTAACAGCATCTGTGAAAACCCAGAAGCGCTTGATCTGCAAATACTTTCAGGTGGCCTTTCAAACCATTATGATATTTTGAGACAAAGAAGGAAGCAGAGTTTTATTTACAACTAGACTCTTTGGAGACAAACTGCAGAGATGATAAACTTATGAATAGTTTCTGTTGTAGTTATCTGTGATTCTCTTTCAGCTTTCCAGAGATTTCATGGAAAAACACACACAGGTGAAGGCCTAAGGCTTTGCTTAGAATGAAAAGCAGGAACTTCTCAGATTACACCAGCACCCTTGAAGATAGCAAGGATGCACACTCAGGCCTCCACAATGTCTAATGCATCTTCCAAAATAAACACATACTTTCGAGTGATGCTTCTAAAACTTTAATTTGCATTAAATCACCGGGAGGTTTTGTTAAACTACAGATTCTGATTCAGCAGGTTCTGAGTGGGCCTGAGATGCTCTATTTAAAACTCAGGTGATGCTGATCCCTGTGGTTCAAGGGCTCCCCTTTAAATAGTAAGGTCTTAAAGTACTTAAGGAAGGCCCAATTCAGGGAGATCAATTTCCTGAAAGTTTCAGTATTTTGAGTCATTTACTTAAAACACATGCTCTCGTTCACATACACAGACAGGTGTATACAGTTACATTCATCCTGTTCACTATACACAAATGTGTAACAGGTGAGCAACCAGAGAACGTAGCAACTATTCCAGTGATTATTATCAGTCTACAAATGGGTTAAACACGCATCCCGTCCACTATCACCCTTTTTAATGGTTCTGCACTTTTACTTTTCTTTCTGATATATTCTAGTGTATTCGTGAAATGTCAGAGCAGCATACTTAAATATATTTGTTGCCTCCAAAATCCAAGAGAGTCCACCTGGTGGTGTACCTTTCTTTTCGTAGGGAGAGCCTCAAGGTGCATCAGCATGTCACTTCTTTAGAAGGAATATCCCAATATGTTCCAGAACACTGGACTCACAGAAACTTCTCCATGGGGAAGAACTCTGAACTTTCATAGGTTTATTTCCTCCTCTCTGACGCACATCTTACAAAAGTGTCTGAGGTGCTTGCTTTTTCCCACTTATCAGATCCAATTAGTGTAGTGTCACCAGTTAATGGACCAGGGTGATATTCTGTGGGATACCAGTTCAATCAAGGTCCTTGAGAGAATGATGGAGAACTATCTGGGGATTGGAGGCTATCAGCCTATTCTGTGTTTGTGCACATATCCCGCCCAATCGTCAGAGCCCTACTCCTTCCCCACCAGTCTCCCATCTTAGCAAAAGAGACCTGGTGCCCTGGTATATTTAAAAGACATAGCAATTCCAACTCTTACAATCAAGCCTTGGCCTGATTCTCAGCTATGTCTTCCCCTGCAGCTACACAACAGGAGGAAATCATAGGCACCACACAAGATTTCTTGTTCTTCACCAGTGCCTTGGGTTGGAAATTCAAGACTTTATGCTTATCTTTGGCTTTACATACATCTTGCAGAGCAGTCATAAGTAGCCATTCTACCCCATCATCTGAGTAATTACCATCATCACCATAGCAAATAAGTGCCACAGCCACTTTATCTCAAGCCACCTTTGGTGATAATGAGTGACCATGATGCCACCATATGCCATGAATTACCAGCGTTTTGTATCCCTCTGGCACTCCGTGCACTCTTCAGATAGGAGCAACCCAATCCCAGAATCCCACTTTGAGGAGCTACTTGTCATACGCCATACCTGGTACCAATTACTGCCTCAGTCAGAGTCCCAGCAGCAGCGGCACACTCACAAGGTCTGAAGATAGTTTAAAACAGGACTAATCCAGTTGTCTTGAGAGATACCCATCAGTTTGTGCTGGCTGGAAAAAGCTAATATTTTCTGCTAACTATATAGTATTACTTTTTTCACAGGGAAGTTTTATAAACCACCTACAAGTCACACTTTGTATATCATACAGATTTATTTTTCTCCATAGAATAAGCCAGTTTGCCCTCAACCCTTTAAAAAATTCATTACTTCTCCACTTTGTGGGTGATGTCGCCTTAATCATATATCAAATTCCCATAAATGCAGATGTTGGTTTCTAGGCTCTATATATTATTCCATCGGTCTATATGTCTGTTGCTTTTATTATTCTGGCTGTGTAGAACGCCTGAATACTGGTAGGCTATTCATTCACCTTATATTCATCCATACATGTCAGATTCAGTTCATAAGTCCTTCAAACAATCCAGCAGGCTCAATTACCAATAGAAGACTTTAAATTGACACGGTGGGAGGGTGAGTCTGTTTATCCTCAGGGCTTCTGTTTTGCTGAGCAAGGTGTGCAAGTCAAAGATAAGCTGAATTACTCATTTGTCACCTATGATTTTCCTTCTCCACCCTTTCTCACACAGTGCTCTCTCTCTCCTCTCAATAAATATTGACCAGAGTTATGGGCTGAATTGTGTCCTCTCCAAATTTATACATTGAAATCCTAATCCCAGTACCTGATATTGTGATATGTTTGGAGATAGGGTCTTTAAAGAAGTAATTAAGATAAAATGAGGTCATTAGGGTGGGTCTTAATCCAATATTACTGCTGTTCTTATAACAAGAGGAAATTTGGACAAACACATGTACAGAGGGAAGACCACCACCTACAAGCCGAGAAGAGAGGCCTCAGAAGAAACCAACCCTGCCAACAGTTTGATCTTGGATTTCTAATCTTCAGAATTGTGAGAAAATAAATTTCTGTTGTCTAAGCCACCCAGTCCGTGATATTTCGTTATGGCAGCCTAGCAAACCAATACAACTAAGTATTGAAAGAATATTCATTTAAAGGGGTGCACCAAATTAAGGCTAGTTCTCACGCCCATATGTCTTACTCTTGCCCTGTCTAAATCTATGGCTCTAATTTTGGTCTTTTTTCTGAGGAATAGACTTGTTCATCAACAGTATTTTTGCCATTCCTCCATGGGTGTCTACCTGGTATCTAGAGCTCAAATGTTCCAATTCTAAGTCGTGATGTTTTCCTTCAATTCCGCTAATCTTTGGTGATCTATATTTTATATAATGGCCATGACGAGGCTTAAGAGTCACTCTACGCTTCTGCCCCCCACCTTCTTATGTATCCCTTTGAATACAGATCAAAATAGTCCATTTATCATGATTATTTCAATCTCAAACACGTTTCTTGCCCTTGACCTCTTCTCATCATGATTACTACTGTGCTGGGCCAGGCCCTCATTACTTCTTGCCTGGGCTTTGCTAAAGATTCTAATTGGTCTCCCCAGTGCTATTCTCTCCATTTTCAATCTACTCTTCATCTGTCCCAGTATCTTCTAATACGTATCTGATCATGCAAATCAACCCTTTCATAATTCTATCATTTAAATAAAAAGTTCCAATTCCTTAACAAGGCATTCAAGGCCTTTTGTAATCTGGACCAACCTACAAGTTCAACTTCCTTACTACCACACCTCCCTCTTGCCAAGTACCTTTTACTCCTTCCACACCAATCTAATAATATTTCCTCCGATACAAAACATATTCTCACACCTTCATGCTTTCGGTCATGTTAGTCTCTGCCTGCAATGCCTTTCACCCTCTATTTTATTGTTAAAATGCCATACATCCTTTGAGGCCCAAATAAATTGGTATTTTCTCCAGAAAACAATCCTTGGTACTCCCAATTGTGATTGACAGTTTCATGCTTTGCACTACCCATGGTACTTTTTGAATCCTGTTTCCTTCATAGTTAGCACATTTTGTTTTAGTTTTGAATCATTGGCCTTCCACAGCAGGTGATAGATCTGTGAACGTAGGGGCAATATTTTTGTCCATTTTCTGTACCCACCCAATATATAACATAGAGCTTTGTACATTATATATAATCTGCAAACATTTGGATGATAAAGAGAGTTTGCCAACTATCAATTCTATAAGAGTTTAAAGTTTGGAGGCATGTTACCATTTAATTAATTTTAGTCCACTCATTTATGGCTTACTCATTCACAGAACCAAAGTGCTAAAAGGCTCATTTCTTTTTTGGCTATAAAGTACCTCTTAGAAAATATTATGAAAAATGAAGTACAAGTTAATCAGAGAAGTGGAAATTAAATTTTCCTTGAAATGTCTTCAGAATTAAAATTCAGGAAACTATTCAGAAGGCAAAAATGTGATTGCATTTGCCAAATCTAAAATGTTTTTAGTAATATTTTATGGTGATTGTTAATCTTCTCAGGGCTCAGACACAGACTGCGGAAGTAGCAAGACCACTTTTCTGAGTCTAGAGGAAGAGCTGTTTGAAATTGAAAGTGGTCTTACAATTTGAGACTATACAGCAAAACATACAGCATTTGAGAAGTGGCCAACACTAAATAGACTCAAACCTTTCATTATCTTTATCCTCTTCCCCAATTATTTTTGAAAGCAAGTGTAGTCTAAGTACCATTTACTCCTTGGAGAGGACCCTGTAGAGTCAAGGCCTAACCCATTAAAGTCTGCAAGTTGTGGGATCCTTCTGCCTTAGATCTTCTTGTTGTGTTTTGTTTCTTGCTTATTTTGTTTATGATCCCACTTCTTATTGTAGAGTCCAATTAGGGTCGGAGAAAACAGAGGCCTATCTAATTGAAATATCTTACATGACGATAGCATTTGCTTTTTAAGGACTCCCAGTGATGACTTGTAGAGCCCTGGGTCTTCAGGGTTCACGGTTTGATAATTGCTGATTTAATAACTTTATTCAGCTTTATGAAGGAAACATAATATTTGCTTTGCGCTGGCAGCATAAGGTCTGAAAATCTCCACTCCTTAGTAGTTGATAAGCAACTCTTCATTAGATTTCTTGCATCTTAATAAGGGGAATATCTCCTAGTAGTAGTTAAATGAAGTCCAACCAGAAAATTTGACAGGAGAAAGTAAAATATTTGGCATCCTCTACTCACTCAGATGTAATGCTCTCCGCAGATGTGGATTCCATTTCTTCACTTGAGTTCATATTAACCATAGAATGAATAAGGAAAATCTTGTTGATGAGAGGAAATTCAAATAATGCTATAATATCACATGTTCCTCATAATGGCCCTAAGGTGTAGATATTATTGGGTAAAACCATGTGAAATTGCCATTTGTATAAGTCAAAAATGGTTGACATCAGCAATTTCATAGGGTTTAAACTCTGTTATTAATTCTTTATTTTACAGATGAGAAGCCTCACACATTTATTTATTTATTTTATTGAGGTCACATTGGTTTACAACATTATATAAACTTCAGATGTACATTATTACATGGCGACTTCTGTAAAGACTGCATCGTGTTCACCATCAAACGTCTAGTTTCCATCTGTCATCGTGCATTTGTGTCCCTTTACCCCTTTTGCTCTCCCTCCACCCATTTTCCCTCTGGTAACCACCAATCTGTTCTCCATATCTATGTGGCTGTTCATTTATTTATCTTCCACATACGAGTGAAGTCATATGGTAATTATCTTTCTCCATCTGACTTAGCATAATACCCTCAAGGTCCACCCATGTTGTTGCAAATGGCATGATTTTGTCTTTTTTATGGCTATGTAGTATTCCATTGTATATGTATATATACCACATCTTCTTTATCCATTTACCTGTTGATGGGCACTTGGGTTGCTGCCACATCTTGGCTGTTTTAAATAATGCTGCAATGAACAAAGGGATACATAAATCTCTTCAAATTGTTGATTTCATGTTGCTTGGATAAATAATCCGGTAATGGGTGGATCATGTGGTATTTCTATTTTTAATTTTCTGAGAAATATTCATACTGTCTTCCATAGTGACTGCACCAGTTTGCATTCCCACCAGCAGTGTACGAGAGTTCCCTTTTCTCCACATCCTCTCCAACACTTATTTCTTATCTTAATTATAGCTATTCTGATGGGTGTGAGATGATATCTCATTATAGTTTGATTTCCGTTTCCCTAATTAGCGATGTTACACATCTTCTCATGTGCCTGTTTGCCATCTGTGTATCTTATTTGGAAAAACGTCTGTTCCTATCCTCTGTTTATTGTTTGTTTGGGTTGTTCATTTTTTTTTGTTGTTAAGTTAAATGAGTTCTTTATATATTTTGGAAATTAACCCCTTGTTGGATATATGATTTGCAAATATTTTCTCCCAGTTGGTGGGTTGTCTTTCCACTTAGTTGCTGGCTTCCTTTGCCATGCAGAAACTTTTTAATCTGATTTACTCCTATTTATTTATCTTTTCTTTTGTTTCCCTTGCTGAAGTAGACATGATATTTGAAAGGATACTGCTAAGACTGATGTCACAGAGTTTACTGTCTATATTTTCTTCTAGGCATTTTATGGTTTCAGGTTTTACATTCAAATATTTAGTCCATTTTGAGTTAAAGTTTTGTGTATGATGTAAGGTAGCTGTCTACTTTCATTCTCTTGCATGTGACTCTCCAGTTTTCCCAACAGCATTTATTTTAGTCTAGTCTGATTTTTTTTTTGTTTTGTGGTTACCATGAAGTTTGTAAAAAAGATCTCATAGATGAGATAGCCCTTTTTCTGCTGAAAGCATCTTATCTCCATTAGCCTACGTAGATTCCGTCCTTTTCCTCTTCCTCTTCTATATTTTTGCTATCACAAATTATCCTTTTTTGTGTGATGAGTTTGTGACCAAATTAAAGTGGTTGTAGTTATTTTTGATGCCTTCTCTCTGTAGCCTTTATGTTATAATTAAGCGTTTATTAACCTACTCTGATATAGAATTGCAATTTTCTGATTCTGGCTGTGTATCATTTTCCTCAAAGCTTTGTAAAACTTTGCCTTTTTGTTTCAAATAGGAGGCTCCTTTCAACAGGTCTAGTGGCAATGAACTCCTTCAGCTTTTGTTTGTCTAGGAAAGCTTTTGTTTCTCTACTTTCTGAAGGATAACTTTGCTGGATAGAGTATTCTTGGCTGATAGTTTCTGTGTTTTAATATTTCGAATATATCATTCCACTCTCTCCTAGCCAGCAGAGTTTCTGCTGAGAATTTCGCTGAGAGCCTGATGGGGGTTCCTTTGTAAGTTATTTTCTTCTCTCTGGCTGCCCTTAATATTCTTTCTTTGTCACTGACTTTTGACAGTTTTAATATAATGTGCCTTGGAGAAGGTCTGTTGGCACTGAAATAATTAGGAGTTTCATTATCTTCACGTACTTGTATATTCAATTCTTCCCCCAAGTTTGGGAAATTCTCAGCTATTATTTCTTTGGATAAGTTCTCTGCTCCTTTCTTCCCCTCTTCTCCCTCTGCCACACCTAATATCCTTATGTTGCTTTTGTTAATTGAGTTGGCTATTTCTTGTAGAATTTCTTCATTTTTTAAAATCTTAGTTCTCTCTCCTCTTCCACCTGAATCATTTCTAGATTCTATCTTTGAGCTCACTAATTGTCTCTTCCATATGGTCAGCTCTATTTTCAATGCTTTCTACTTTATTTTTCATCTCATTAATTGCGTTCTTCATCTCCAGAATTTATGTTTGTATTTTTTTTAGGGTTTCAATCTTTTTGGTGAAGTACTCCTTTTGTTCATTAATTTTATTCCTGAGCTCATTGAACCATCTTTCTGAGTTTTCTTGTAACTCACTGAGTTTCTTCATGACAGCTATATTGAATTCTCTGTCAGTTAGACTGCAATCTTCTGGGACTTCATGTTTGGTTTCTGGAGTGTTGTCATTTTCTTTCTGTTCTACCATGTTACTGTAGTTCTTCATGGTGCTCGATGAGTTGATCCTCTGCTGGCTCATTTTTGGTAGTAAACACCTTTCTTATTTGCGTAAGGCTTTGATTACTTTGATTCTGAGCTACTTCTCATTGTATTTGAGAGCTGGTACTTTCCACCCTCCATTGCCTCTACCAGAGGTGTCATCAGTGCTATCCTTGTGCTGCTTGTGCCTTTGAGGTTGCTGGTACCTTGCTACTTATGATGTTGCTGCAGTCTCAGGTGTCACCAACAGGGTCACCAGGCTGTGAACACCTCTACTGTTTTGGGGGTCACCTGGGTGTCGTGTTCCCCCACTGGCTCTCTGCAGGCTTTCCACGGAATCAGGTGCTGCTGCCACATGCACCACCTGTGCTGCTGCTCCAGGGTTATCTGGTGTTACTGGCAGAAACACTGCCAGGGGCTTGGGTTCCTAAGTGTCACTACCTCTGCCAGGGGCCCAGTGTCTTGTTTGCAGTCTCTGCTGCTGGTAGGGCTGGTGTCAGGGGTGCTTCCACTGGGTCTGGGTAATGGGTACTGCTGTGGCTCCTGAAACCTCAGGTCATGGGTGCCACATTCCACTGCTGGGGGAGGGGCAGGGGCTGAGCCACAAGTGCCACTGTTGCTCCTGCAGCCTCTGGTCTCCAGCGCTGGTGCGCTTTCTGAAACCTCAGGTGAGGGTATCACCAACATTGCTGGGGGTATCTGCACTTTGGATTGCCACCACCAGGGAAGAGCAAGGAGGCTGCTCCCCTAGTTCTGCTGCCTACCAGAGGTCCAGTCCACCCACCTTCTGATACACAGATGTATGGGTCTTTCAGGCATTCGGGTGTGCTGTGCAGGGTGTCCCTTTTTGGTCAATGGATGTCCTACTTGTTGTAACTTAGAGGAGAGAAACAAAGGGCACAACTCACTCCACCATGATGTTGATGTCACTCCTCTCAAAGCCTGATGTTTAGAGGTCAAGTAACATACTGAAGTCTACAGAGCTGTTAAGTTGCAGAGTCAGAACTGGAAGCTAGGAACCTAGGTAAGTCTACCTCCAAAGCTGTGTTCTTCTCTGCCAGGCTCTACTGCCAAGTGAGGAATGCAATGAGGCTAAGAGACAGCCAGCCCAATCAGTGACATGGCAGAGAGACAGGTAGCTTTTCCTTGTTGTATTTGTATTTATGACTCATAAAGATAAAACTGGGCTTGTGCAAGTATATGCATTCTAGTTTCCTCCCCTGTGAACTTTAATTGTGTTAAATAAACAATAGTTTTACAGCTCTTGATCCATGGGGTGAAATTGCTTAAGATACAGATGGCAATAGTTTTTAAATATGTAATGTTTTAAGTCGCCAAGCCTGTGATCGGCTGGAGGGCTCTCACATGGCCTTTAGAATGTCTCATATGTTTTCCCTCTTAGATTATAAACTGCTCAAGCACAGCTGCCCCTTTCCCTTTGAGACTCCCTCCCAGTCAGCATAAAATGATCACTCACCTTTAGGACAAGGGCATCAGGCTGGAAATGGTGGTGGCCTAACTACAGACAAAAACATTGCTGCCTAGATAGGGCAGCTCAATCAAAAAGTTATGTGCACATCTGCTTTGAATAGGGCCTACTGTATACTTCATCTCACTAGTTTTGCTTTCTTTTTTGGAGTGTTGCTTTTAATTCTTTTCTCTTTTAGTTTGGCAGCTTTGTAGCTACAGTCAACCCTCTCCACCCCTGCCTCAGGCCTACCAGAATAAGGGCAGTTGGTTTATGCTTCAAAAGTCTAATAGTATATAAAAAGTCATTCATCGAGAACTAAGGGGCCTGTTTAAACAGTGGTGGTCATGCAAATTAGTGTGATTGCTGGCCCAGGTCCTGAAAGAAATTAACTTGAACTGAATAGAAACTAAGCTATGAGAGAGTTTGATTTTAAATAAGGTTTGAAAGCATATGTTTCCACCCTGGTACCAGATTTTTTTCATGTCACTATCATGAATTGCTACCAGTTGCATGAAATTAATAAACATGTATAATAGGGCTATAGAGATTGGTTGGGGGGCTGAGTTTGTGGTAATGGCATCGTTGGCAGGGAGATTGATGTTTTTAATTTATCTTCACTGTTTTGTTAGACAACATGAAATGATTTTGAGATATACTTTTATTTTTTTTAGCTGCCTCCCCCACCCCATAAGGAAGCCTGAGACCAAGAGAGGGAGCAATATATGGAAGCCTTCTCTGGGGCCAGGATTCCTTTGGCTTTGACTCTCTGTGCTAGTTTGACCAGAGTTTTGTTTTGTTTTTTTAATTGAAGTATATTTGACATGTAACATTGTATAAGTTTAAGTGTTGAACATGTTGATTTGATACATTTATATCTTGTAATATGACTATCATTGTAGCATTAGTTGGCACCTCTATCATGTCATATAATTATTATTTCTTTGTGGTGGGAATAATTGTGATCTAGTCTTGTAGCAAGTTTAATGATTATAATACAATATTGTTGCCAATAATACAGTTGTCTATACTGTACATTAGATCTCCAAGAGTTATTTATCTACTAGTTATAAGTTTTGACCAGAGATACTTTTAAAGTTGCTGTGGATCATTTCCCTTCCAACTGGTCTTTCTCTGTCTTTGGCCATTCTGCCCCACCTCTTCCAACAATGGACAACTTGGGCAATTGATAGGGCGAAGCTCAAGAAGTTCTGGACTTGTGCAGTGAATAACAGGAAGTGGTGCAAGATACCTTTGGCTAACCCCTCTGAAGCCCCACCCTGCTTCCATTAATTTCCTTGTCCTATTTCTACTTGGCAGACACTCCTCAGCATCTCAAAGAGATGGTAACTGGATGTAGTGGGACTTTCCTAAATCCCAGTCTCATGGTATCATTAAACTCTCATGATTCTATTTCCACTTATATTTACCCTTTGTGCTCATGCCTAGGTGAAATTCACAAATAACATCAAGACAATCTTTATGTTGAATCAGAGGATATGATTATATGGAGGATATGAAAAAGAAGATACAAATCTCTCACTGGATGCATGACCACCTTCCTTAGGTTGAATTTTAAAGTCTGAAATATATCCAGAAGAGTGTATATAGTGTAAATAGACAGTAAAAATAATAAAATGAACAGAAATGTACCCTCCATCCTGTTGAGAAATAGAGCATAACAATACTTCTGAATTTCCCTATGTGATGGGTGCCTTCCCAATCCTACCACCTCTGGCCTCTCTGAGGTAGCCACGATCCTGAATATTACTATTAATTTCTTTGCTTTTCTTTATGGTTATACCACATACATCTGTATCCTTAAATAATAAATTGCTTAATTTCATGAACTTCTGAACTCTATATAAACTGAATCATATCTATATGTATGCTTCTGTGACTTGACTCTTTTGCTCAACATTATGGTTTTGAGATTAATCTGTGTTGTTGTATATAGCTGAGTTTCACTTATTTTTACTGATGTATAGTAGTCTATTGTTTGACTTCAATTTTTATATCCACCTCCTGTTGATGGATGTATAGGTTGTTAAATTATGTATTAATACAACATTAAGATATTAAATAGAAAATTTTTAAACAAAATATTTTAAATTGTTTAATTAGATTTCATTTTTTCCTGAAATGGCTATATGCAATTCCTAGTCAAGACTTTTAAATTATAGTCTCTAGGGGCCAGCCCGGTGGCGCAGTGGTTAAGTTCACACATTCCACTTTTCTGCGCCCCGGGGTTTGCCGGTTTGGATCTCGGGTACAGACACGGCACCACTTGGCAAACGCCATACTGTGGTGGGTGTCCCACATATGGAGTGGAGGAGGATGGGCATGGATGTTGGCTCGGGGCCAGTCTTCTTCAGCAAAAAGAGGCAGTAGTTAGCTCAGGGCTAATCTTCCTCCAAAAAAAAAAAATTATAGTCTCTAAAATTCTTGATAATCAGCAGCAGCAAGAAACTTTGTCATAAATTTGGTGATAAAAACTTTCCAACCATTTTTTCTAACAATATTATTTTAAAAGTCTAATAGCTTTCTTTGACAAATGTAATATTGGAGTTCTTGTTACTTTGTGGCAGTACAAAGGGATTTCAAATTCAATTGAACTTTTCTCTAATTTGTAGACTGCTCAGGCCTTACCATAGCAGTCACTTTGAAAAGATACTAGGGATGTGCCACTAAAAGGGCACATTAGCTGCAGGTAGACAGAAATATCCTCTGTGGTGAGCTGAATTAGTGTACAGGCAAAATCCATGCCCACCACAAACCTCATTATGTAAACTTGTTTGGAAGTAGGGTCTTTGCAGATGTAATTAATTAAGATGAGGTCATACTGGTTTAGGATGGGTGGTAAATCCAATGACTAGCGTCCTGATAAGAAAAAGAGAGAACACAGAGAGACACACAGATGTACACAGAAGGAGGCCTTATTACAGAGGCAGAGATTAGAGTGATGCAGTTACAAGCCCAAAGATGCTAAGGATTGCTGGAAGCCACTAGAAGCAAGGAAGAGGCAAGGAAGGATTCTTCCCTAGAGACTTCAAAGGGGGCATGGCCTTGCCAACATCTTAATTTCAGACTTATAGCCTCCAGAACTGTGAGAGAATAGATTTCTACTGTTTTAAGCTATGCAGTTTGTGATAATTTGTTATGGCAGCCATGGGAAGCTAGAACACCCTCTGTGAAAGAAGATGGATGAGACGCACCTCATGGAGCTTTGTCTTCCAGGAGACCCTGCCTGGTTTCTCATCTCCTATATCCTTAAGCAGCTGCGTCTTGGCTTGCATGGCATGCTCCTTGGGTACCAGTATCCTGACCTCCAACAGCTTCACAGACTGAACTGCTGTCTGCAATGGTCCATCTGCAGTTCACCCATGAGGTGTATTTCAAGTTGTAGAGTTCCTGTTGGGCTATACTCAATCAGTTTTGGCAGTGGTAAGGCCAGGATGACAATTATAGGGCTCATCTTCTGCAAGATGTGTGGAGCCACCACTCACTGTGCCTGAGCAGTCTTCCTCGGAGTCCTGGAAGAGGCTGTATCCAGATAGAGGTGATTAGCTTGGTGAAAGCTCTGGCTGACCTAGGTCCACCTGATCACCCCAAGGGCTGACAGGATCCTCACACTGGTTGGGAAGCTCAGCTCTCTACCAGCAAGCCTCACCATGTACTTGTATGGCAAAAGTTGCCTCCACTGCTTGTTTACCTCTGTGATTTCTTGTTTTCCTGTTTCTGGCCTCTGAAGGAATCCCTTACTTCTTACCAGCTTTGCTACAGATTTTAACCATTTTAAATATTTTATTCAGAGTATTAACTTGTGCTGTCCTGGAAGGTTTTCTATGAACATTTAGTCTATCATTTGGGGGAAAATGGAACAAACTTGACTTTTATTTTATTACCATCTAAGTCTGCATGTGTCGCTATTCCTAGGTGTAGTATGTTGGTATATCCTGCTTGTGAAAACGTAGAAAGCCTACACTCTTGACTTACCATAACCTTTTAATGGCCACGTTTTCAGAGTCTTAAATCATGACATACGGTGTGAAAAACATGACTATGTATTTATGGTCAAAAGGATAGAATCTTTGAAATTTAAACTCTTACAGAAAAAGAGATTAGTTGTCCAGTTTCTGGCACTTAGGTTCAAATCCTTAGGTCACCACTATTTATTATCAGTGTGATATGAACAAGTTATTTATATCCCTTATCTTCAATATCCCCATCTGTAAAATAATATTACATACATCATAGAATTGTGGTGATAACTAAATGAAATAATTCATATAAAACACTAGATTCATACAAATCCATATTATATGCACTTGGCAGGCATACAATAATTGCTCAATGACTGTTAGCTGTTGTTGATATCATTACTGTTGCTGTTGTTACCATGCCAGGATTAGCCTTAGGTAAAATTAGTAGGAAAAGAAGGTTGGGTTGGGCATCCTCTCCTTCTTTTGTTATATGGTGTCCTCCCACTAATTGATGTGCCACTTTCTCCTAAGCTCAGTGGATCCTCCCAGCAAGATCTAATTCCTGGTACTTCCTTCTCACAACGACTAGAGTCTTTCTTTCATCTTTCTCCTTCCACTTTGTCCTATTCTCTTTAAAAAGTAACTAGAGGGGCCAGCCCGGTGGCGGAGCTGTTAAATTCGCACATTCCGCCTCGGCGGCCCATGGTTTGCCTGTTTGGATCCCGGGTGTGGACCTACGCACCATTTGTCAAGCTATGCTGTAGCAGGCGTCCCACATATAAACTAGAGGAAGATGGGCACAGATGTTAGCTCAGGGCTAATCTTCCTCAAAAAAAAATAAATAAAAGTAACATGCCTCATGCCCACAAGGTCTCTGTTCATCTAAACTAATCTGAAATCGATGAAAGCCGAGATGAAAATAGAGGAAAGCCTACTTAATGCTAATTAGCCATACAGTATTTAAATTTAACAGTGGTTTTCAGGACTCCAATTAAAGGAGTGTTTAACATGATGGTTATAGGGCTACAAGGCTGCATTGTGAATTTTTAGGAAGGGGAACTTTTAGTATTATGAAGGCATAACCCACAGAAAATGATCAAAGATGAATGAAAAGGTGAATAGATATTATTATTATTCCCATTTTAAGATAAGAAAACTGTTGATTAAAGGATCATGTATAATTTGTCTTAGGTCACACGAGTATTTAGTAGAAAAGATCTGTATCATCTCTCTCTAAAGATAGAGCCTCAGCTCTTACACACAAAGCCAGTGAGCATAATTAGTGAGCAAGGTGTGCACAGGAATCTGAATGCAGCACAAAGCACAAAAGCAAAAAGAATTAAAGCAGCAAGCCTCGAACAACAGAAAATGGGCTTCCAGGAATTCAGAGGGTGTTTAAGAAGCTGTGTATTAATATGCTATTATCCAATAATGTCTTGCCATGTAAGCGCAATTGTGGAACCCAAGAATGATACAAAAGGGGTCCAGTGTCACCAATGAGTGTTTGAGCCTAACCACAAGGGGCTAGAAGAATTTAGCTGTCCCTTGCGAGGAGGCATTACTAGCTAAGTAAAAATCACACTTTTACTGAAGACATATATATATATCACAATTCATTAGCTGTTCATTCTTTAATTCAATAGTCACCTATATAGGTTAGCCAGTGTACTAGATACTGTTAGGGATCCAAAGCCAATAAAATTGACTTAAGCCTAGTAGTCTATGTATGTCAGATAAGTATCTGCTAATTTTGTTTACAGTTTACCTATGACACCATTCTGTGTATTAATTTCTTTGATTACAAATTTCAAAAATAGGGAATTCCTTTCCATTGTTTTTAAAAGAGAAACATCTAGATCTGGCTGTAGATTCAATTGTCCTTAATGTCTAAGTTTGGAATTACCCAAGACTTAATCTGCAAGTTACAAAGGTATCTGTAACAGGGAATATCCCTGCTTTAAGCAGAGTCAGGTGACTTAATTTCAGTAGGCAGCTTCCTGTTTGCTTGTAGGGAATGTAGGTGTTGGCTCTTGCATTCCTTTTGAATGTTGCTTCAAAAGCTATTTGGGTGCACCATTATTCAGTTGCTTTAACAATAAATAGCAAAGTTGTTGCTAATCTTACAGAAATGAAGCCTGTTGAGACTCTGCTTTTCTGAACTTGAGGAGTCAACTTGATTAGAGAAGGGAAACTGAAGGCTCCACTTCTCTCCTTTCCTAGCCCTCATCACAGCTGATCAAAGTCCTTTCTCTCATACAATTACCAACGGAGACTGGTTTGCATGAATTAATACAGTGAGTGACTGAGAGGTCAGTCTTTGAAATGCAAGTTCTGGTTTTGAAACTTACTGGCTTTGTTGCTGTGGCAGGTTATTTCACCTCTTGAAGCCTAGGTTTCCTCATGCATCAAAGTGGGTGCAATAGTATGTTTTACAGGATGAGAGTAAATATTAAATAGGATAATGCTTGAGAAGTGATTAATATGTTATCTGGCATTAGTTTAGTGTTAAATAAATGTTGATATGAAACTGTGACCCTTGTGGTCCAGGCTCACAGCAGTATAGCAGTCAAAGAAACACAGCCTGGAAATTTGAAAAAATGTAGTATGTTCAGTTTCTTTATTTAGATTTAATAAGCCCATTGAAGAGGACACAAAGCCTTTAGCAATACTTCTTAAACCCCCTTTTCTCTCACACTCACTCAGCCAGTCACTTGACTCTCTTTAAACTCCCTCTGCAGTCGTAGACAAAGTCTCTCATCCTTTCAGTCCTGCCTCTTCTCCCAATTCTGAGTCAAAAAATCCCAAGGGAAGACACTTCTTTTAGGAGATCTGGGGAAGAAATTTAGTGGGCAAAGTCAAAATTCTCTTAGTGGTTGTTAACCACTGTGTATGGTGGTATAATGGCCCCATACTAATGTACACAAATCACTTTCCCCATCACATTCTGGAGCCCTTTTAAAAATTATCTTTCATTCACACAATATTCACACATAATATCACACATTATTGTAAATTTCTGCAGCCAGATAATTGAATCATTGACCAATGAAATTCAAAAGAATGGCGGTTTGGATGGTTGGGGGGCAGATAATTTTGGAGTAGGATGCCTCAAATGCTGAGTAACAATAATAAAAACAATACTACCATTTAAAGCATGATGTACATTTGTACTGCACTTTACAATTTTATGAGTGTTTTCACAAAAGGTATCTAATCTGATTCCCCACAAAAATCTTAAGAGATCGGTGGAGTGAGCACAATTGTCTCCTTTTTAGTAAGTAAGGAAACTGAACCAAAAGAGACTGGTATTATGTGAGGTGTGGCAGTGAGGGGCTTCAGACAATCAGAGAGTCAAATGAGAGCCCTGGTCACCTAGGAGGTAGGTAGACCAAGCTGAGATGGCAGAGGGGCACAGGAAGGGAGGGCCCTCTTAGTCTACCCTGCCATGGATCCTGGGGAGGAGAGCATCTCATTTGGTACTGATGCCTCAGCTTGTTGATTCTTACCATATATCTTTCCAGGCACTTTGTGGACATTTTATGATGCCAGCACCATAATGGAACTTTATCTGCAAAATTCATTAGTCCAAGAGAGAAAATTCTATTAATGCTTGCCTTTCTTCTACTATGCTATAAAAAGCACAAATGAGTTAATCAAAGAAAAACTACGTTGTTTTTTTTTTAGGAAACAGATTTTCTTAGGTTGATTTTTAATAACTGAGGATTGTTAAATATGTCTGTTGTGGTTTTAGAGCACAAGGACACCACAGTGAAGTAAGACCTTTTATCCCCCAGTAGAGAGCAATGGCACATTTTATTCAATACATTAAATTACATAGACATTAGCCACAACATGTTGACTCAGCTTCACAGGAAATGAAAATCAGTACCATCTGTGTGGATAGCCACTCCGGATTACCATAGCACACACTGTAATGTGTTCGCTGCATCTCAGCTCCCAAACTCCACTTCATTAGTATGACATTACTGTAAGTTTTTAAAAAGTCACTTCAATATGCATATAAAAAATCCAAATCAAGAAGTCAAGAGATTTTGAATCCAGATTTCAGCAGCAATATTTTCCAGCTGCTTTGAATTTGCCTAGCGTTTGACAAATTCTGAAACTGTCATGAGATACATATCTTCAAAGACTGTGAGATACGGCCCAAGTGCCTAGCATAGAGCCTGGCACAGAGCAGGTGCTCGCAAAATATTTGTTGAATTAATGACTAAGTACAAGACCCATTATCAATTTAATAACATATTCTTGGGCAAAAAGAGACCTTAAAGTAAACGTACCCATTGACTGCAAGATGCACGATGATTTAAAAAATGTGACAAAAATTGTAATTTAGAATCTAGGGACAGTAGTAGTTGTTCTAGAAGAGGCAGGTATAAGTACAGGGGAAATTTGGAGGACAAAGAGTTTATTCCCAGGCAGAGTGGCCAGCTAATTTTTTACTATAATTATCTGGAGGGACCTTTGTTTGAGAGCTCCAGAATTCCTGAGTAGGAGTGGCTTGGAGGTGACAAGCTGGTTGGAAGAGGATGACTGAGCAACTAAAGGTCTTGCCCTAAAAACGTATTTGTTTAACCAGAACACTGATTTTCTTTAGATTGTATGTTTATTTTGGAGGGCTTGGATTGAAGTGGAGGTGAGAAGGGGTCGATGGTGATTATGCAAAGTTTAAAAATTTTCCATACTGGGCGTATAGGAATTAAATGTCTAGATCTGTGGCTTTATTTGTCTACTCTCTATTTGTCTATCTCTCTTTTTGTATCTTTCTTGTCTTGAAAGAACACTTAAATTGTTGCCTGTCTTTATTGAAAATAATCTCTGCTTATGCTTATTCCAAAATATTATACTTCATCAGTCTCTTCCATATTCAGGGAATTTCCCAAGGGAAAATCTCTGTCTTATCCATCTTCATATCCAGAGCATTAGCAAGGAGCCTGGCTTTCAATAGATGTGAAATAAAGTTATTGAAATGAATGTCCTTGAAAAGCGTAGATGGTAGTGTTAATTCTTTTCAGCATGCTCAAAAATCAGGTCATTTTTCGTTTTGTGGAGAGAATGATGAAGCAAGATTAGAGGCTCAATCTAGAATCATAAATAAAAGTCAGAAGAAAACCTGAGTGAGAATCCAGAGGGTTCAAGCCCCAGTAATGAATTTTGCATCATCTTCTCCAAATTCTAGCGAAGGTCACATGGATGTTGAATATGTCTTTCGCAGGCTTAGTAATTGGGACTATTTTATTATTATTTCAAACCTTTAGAAGTCAGGCATACAGTTTAATTTTTTTGGTAGATTTTAACCTTTCTTCGAGTTACTCACACTCATCTTGTGACTATTGTCACATGCACATGCAAGATGGCCTGTGGGGGAGAGTGTGCAATAACATGCTATGGAGCCTCATCATTTCTGGTTCTTTAATCCAAATTTCTTAACCAACTCCTTTCAAATTGGATCTTTGATACAGCCATGCCAATTCCATGGCTTCAAAACAAAGTCATTTTAAAGCTATTTGAACATGGTAAAAAATCTGAACAATTTCTGAAAGCACAAAGCAGGTATTTTCTTCAAACTCAAGTAACTGAAATGACTGAAGAGATTTAGTTCAAATTGCAAATAAATTCGCCTTTGGATAGAGACGAGGCAAGAGAAATATCAGACCTGAAGGTCAAAAGGAACATTGTGGAGTAAGTTATAAACAGAAAATAGGGATTTAGAATGGAAAGGCTGAACTCAGCAATAAGATGGGGTCATGACACCTTGGTAAGTATTTTTTATTACTTTTTTAAACTCACAGTGTTAACCCAGGACTTTATTTTCACTGATTCTAATTGAGAGTATTTTAGGGAATTTTTTCCTCTGTGTATGTGTATCGGTGTTTAAAGGACCAGGGAATGATACTTTGTACTTTGTTATTTCTTGGTTCAGAGAAATTTAAAGCCTATAGGAATCTTGGGTCAGTTCTCATCTCTATTCCCTGCCTCTCTCTAGAACATTTATTCCAAAAATTACCGTTTCTTAGTGGGTTTAGTCTGTGGCTGGTATAGTCTCAAATTCACAGGAAGAAATAACTGTTTAGAGGAACTAATTTTCCAAGTGCCCGAATTTCTCCATCCTCAAATCATTTTGATGTAAATAAATCAAAACTGCAAACTTGGAAAGCAGAAATGATGATTAGATGTGCCTCCCCATAAGTAATTAGCACAAGCACATTTACGATTTATCTGAAAGTGCAAGGGCACTTGAAATGACTTCTCTTATTCTGCAGTTGTATGTCAGAGTTAATTCTCTGTTTTCTGGAGCTGTCTGTAGTACGATATTTGTCATTATTTTAAACGTGTTTCTTAAGTGAGAGTCTTCTAATTAGGAATTTCTTCTCATTTCAGTTGATGCTGGATTAAAATGTATTTTTTCACTAGTTACTTAAAAAGAGTTCCTACAGCCAATCATCAGTGTAAAAGAAGATTTAGGAGAACACAAAAAAATATTTGTTGATTGAGTGAATGGAGAGGGTTGGGTCAGAACACATAGTTTAAGTGCACCGTTCTTCCAATTCAATGAGTCTGCAGTATGTCAGGATTATATTTAATCTCCCATCACTAGGAGTGGGTGCTCTTCTCACATTGCAGTAATCTGTCACTCCTACCCAACTGACCAGTCTCCTCTCCTGATATTCCCACAACTGCACTCTGGGTTCCAGCAATATCAAGTGGCTCACCTTTCTGGAACCTGTCTCCACACCTGCGCCCTTGCTATTCTTTCTCTGTCTGAAGTGTCCTTCCTATTAATCTGGGAAAGTATTACTCAGCTTTGAGTCAGGACTCAAATGCTACTTCCTGTTTAAGGGCTTACCTGAGTGTCCTGGATTATTGGACACTCTCCTCTCGCTCCCCAGTATAGGCAGGTAAGGCAATCTTCTGATTTTAGTTACTGTTTGGTTTGTGGGTCTGGTTCCTCAGTGGACTGAAAGATCCCTGAGGGCAGGTGCCTTGTGTGGCTGCATGTTTGTAACCCTAGCATCTGGCATAATGATTTACACATGGCACATGCCCTTAAAATATTCACTAAGTGAGTGAGTATATACTTGGTACAAACCATAAACATAACTTTATACTGTCCAGACATCTTATGAAATTTCTCATGTCTATCCCTTTCAGGTGTAATTTTCTTTACATAAGTGACATATGCATAAAAACATATTTATCATTTTGTGAATTTAATCAAATTCTAGATCCATGCTCTGTTGTCCAATATAGTAGCTGCTAGCTACGTTTGGCTATTTAAATTCAAATCAATAAAAATTAAATAAAATTAAAAAATTGAGCTCTTCAGTAACGTCAGCCATTTTAAGTGTTCAGTAGCCAAATGTGGCTGATAACTGTATTGGATAACACAGGCAGAAAATACTTCCATCATAACAAAAAATTCCATTGGACAGTGCTACCTTAGAGAAACTGACTATCTTTGGTGATGTTTCAAATTCTTCTGTAAAGTAAAATAATCACATTCAAACTAATTACCTTTGAAACTCTGGATGCTAACATAGTCAGTTGTTTAAATAGTCTTAAAAATGTTACGGTCTTTGGTAGAGCCAGACATTTTAAAAATATTTTAAATAGCCTATATTTAAATGTAAAAAGTGTTCAGCAAAATAAAATATTGAGTCTGTTGAAAATAGTCAACACGATGACCGAGGTACACTATTTTGTGATATCAATAAAATCATAGCAAAACAAATGTTTTAATGCTATAACTCTACAACATGAAGAGAGTGGGACAAGCATCATCCATGGACAAGAGAATTCAAGAAATTTACGGAATACAGAAAATTGATGAAGCAAATTGGAAAAAGAGGCAGTGGACTGTATCACCTGGAATGGTGTAAGTCTCCAGTCTCCATACTTAGAAACATTAGACACAAAGGAGGTCAGGATTGAGCTGTGCAACAAAATGAAAAGATTTATAAAATGTCTGTCATTTGGAGAGGGGCTATAGCTTGGCACAATAGAGGAAAATTTACCTATATTTGTCTCACTGAGGCCTTTTAGAACATCAGGAATAAAGAGACTATGGAGAGAGACAGAAAGGGCACCTACAAAACAACAAGCAGCAGCCTGGCTGGAAGCTTCTTATCAGCAACACTAGGTACCAGAAGATAATGGAGCAAGGCTCTTGAGGTTCTTTATACATTAGGCATGAAGACAGAATAAAGACATTTTCAGACATGTCCCATTCAAAAAATTTAAGTACCATACACTCTTTCTCAGGAAGTTACTAGAGAATGTTCTCCACCAAAACAAGGGAGTAATGAATAAGGCATAGATTCCTGTGGTGGATTAGACTATTGCTTCCTATTGTTCACCTCATCCCTGTCATCTGCATATACATTCATGCCTTTGCCAAGTGACTCTGCACTGCCTCTCACTAGAGTAGGTGAAACACATTTCCCCACTCTTTTGATGTTGGGGTTGGCTGTGTGATTTGCTCTGGCTAATGGAACATTAGTGGATGCAACATAAGCAGAGGCTTTAAATATGCTTATTTGGCTTGTCTTGGTTGCTCTCTCTCTTCTGTCATCTTCCATGAGAAGAGAATGCCCCAGAGAGCAGCTGGCTCTGCATGAAAGACACAAGGAGTAGTCTTGAATTCAACCCACAGTCTGAAGCAGAGTGAGAACAGTAAATGTTTATTGTTGCCACTGAGATTTTGGGTGATTTGTTATGCAGCATTATGGTTATAAAGCATTTTTGTATCAATAACTGATCAAGAAGGTTTCAGGAAAAAATTAATTCAATCTATGAGAGCAGTGACATTGATATTCTAGAATGATAGCTGTGCGGCAGACCTAAAAGCAACTGGTCCAGTTTGGATTAGGAAAATTAATGGCTCTGGGAGGGAGATCTCTGAGAAATAAGAAGAATCAATAGAACAGAAGGTATGATTGAGACCTTGGGAATATAGCAAAGGCAACTGGAAGAGCACAAAAATGAGAAATCCATTCCAAGTGAATTGGAGGAGCACAGGAGTCATGACATTGGGCTCTGTAGAAAAGGTATCTTGATCATATCACACGATTAGCTCAACAGTGAGCCATATTTATATAGATGTCATTAATTAAGCTCCATTTATAGTATTTTTCATGACTATATATGTATATCCAAGCTCATCAAGCTGTATACATTAAATGCATACAGCTTTTTGTATGTCAATCAAACCTCAACAAACTGGTTTAAATAAAGAAGAAAATTTTAAAAATGAGGAAAACAAAAAGAGAGCAGATAAAAAAAGAGAAAAATAACAAAAAAATAGGCAAAAAGCCAAAGAGAAAAAAGCTAACTGCAGTCCCAGTCCTTCAGGTCACTAACAACCAGGTTCCTGAGGTACAAGGACTGAAATCCTAGGCCCAGCCAGGGACTTAATGTAGGTGCTTAAATTCCATAAAAACGACTCTTTATGAGATCATAGCAAGAAATGGATCTACCACAGCTAGAGATTAAATACAGTGGTTTCCTCATTTTTTGGTCTCAAGAACATTTTACTCATTTTTAAAAAAGGGGGGACCTCAAAGAGCTTTCTGTTTATGTGGGTTATAGCAACTGATATTTACCTTACTAGAAATCAAAACCTATAGGATCCTTCAATGGCTTTCTCATTTCTAGTCTGAAAAACTATAATAATTTTTGGCTTTTAAAGAGCTCATAAAGTCTACACTTAAAACATTCAATTCTTTTTTCTTTAAACTATGAATGATTGGTCTCAAAATGATGCCACAACTTAATTGGCATCATGATACTATGTGGAAATATTCCGATACATAAGACACAATAAGGTACATTATTAACATCTATAAAGTTGAGAGGAAGATAGCTTTCATCATATTTTCATTTCTTATTTACAGTTTTGCCCAGTGTCTTTGCAGTAGATTCCTCCCTTCCATGAGTCCAAAAGCTTGCTATGTGCATTTCTGTATCATTAAATGGAGAGGTTGCAGCTGTGAGTCAAGAAATCTAGTTGTATTTCCTTTCTTTTTAAGCCAACAATCCATCGTGCTCATGTTCACATTATTCAGCACGGTTGGGGGAACTTAGGTGCTGAGCATGACTCCAGTACCTCAGAGGAGGGAACCGAGAAGACCCTTCATTTACTGCTTCTCTAATACTCTTCCTTTCTTTATGTAGATCTGAGTTTCTGATCTATATCATTTTCCTTCTCTCTGAAGACTATCTTTTAACATTTCTTGCCAGGCAGATCTATGGGTGACAAATTCCTTCAATTTTTCTCTGTGAAAGTCTTGATTTTTCCTTCACTTTTGAAGGATAATTTTGCTGGATACAGAATTCTAGGTTGGTGGTTTTGTTTTTTTTTTGCTTGTGTGGCTTCTGAAGTGAAGTCTGATGTAATTCTTATCCCTGTTCCTCCAGAGATAAGATGTTTTTCCTCCCTTTGGCTTCCCTCGAGATTTTCTCTCATTGTCTTTGATTTTCTGCAGTTTGAATATGATATGCCTAAGTACAGAGTTTTAGGTATTTTCCTATATAGTGTTCACTGAGCTTCTTGGAGTTATGATTTGGTTTCCATCATTATATTGCTTTTTATTATTAAACTTCTTGTTAGATTTAAGTTTCAAAAACATAACATATACAACTCATATATTTCAAAATAACTATGGTACTTTCTAGTACAATAATATATTATATAACATCTTTTCATATTTAACTTTTTTTGATCCTTTTAATGATTCCCTTCACATAAATATCTACATAAATACCTAATTTGCTGTCTTATTTCTTAAAAAAAAAAAAGAATCCAAACTCTCACAGTAGTTAGATTTGAGTCAGCATTTCTACTACAAAATATACTTTTAACTATTTTGAAACAACCAAAAAGAAAATTCTCTTGTCTGAAAATTGACTTAAAGTTATTTTGGTTGCATATGAGAAAAAGAAAAATTTTGCTATTTTTGTGCTGGCAAAATTTAAAAAATCATTAAAATCAAGTTATCCTTATGGCTTTAAAAGCATGATTGTTTTTAATGTTGCAATTGTTGGATGATGAGCAGCTCATGGGAGCAGGTTTCGGGGTGTGTGTGTGGGGGGCGCTCTTGTTCAGGTCTGTTCAAAAGTAAGCCTTCTCTTTGAGTCTTTGGTTTCCATCTGTAAAATATACATAATGCCTGCTCTGACTACTTCACGGAGAGAGAAAAGGACAATCCCAGATTTTTGGAGCTGGAATAGCCCTGAGAGATCATTTTGTCCTTTTTGATGAGAAGACACAAGCAAAAGTGGGATGAAAAACTTGCTCAAGGTCAAATATCAAGGGAACACATAGAATCACTGTATTTACATTTGGCATTCACAGTGCAAAGCTAATATTTTTATTTTTATAACCCCAGTGAGTCCTGTGTAAACTCATTATAACAGTATGAGCCTTGTGGGCCACTTACATTACAATAACACATTTCTGGGATAGAAATCCCCTGCTGGTACGGAAAATGTCTGCTTTTTAAGTGGGATCAATCCCTATTTCCATAAGCTGTCCAATAACTGCATTATCAGTTCCTACTTCTCGCCTTTTCTGATGGTTACCAAGTTCTTTGAGTGTATTTTCCATATCTGTAAGCTGAGTCAGGGTCTGTAAGTTAAAACTTAAAAAAGTAGGACTTAGCAAGGTGGATAAGAAGGGCATTCTGGACATAGCAACCCAAAAGGATGGCGGCCCTGAGACGAGAAAGAGTGGTGTTTTCATGACATTACAAGTAATTTGCTTTTGGACTCATCCTTCTCTGTTAAAGTCCTTCATCTGTGCTCTCTTTTCCGAGGCACAAGGAAGAATCTGGTGGGTGGATGGAGCAGAGGGCCTCCTTGATTTCTTACTCTTCTCACATTTAATAGAAGTCCTACCAATTCTGCTAACAATTCAGAAATGTGCCCCCTTGTGTTGTCGAGTTTGCCACAGTCTTAGTTCAGATCATCATCACTTTTGCTTAATAACTAGTTACTAGATTACAATTAGCCTGCTAAATAGCTCACTGCCCTCACTCAATTCACTCTCCACACTGCGGCTGAGTGATCTTTGTAAAACACAAACATCATTGAGACTGGCTTCTTTCACTTGGTACAATGTCTTTGAGATTCGTCCAAGTTGTTGCTTATGTCAATAGTTTGTTTCTTTTTATTAATGAGTAGTAGTCCATTATACAGTTGTACCACAATTTGTTTATCCATTCACCTGGTAAAGGACGGTGGGTTGCTTCCAGTTTGGTGTGATTGTAAATATTGTTGCATAAAATCAGTGTACAGGTTTTCGAGTGAACATACATCTTTATTTCTCTGGGATAAATGCTCAATAATACAAATGCTGGGTTTCATGGAAATTGCTTATTTAACTTCAAAGAAACTGCCAGTCTATTTTCCAGAGGAGCTGTACCATGTTGTATCCCCACTAGCAATGTATGAAAGTTCCAGTTGCTCTGCATTCTTGTCAGCACTTGTTGTTTTCAATATTTTTTATTTTAGCCACTCTGATAGGTGCATAGTATTATTTCTCTTTGGTTTACGTTCACACCTCCCTAATTTGCATTTCCCTATGCACCTATCAAAATGGCTAACGATGTTGAACATCTTTTCATGTGCTTATATCTTAATTGTATATCCTCTTTGGTGAAGTTTCTATTCAAGTCTTTTGACCATTTTTAAAAAAATTGAGTTGCCTTTTTCACTACTGTTGAGCTTTGAGAATTCATTATATATTCTGGGTACAAGTTGTCAGATATATTTTTGTAAACATTTTTTCCCAGTCTCCAGCTTATCTGTTCATTCTCTCAATTTTCAGAGAGCAAAAGTTTTTTTTAAATTAAATTTTTAATTTTAAGATAATTGTAGGTTTATACACAGATTTAAGAAATAATACAGGGGGTGGCCCAGTGGCATAGTGGTTAAGTTACACTCTGCTTTGGTGCCCTGGGGTTCGCAGGTTCAGATCCCAGGTGCAGACCTGGCAGTGCTTGTCAAGGCACACTGTGGCAGCATCCCAAATAAAATAGAGGCAGATTGGCATAGATGTTAGCTCAGCGACAATCTTCCTCAAGCAAAAAAAGGAAGATTGGCAACAGATGTTAGCTCAGGGCCAATCATACTCACACAAAAAAGTTTGTTCCTTTTTTTATTGCTGAGTGGTATTCCATGATATAAAAGCACCATAAATTTGTTTAACCATTCACCCATTGAAGGGCATCTGGGTTGTCTTCTGTTTTGCAGACATTATGAACACAGCTGCTATGAACAAATTTGTACAGGTTTTAATGTGAACATAAGCTTTCATTTCTCTGAGATAAATAAATAGCCAAGCGTGCAATTGATGAATGGCATGATGGTTGCATAGTTTTATAAGAAACTGCCAAACTGCTTTCCAGGGTGGCTGTGCCACTTTACATTCTCACTAGCAGTATATGAGTGATCCGGTCTGCATTATTGTCAGCATTTGGTGCTCACTATTTATTTTAGCCATTCTAATAGGTGTGTAGTGAGACATCATTGTGGTTTTAATTTGCATTTACCTGATGGCTAAAGATGTTGTACTTTTTTGCCATCTGCATGTCCTTTTTGGTGAAATGTCTGTACACATCTTTTTCCCAACTTCTAATTGGATTGCTTATTTTTTTACTGTTGAGTTTTGAGAGTTCTTTATATATTCTAAATACTAGTCTTTTGTCAGATATGTGGTTTCCAAATATTGTCTCCAAATCCACAGCTTGTCTTTTCAACCTCTTTAATAGGGTCTTTCATAGAACAACATTTTAAAATATTTTTCCCCGGCTTTATTGAGATGCAATTGATATATAACATTGATAAGTTTAAGGTGCACAATGTGATATTTGATACACATAAGTATTACAAACATTTTTAAGTTTGATGGGGTCTGATCTACGTGATTTTTTTCTTTTATGGATCATGATTTTGCTGTCAGGTTTAAGAGCTCATTGCTTAAACTCTAGTCATGAAGACTAGCTTCTAAAATTTTTATAGTTTTATATTTTACATTTATGTCTACGGTGCATTTTGAGTTAATTTTTGTATATACTATGAGGTTTAGGCTGTGGTTCATTTGGGGCATATGAAAATCCAACTGATCCAAAATCATTTGTTGAACACACTATCCTTTCTCCATTGAATTGCCCTTGGAAGCTTGTCAAAAATCATTTGGCCATTTTTTGGTATGGGATCTAGTTCTGAGTTCTATATTCCATTGCCTTGATCTATATGTCTGTGATTTATCTCTTCATCAATACTACACCGCCTTAATTACTGTAGTTATATAGTGAGTCATAAAATTGGTTAATATGATTCCCTCAGTTTATTCTTCTTTTTCAAAATTGATTTAGTGTTATAAGTCCTTTGTCTTCCCAAATAAATTTTAGAATAAGCTTCTCTATATGTAAAAATTCTTGCTGCAATTTTGACTGGCATTTCATTAAATCTCTAGATTAGTTTGGGAGAGAATTGACATTGTTAGCATATTTATTCTTCCAATCCATGAACACTATATGTTTTTATATTTCTTTAGGTCTTCCTTGATTTCTTTCATCTGCTTTTTGTAATTGTCAGCGTAGGGGCTCTGTTATGTTTTGTTAGATTTTTACCTAAGTATTTCATTTTTCTTGAGCTATAATAGATTAAATATATATGTATTTAATTTATACATACATACAAATTACATATATTAAAGTTTTTGTTTCCAATTGTTCATTACTACTATATAGAATATATTGACTTTTGTCTGGTGACCCTGAATCTCGCAACCTTACTAAAGTCACTTATTAGTTTTAGGAGATGCTTTGTTTTGTTTTATTTTTAGCATCTTTGGGATTTTCTTCATATATAATCATCTCAGAATAGAAACAGTTTTATTTCTCCCTGAAAATCTGTATGCCTTTCATTTTTTTTCTTGCCTTATTACAAGGCAGTATGAGTGGTGATAATTGATATCCTTGCTTTGTTCCTAATCTTAGGGGAAAACTATTCAGTGTTTACCATTAAATATGATATTAGCTGTAGGTTTTTGTAGATGCCCTTTATCAGGTTGAGAAAATTCCTCTCTATTCCCTACTTGCTGAAAGATTTTATCAGAAATCGATGTTGAATTTTGTCAAATGCCTTTTATGCATCAATCGATATGATCATGTGGTTTTTCTTCTTTGTGTTATTAATATGGTAGATCACATTGATCGACTTTCAAATATTAAAACCTCAGCCTTGCATTCCCAGTTTAAAATCCACTTGTTCGTACTGCATTATTATTTTACATATTGATGGAGTTGATTTGCTAATATTTCGTTGAGGATTTTTGTGTCTGTGTTTATGAGAAGCTAACTTTGGCAAGCCATTTACTATTTCTAAGTTTTAGGTTCTTCATTTCTAAATATTAATTTTGTTGCCCCTATTTATGTCACAGAGTAATTGCAGAGACAAAATGGAGACCAGCTAAATGAGAGCATTCTTTAATATGTAAAGTGCTACATAAATCCAAGGAATGAGGAAGGCTACTTTAGTCTTTGCTTTGTTTCCTCAAGTAAATAGCAAGGCCTTTTTTGTAGTCTCCTTGGGTATAGCACTCTTTCTTTTTGTAGAAAGAGCCTTATGGGAGTGATAATCTGTATGAACTTCCCTGCAAATCCGGGATATTAGGGAAGTTCACCAGGATCTTGAGGAAGTCATAAAGAGAGCTTTGGAACTCCAACAAAATGGCCCAGCTTGGCCTTTAGAATGTGTTGTCCCTACTAATGCAGGAAATTTACCTGGAGGTAAGAGAAAGGTAAAGCTGGATGCCGTACTGTGGTCAAATCATCACTGGGTGGGGTCTCTCAAACACCTCCAGTCCAGTCTCTGTGAACTTGTTTCAAGGTCTTAATCAGAAGGGATTATTAAAGTTAAAAAGGGTGAGAATTTGATTTGGGCCCACGAAAGAGTTTAACCACGGTGGGAGCATAGACAGGATTTGGGACAGTGATGGGAACTGCTCACACCAAAGAAACCTCTACTTTCCTCCTCTTGCCAAAATCAAAGCTTTCATGAAAATCAATAGACAAATCAACTCCTCTGGGACTTGTACCACCGCAGCTGGGACCCTAGTAGCTGCAGTGCAACCTTGACTACTAAGGCTAATGCCCCTGTACAAGTATTTTTAAAAAGTGGCAGAATATCTGTTATATTAACAATATATTGTTTGTCCATTATTAGTGTTCTTTCTCCATCTAAAATGATCCTAAATTGGTACTCAGGGATCCATGTGAATTCCTTCGTTAATCCAGATGGGAGGACTGGTGTACCATCTTTGCAACATCATTACTCACACCGTCATCAGGAACTTAAAATCCAATGTCCTTATAAATAAAAATAATCAATAAAATGATGCAGGAAATTAGTTCTCAATCTTGTAAAATAAGGTAAGAGAAGGTACAAACATGCAAAGTTAAGTTCTCCACAAGTTTGCATGGAGTATGCCCCTTTCTGGGTGAAAATTAAAGACCAGTGTTTGCTTCCTAAAGGATACTGGGAAATTGAATTTAATATTATTATAAATGCTATTGTTTGGGGAAGAATTTTTGTAACTTCTTCTAGCAGTGTTCTCTTGTTAGCAAAAAAATTTTATCTTGGTTTCATGAAAAAATCCAAAGTTTTGTATTAGGCTATATAGATGAGGGACTTTTGAGGAGAGGATATGCATTTTATCTAACTTCTCTCTATTATTAGCTGTAATCTAGATTTATATCTATTTTTAGCTTGTTTATATTTTAATCTTTTCTATCCTCTTCTGCCCCTCACTTTTTCATTCAATTCTACCTGTTTCTCTTGCACATTGACAAAACAGGTAAAACTTTAACAAAATTATCTAAACCATTTCTGTGATATCCGTGGACCTAATGGTGGAGGCAGAGTGATTGAACCCAGGCAGGTGGAGGCAGAGTGATTGAACTGACTGAGCAGAGTTTGAGAGAAGAAGGGATGTTTCCAGATTCAGCTCATGTAAGAATGTCAACTCATGTGGCCATCCAACTGACTAAGAAATCTTTTGCTAAAGACTTCTATTTTAAGGCTCTACCTTAACACATAAGCAATTTAGTCATTTTTTGGTTGTCAAGGGCAGTATAGCTTCTTCAGTATCAAAGAATGGTGGAGGGCTGCATACTCTGACGGCCACTCTCTTGCAAAACAATGCCATGTTGGAAGAGATCATTGTTTAAGGAGACCAGGTGGGACAGAGGGAGCCCTTGGGATGTCAGATCCATCTTGAGCTCTTACGAGATCTGAGGAGGTGGTCCAACCCATTATTAGCAACTCACAAAGTGCAGATTGAGACACAGAGGCAGAGTGAACACAAAATTCCTCCTGCACTTTTCTTTGGAACTACAGGAAATGTGGCAGAAAGCACAACCAAGGTTTTTAAAATACAAGTAAATTGGAGGAGAACAAAAAATTAAGAAAGGGTTTGTACAAGTCACCCTCTGGGAGAAAGGTGCAGAATGCTGGGCATATTCACTTGAGAAGGAAAAACACTGAAATGAGACATAATTACAACCTATAAACACATACAAGGATGTTAAATAAGAGAGATTCCAATTACCCTCATTAGTCAGCAATGGGCTTAAGCTTTAGAAAAGTCACAAAATGTAAGATATTTGAAAACAATTATCTTCTAGAGACTCAAAGAAAGAAAAAAAAATTGCTGCAGTTCTCCAATCAAATTAGAAAAATTAGAAGCTACACATTTAGGGTTGGACGTTTTTAACACATACAAGATGAAGGATATTTAGGTTTATGGCTCAAGCCTAAATTACCTATTTGAATGAATAGGTATTTTGTTGACAAAAACTACAGTTTGAAGGATGAAGAAATACAATCTCATTATCAATGAGTCTGATTTAAAATCTTAGAAAGAGGCATAGAGAATAGGATAGTTAAAATAGGAGCCAAGCATATTGATGTATTAGTACAAAACAATAAAAAAGAAGGTTAAGAAACAAGAGAAAACTAAATGGCACAGCAATCATTATGATACCGCATGTTTCCTTAAAGGATGAGACAAGTTTAGCCAGTGTAGAGAAGAGAAACCCTTAAAAATTCATTCAGGCAGTTAAAAGTTACAGATGCAAAAATCTTAGACCTTTGCAAGAGTTCTCAAGCCCTATGATGGCTGGGAAAACCACCCTGAGAAACAGACACTAATCATCTACACTCATCTAGATTGTAGGGAAAGTCAAGAAAGATGAATAAACCACAGTGAAACTGCAGAAACGAATCCTAGAAGCTGAGCAGAAAGTGGGTCAAAAAACTGATGTTGACAGATGTGTGAATCAGATTGGAAGTATCTAAATAAGTGCAAAATGGAGCCATAACAAAATCACAAAAGAAGAGCTAAAAATCAAAAGGTTTTGAAAACCTTACAGGATGCTATAGAAAGGAAGGGATGTTAATACAGACCATTAGAAAGGACGAGGCTGTAGCGCTGACCATGATTACAAAGAAAATCTCTCTGGAGTGATAATAGTGAAAAGGGACACAGAGATCTGAAGCTATGGGCTCAGGGCATATAGTCAGGGGACTTCAAGTAAGCTCACCACATGCAGGGAATTAAAGAGAAGGTGGCTGACAGAAAAGAATAAAACGTTATTAGGGAATGCGTCTCTTTGTGCCAAGTGCTATCTTCTGAATCCAAACAAGCGGATGAGTGAAGGGAAGATTTGCAGTTGGATGAAGAGTCTTTAAAAGGTACGTGCCTGAATCACAGAAATCAGACCCTTGCAAATGCCTGTTGGGTGACGGAGTTCACCTTCTATCCCGGTGCACTGTTGCTCCCGGCAGGCAGTTGGCAAATACTATGTCCAGTCGAGTTCCAGGCTAGCAGAACAGAGTCTTGTGCGCAGCAGGCAACCTTTCAATTACTGTATAAAAAACGGGACGTTAATACTCATGTATTAACCATTTTTGACAGACAGAACAAGTTTTGGCTGTTTGGAATAGCAGTAGAGAGTCTCTGAGGGAAATGCTCAGGGACACAGTGTACACTCACTGTAACTGGCAATGAAGACAAATAAAAGATTAAGAGCCAGAAACAGAGGGGAACACCTGAGGGGATGGTGAGAACTAAGGAACTGGCGACTTCGTAGCTGCCTTGGTGAAACCATACATGGGTAGACGTTCAATACAGCAGAAACCACTCCATCAACAATGACAGTAACTTGAGTGAAAGACTCACCCTCAAGCAAAATAAAATCTAATCTGGAATGCTGATGAGTTCTCTAGTGCGTATTTATTATGGTTAAAGAGGATGTATCATGATGTAGAGTTTACTTAAAATGATGGTGGGATGGGGTGGGATCTATGTATACTTGTGGAATTTTAGTTTTGTTCTAGAAACCACTCCTCCCGGTCCCCTCTGCCCACCAAAGTACAAAATAGAATCTCTTCTATTTTGCACGGAGAGAACCGAGAGGGAAGTGGTTACAGCAGCGCTCAGAGCAAACTTAAGGCAACAAACAGAGGGAGCAGGCATTCCCAGCCTGTTATGTAACCAGGAAAGAGTTTTTCTGAGGAAGTTGGGAAGAAGCAAACATCCTTAAAAATACTATTAATAGATAATCCCTGCTTCAAGCGAGCTTGGGACAACTGCAGCTTCAATGACTGAGCAAACCCACCAATAGTCACAAGAGCCTTGATATAAGAAAGATCAGCAGAACCCAGAGAAAAAAAGAACTCAGATCCCAGAGCATCCCCCAAACCATGTCTAGTTAAGGGTTTCACCCCTTCCTTGATGGAGAAGGTCACTGGAATGGTCAGAATCTCATTTGAAGTAAAGCATCTGAAAATAATTATTCCTACTATGCTATTTGTGTATATTACACTGTAGTAGGTGTGGGGTTCTCATCCCTTGGCATGAGCACTTTTGTTGTCTTTATAATAAAGTCCTCCACTGCTGAAAATAAATATCTGACCTGGACAAACTCTGACTATAGCAGTCAAAGTTCTAACATGTAGAGGGGGAAAAGCTTAGGACTCTATGAATGGAGCTGAAGGTTATAGTGTGACAAACTGTGACTAAATCCACAATCTTGCCGGGGGAGGGTTTTTTAGCAAAAGACAGCATAGGTTTCTTGGGATTTTATTTTAACTTTTATCTGTATTAAAAATCATCTGAAGATAATTTAGAGATTTGATATTTCTCCAGTCCGAATAGAGCTTGTAGCAGAATTCTTCTGTTGGCCATATCCCCGGGTATCTACCTTGCTAGGTCTAACTGACCATTATTGGCCACAGGTTTCTTGGAGACGTGAGCCTGTGGTCATAGCCAATTGTCTTGAGTCATGTGATCACAGACTTTATTCTTGGCTAGATTCCATACTTGCTATGTAATGTGTGAAAAAGAATCTAAATGTGTGCCTTAGTTTATGTATTTGTTAAGTAGCTATAAGAAACAAGTTATTTCCCAGCCTTGGAAAACTGCAGTGAAGGCTAACGGGTAAATATAAAGCACTTTTAAACATAATAACAACCATAATGATAACAGAAACAGCAAGGTGCCAAAAAGGAAAACAAAAATGAAAACAAAGAGAGAATTGTAACATTATATTTTTCAAAACTATAATAGAGAGGAAAATTTCACTTTTGTTCCTTTAAGTGAGGAAGAGTATTTCATGTTTAAAACTATGGATATTTTCCTAAGAGAATGTCCCACAACTTACAGGTTTAAAGATTTTCTAAATTATTATATTAGCAATAATAACTAAAACACATAAAAGTCTGATCTTGGTGAATTAGGTGATTCTACATGTACCTGCTGACTATTTTTCAGAACTGGGCATTTCAGCAGCACTTTAAAAATTCTGCCTTCCAAAGTGTGCCATATTGCCAGTTGATTTCTGATTTCCTAATAAATGATTATAATTTACCCGGTCCCTTTAACATTTTTTTAAATGTATGGCAGACATTGTTGATGTAAGTCATAAAAATGTAGTGATAACATCATGATTTGATTTTCTTCACCTGTGTACAGTATTTATCAACTTTAAGTTTCTAGATATAGTCATTGGGTACATTTATAATATCTTAAATATTTTAAATATTAAGTAACACAGAATCTAATTAGCTTCCCTGACTGGTAAACCCATTCTCAACTGAGAAATAAAAATCTAACACTAGGGGCTGGTCCAGTGGCACAGCACTTAAGTGCGCACGTTTGGCTTTGGCAGCCCGTGGTTCATTGGTCCGAATCCCAGGTGCAGACATGGCACTGCTTGGCAAGCCATGCTGTGGCAGGTATCCCACATATAAAGTAGAGGAAGATGGGCATGGATGTGAGCTCAGGGCCAGTCTTCATCAGCAAAAAGAGGAGGATTGGCAGCAGATGTTAGCTCAGGGTTAATCTTCCTTAAAAAAAAGAAAAAAGTCTAACACTGATAATGATAATATAAGCCTCATATGATCTGATTTGTTGACAATTTTGATCTTAAATATTCTGTCACATTAAGCCATTGTACTGTTCACGTTCATTGAACAAACTTTGCATTTCGTTAGTTCTCCCATTTCTACAGTCCTCTAGAATTTGTGCAAGGTGATTGGAGAAAAGCGTGTTTTCACAAGAAACAAAACATTAATTAGTGTACAGTCTTCTTTTGTCCCTTTTGTTTAGGAGGATCACGAAGATAGATACAGCAAGATAACAAAATTTAGGGAGAAACCCACAACAAAAGGAAAAGATAGGAACGCTAATAGATCCATGAATGAACTAGAGACCAAAACATGCCCTGCTAAGCCCTATTTTATCATGAAAGGTGGGTTTCAAATTACATTCCGCACATTTTAATGGCCAATGCAAAGAAGAAAATGCCCTCAGTTATATGTACCTCAAAGTCCTTACGATAAATGTAAATATATCGTCTCAGAGAAGCACAACTATTTCGCATGCTAAGACTAAAAAGAAGTTTCTCAAAGAATCTGCATAGAAATTGACCCAAATTGCACGCTTACATGGATCCCAGGGGCAGTTTCCCAGGACTGTTCCTTAAAGCACTCAATGGAATCAATTTAGTAAAATCAATTTTATAGAGGAGATGAGGAATGGGGGTTAGTTAACAGGCTTCTACTTCCTCAGTGCTGTGAAGGTTCACAAACATAATTGCTATATAAACATAGGGATATGAACTCTCACTAACGAAAGTCTCATAAAATAACAGTATAACAGTTTCTTATACATGAGTTATATATAATATTCATTTTAAAATATTAAGTGCTATCGTTATCACTCATTTAAAAGCTCAGATACTAGTTTTTGGCCTTTTCATATATTATCTGCTTTTAAAGAATTGTTTATAAATGCCTTAAAAAAATAAACAACGTAGAATTCTGTGGCTCTCTTTGATTAAAAAATTGCCCCATTTTCCTAAATGTAAAGAGAGTAGGGTTAGGTTAAATAATCTTTAAGGATTTTTACTTCAAACATTTGATGGCTTCAATATATGTCATGATGTCACTTTCTTCTTTTTTGTTTTTTAAAAGCAAAGAACTGTTCTTATTTTTTTCAGAAGCCTCAAAAGGTAAAGAAAAATCAGTGCATTGATCCCTACAATGGATTCCAATGTTATCCTAGCTTCAGAAGGTGTCCAGTTACAGAGAAACATTTTAGTAATCGTAAGGTTTAGACAGACCTTATGTGACCCTATTCATTCCTGACCAGCAAATAGTTTTTGTTTAAGTTCGAAAGAAACCAGACAAACCCTGCAAGGTTACTTGTAATCATGACACCATTCTTAGAATTGCCATGTGCTGGGAACATGCCTTCTCGCTTCCTCCTTCTATCTACAGTATAAATCTGAAAGACTTTGTTATGGCTCTTATACTTGGCACATCTTAGGCCTATTTAGAACATCAACACCATCAATCACAAAATACAGGGCCGACCAGCTGGATGAACCCTGGCTATCATGCAAGGGTTATTTGTCATCTGGGCATGTCTGTTTGGTATATAACACTCCTTCAGTCCCAGAACAATTTTCCCCCTCCAAAAATATTCTCTTTGATTCAGGAAACACGTGATTAATAAAGGACAAGGGTTTAAAGCTGGAGGTCAAGGCTAAAAGTCTTAACCAAACAAGTGCATTGCTTACTAACGTTTGCATCAGCAGTCAAAAATTCCCTTGAAGAGCCCCTGCACTGAAGAAACACACGTCTATTCTTAAATGCCATACATTTCAAGGGACTCCAGCAACTATATTCATCTTGAGGGACTTATTTTAAAATAATGTTGCACATCTGAGAAATGTTTTGCCATAGAATAATAACACTGCATCAAGCATTTAAAAGGCCCACTACAAACATTTATAATTTAATAGAAAAAATTAAGGTTGAAAAGATGTAGTTTAACCAATATGATATGTAAAGGAAATTTATACTATAACATTAGAACAATTTGCATTAAAAACAAATTGTTTTCTAAGATGTCTGTACTAAAATGGATTTAAAAGCAACACTCCTTCCCTCATACTTTTTGTCTTATTTATATGCCAATCTACAGTACTTTATAGTACTTTTCCATTAGACAGTTTTTCTTTTGTCCTTGTTTCCCCTTCTTCTACCAAAAGAACCTTGTTTCATGTTTATAGAATACTGGGTTTTCTTCTTTCTAGGTAATTGTTATAGCTCCACTTTATCATAATATTAATTTGATATTCATGAATTGTTTTTGTGTGTGTGATGACAGAAAAAAAGCTAATTTTAACAACATAAATGAAAAAATTGTTGGTTAAGCTTTAAAATTATGCTAACATTGACTGAACTGGAAGTGACTCCATTTCTCAACATGGAAAAATGGATTGACTAATGTTTACTTCACCAGAATTCTAAAGGGAGTCACAAACTCCCATTGGAAATCTAAACAGAGTTTTTCAGAAGAAAAGTGATAAGCAGACTGTATTACAGTGTTGATGATGCAAAGCCTGAGGAGCACGTCAGTCATCACTTTCTTCGACTTGCACAGACTTCTAAATTACTGCACACACGCCACCTGAGGGAACCAGACTTGATGGAATTCAGCTTTCTTTACCTCTCTGCCAAATGCCAAAGGAATAAAAATAGAAATTTAGTATAAGACATACCATATTAAAAATATGTTTCCAATGAAATTCATAATGGCAATGCATTTATCCTGTGGACTGCCTTAGAATCTGGGCATAAGTGGGATTTCGATGTCATCTGGTCTGATTTCTCATCCTACTGCCTGGAAACTGAGCCGTCAGAGAGGAAATGGCAGAGGTGAGACTAGAACCCTCGCCTCTCATTTCCCTGTCTGTCCCCTGTGCCATGGTACAAATCCTTATGGCTCAACTGTTGGTGCAGCATCTTTGGGTAAATCTGACTTGTCCACAGCTGGGCCATCTGTTGCTCCACTATTTATGCTAATATGATAACATTGTATATTTGACTATTGACGGGGTCTTCTTGGCACTGTACATGCATAATGCTCTCGGTTAACTCAGTTGACCTTGTTAAACAATGACAATGTGTGTGAGGACCCAGTTTGTTAGCATTCATTGTTACAAAACAGGGTTATTGACCTTGTCATATTTAAAAGTGTTGAGCAGACACAGCAATGTGGGTCCTGAGGGCAAATAAAGAATTTCCAGTGGTGATGTAAGAACTATGCTAATTAGTCTCTCCCTCCATTCTGCTTCTAGGCACTGAATAACTGTACAGTTCAGCTAGAAGACTCACTGAGCCCTGAACTAATAAAACCCAAGAATTTTTACAAATAATAATAAAAAATGTGTTTCAACATGCCATTTCCTTTCAGAACAAAAGCGGCTTTTGCAGAGCAATGTGCCTGGGGGGAGCGATCACTCTATTTTTGCTGTTGCATCCTTGCCCCTAATTGAACTGAAAGAACAATGTAGATTGATACCTCCCCCCCTCCATAAAAAGTATAAGAATAATCATCTGTCTATTTATATTCCCTTAAAATCATTTTCTTAAGAATGAGATTTTAAAAATGCTACCGCACTGTGACTAAGACAAGAACCGTATGTGAGGCCTTACATAAATCTAAGCATTTGGATGTGACTATTCTCACTTCAGTAGAAAAACAAGCTAAGTTAATTTTTAAACAATGCAGTATTACCTTGGTACATCTTGTTCTCTCTTTCCCTCGGGGTCTTACACGAATGAATCAGAAAATTGCTCCCTTATGTGAAGCCTGAGTCTGCACCTGTGTTAAATTCACATAAAACTGGAATTGGGGGTGGGGATAAATGTCAGTGAAACTAATAGGATGATATATCTGAGTTTGAATTCTCAAGTGGACTAGCATCCAGAGCAGAGACCATCAACGGGAACATTTTTGTAGGCATGTTGTTTCACATCTAGAACTGAAATTAAGGGTATATAATCATGTTCATCAGCTGTCCTCAAGTTCTCAAGTTTATGATTAGAAGCATCTGGCTCTGGATTTTAGGAAACTCAGATTACCAGGTATTCTGGAAATCTTGGCATGCCATAACTTTTACTTCAGCTTCCTTGGGTATCCTGGATTACTTTCCAAGTACTAAAACAATCGCTATGTTTTAGACATCTTAAGAGAGATCATGAAAAATAAGCAAATCGTTGAAGCAAAATATAGAAAGCAATGAAGAGTTAAAAGAAGGGAGGAGATTAAAGATCTCTAGATTTACAAAAACAAGTCGACTTTTTGATGTTCTGGGCAGGTGAGTGAGTGGGAGGTGGCGAGAACACAGGTCAGTCTAGAAATGAGAGGAATTAAGTGAAGACAACAGGTTTGTGGAGAGAGTTGTGTCCGTGTTCTAATTCTCCTCTTCATCCATGAATGGAAGGGGTTGGAACAAGTCAGTCTGCCTCACAATGAAGCAAACTTGTTAATGAAATTTCACATCTGCTTGATTTATATTGTGCAGCTCAGCACTGACGTTTTTAGGAAATACTGGCAGGTATTTGAGATGCGTTCTGGATGAAGACATCTGTCTGTTTGAAAGGTTTTGCTATCAGAGGAAGGAAGGAAATGAGAAAGAAGTTTGAGACTCTCAGAATAAGACCTTAGTTTTATCAGCCATGAAGTAACACACCAAGGAAGACGATTATTTGCATATTGCAGTGGAAGCTGGTTAAAGTCCAATCAATTGAATCCAGATGTGCGTTTCTTGTGAGATTTTTTTTTTTTTTAAGTGAGGGTTGCCAAAACTTCTTGGGAACAGAGACCACAAGCAAATACAAGCCAAAGGACTCTCAAAGTACAAGGAACGCTTTTGGCTTATAAGAAATCCTACTGCTTTAAGCTTGGTGGCAGAAATAATAGAATAAATGGGTCCATGATAAACTACTTAGAGGATATTTATAAAGGGCTGGCCTTACCTAAACAAAATCTTCCAAAACTACTCTACAAAAAGAGTTCCTGATAGGGAGTACTATCACATATTTAGGGAACACCACAACTGGTAGTTTATGCTCTTTTGGCAGGAAGTAAACTCCAGGAAAGCAATCCATGAGAATCCATTCCCTGGCTAGTAGGGGTAATGAATGGAATTTGAATAAAACGCCAAAGGTGTGCTTTTAAAAAGGTGTAAATGTCCATAGGAATCTCAGACCTTTTAAGAAACTAACAGGAAAATTCTTTAATCTTAGAAATTAATTAGTTTAAAGAATATTAGGAAATCATTTTGTAGGGGAATTCTGTTGTTCTTATGTTTTCTTTTCAAATGTGACTAATTTTGATTAGTGGAAAACTTTACCTTTCCCTTAGGACCAGTATTCTCGAAACTGCTTGAGGACTAAAGTAAGTAGCAGTACAAGTAGAAACATTTTGTTATAGTTTATTTTCTAAATGTATTGAACATTTAAGAGGACTAAATAAATAAAAGGACTAATTTCTCCACAACCCCATCATCCTGACAAATCAAACTGTTTTCATATTTCTATGTTCTCTTCAAGTCCATATGCATGCATTTTTCTTTTGAGAATATTACAGCTACGCTAGGATACATAATTTTTTCCTAATAATAACTTAATGGAAGCCTTGTCATTTGACTGTTTAAATATCATTCAATGTCTTGGATTTATGGAGTTTATGTGTTTATTAAAATAGCTAATTATTATTTGATAATAAAATCTTTTGTTTGTTTGTGTTGGACTAGAACTTTTTCCTGAAATTTTGAATAAAACCTAGAATTTGTTTAAATTCCTTTTAGAGCTTTGGCTTTTTTTTGTATTTATATTTCCTATATCAGTGCTATTTTAGAAAATGTACAACCAAATTTGGGAATGAGTAACTCAGGAATTAGAGGAGTGCTTTCTTAGAATAAATTGAATCCATTTCAATATCATTGAATTTAATTCAACCGCAAACTTATTTTCTATGTGCTAGGTGCTATAAAGGACACACAATCAGAGGAGGCTCACCTGTCTCCCAGGGCCCTCTGATGTATTGTATAGACACATGCCTGGGTTGGACTAAGGCAGAGTTTAATACAGGAACAAGCAATGTTCTTGGAGAATTTCCACCCAAGCGAGTGGAAAGATTTTTCCAAGAGCAAGGGCTTCTTGGAGTAAGTGGAAATTAAACTGGGCCTTGAAGGATGGGAGGGCATGATTTACTTCTTTTTGGATTCTTTGATAAACTCATCTTGATAAACGACTTAAGTCCTCTGAAGGCAGTGAATTATGCAAGAGTGATTTTAGGCTTCCTTTAAGGAATGGAATGGAGAGACAACAAACTCTTTTTCTGAGCTCATACCATGTATCAGGCTCTGTGCCAAGCAAGCCTTTCTCAGGCTATTTTGCAGTGAGCAGGGTGGCTTCACAGGCCTATAATCAGTGCATTCGCACAGGTCACTGTACTCAAAAGATCCTTGTACTTGGAGTTTAATGCTCTGCAGTTACTGTCTTGAAATTCTTAATAACTGTATCTTTGATTTCGTGTTTTGTGGGTGAAGTCCAATAGGACAATGGAGCATGTGTTAGGGGCTTGAAACCTGGGCTCACATTGCTGTCCCACGCCTCACCTCACCTCCCTGGACAGGTTCTGAACCCCCCACTCCCCACTACCTGGAGCTGAGCACTCTACCTGGTCCACCCCTCCCCATCACCACTCTGCATATAAAAAATAAGCCACTCTCCTCCTGGGGTTGCAACCAGGTCGCCTCGACAAGGGGAGGCCTGTGTTCCATCTTTGCCCTCTGTCCCTGCTAGGGACTTGGGTGTGAGCATGGGGAGAGGCAGGTCTGGCCTGTGTCCCCATGGCATCTCAGTGCAGGGCAAGGTTGTAGCTGGCAGTGGTATAGTGCAACTGGGATGACTGGCGGGGCCTCTTCCATTCCTGATCCAGGTACTACACATGTTCCAGTGCAGAGCATACAATCCCTTGGGGGTTGCCCATTTACCCACAGGTTGGGGGAGATTGACATCACCACCCCACCCCACATTCCCATTTGCACTAGGGCTGAAAATTACATAGCTGGCCCCAACTCTGAGGCAGGTATTACTGTCTTCTTCCTAGTGATGGGAAACTGGAGTCTAGAGAAGGGCTAGTAAGTGGCAGAGCAGGTGGTCTCGCTGTAAAGCTTGTCCTCTCTCCACCATGCTGTGCTGCACCACTGTCTTTGAGAAACAGCCAGGTGAGAGAGAGGGATCTCAACGTGCTGACTTCCTTGTGCATGCCCTTTCTTCTGGAGTGGCTGGGAGGTCACTAGGAGTCCTCTCTTAAGAACACAGACCTGCACTTAAAGGACTCATGGTCTCTATGGTTTCTCCTAGTGGACAAGCGGGAGCGCTTAAAGGAAATTTTGAGCTCCAGGCCCACTGTTATGACTGAATTGTTGCCTCCCAAAATGTATATGTTGAAACCCTAACTTCCAACCCCTCAAAATGTGTCTCTATTTGGAGATGGAGCCTTTTAAGAGGTGATGACATTAAACTGAGGCCATTAGGGTGGGCCCTAATCCACTCTGACTCTTTATAAGAAGAAGAAGTTTGGACACAGAAATTGTCACAGGGATGGGCTTGCACTAAGAATAGACCACATAAGAACAAAGTGAGAAGATGGTTATCTGTAAGCCAAGGAGAGAGGCTTCAGAAGAAGCCAAGGCTACTGACACCTTGATCTTGGATGTCCAGCCTCCAGAACTCTGAGAAAACAAATCTCTGTTTTTTAAGCCGCTTAAGGGTCGTATTTTGTAATGGCAGCCCTAGAAAACTAACATACCCACTAAGATCCTTATATATTATTCCATCAATCTTCTGTTGGCCTAAAAAGTATAGTGTGATTCTACCAAGTGTTACAAAAATGAAGAACTATCTATAAAAGTCCATTGAATGGGACTCGAAAATTCTGTAGGACAGAACTTCTGCAATACCAGGATCGCAGAATGAGAGAGAGAAAATGGAGTGAGGCAAAAAGAAAGATTTAGGATACTGTAGGTAAGGAACCATTTAGCTGTTGCCTGTCACTTCTTAAAATTTTTTTTATATAAAGTAGTATATGAATAATACAAGTTTATTGCAAAAAATTTTTTAAAAGCCTAAATCAGTGTGAAAAATCAGGGTAAAAAAAATCTAGGTCTTTCTTTTGCCCTTCATTTCCCGTCTCACTTCCCACTTTAGAGGTAACCATTGATTGATATATTCTCTCAGAGCACATAAAAAGTGCATTCAAGGATACATGTATAATATTTCCATATATCTGAATTTTGGTTATGAAATAATTGTGATTATACAACGTACATTGCCTTTTGACTTGTTTTTCCATTTTACAATATGTATTAGGGACTTTTCTATATCTATCACACACTTTTATCTTATGTAATTTATTATGAAATCCATTCAACTCCACAGGACGGAGCCTATATAATTTATTTAACCATCACATTATTGATAGACATTCAGGATGTTTCCAATTTCTTTCGTTCTTCTTTTTTTTTTCTTACATTTTAAAATATTCTTTATTTCATATTTATCTCTTCTCTTTTTCAAAAAAAATTTAATTTTTTGATTGCAATAACATTGGATTATAACGTTATATAGCTTTTGGATGTACATTGTAATATATTTCGAATTCTGTGTAGATTACATCATGCTCACCACCCAAAAACTAATTACAGTCCATCCCCTCACATGTGAGCCTAATCACCCCTATTGCCCTCCCCCCTTTCCTCTATGGTAACCACCAATCCAATCTCCAATGCTATGTGTTTGTTTGTTGTTGTTTTTATCTTCTACTTATGAGTGAGATCATATGGTATTTGACTTTCTCCCTCTGACTTATTTCACTCAGAATAATACCCTCAAGGTCCATCCATGTTGTCACAAATGGCCGGATTTCATCATTTCTTATGGCTGAGTAGTAGTCCATCGTGTATAAATACCACATCTTCTTTATCCATTCGTCCCTTGACGGGCACCTGGGTTGCTTCCAAGTCTTGGCTATTGTGTATAATGCCGCAATGAACATAGGGGTGCATGTATCTTTATGCCTTTGCGTTTTCAAGTTCTTTGGATAAATACCCAGCAGTGAGATAGCTGGATCATATGGTAGATCTATTCTTAATTTTCTGAGGATACTCCATACTGCTTTCCATAGTGTCTGCACGAGTTTGCACTGCCACCAGCAGTGTACGAGGGTTCCCTTCTCTCCACATCCTCTCCAACATTTGTTATTTCCTGTCTTGTTAATTATAGCCATTCTGACCGGAGTGAGGTGATACCTCATTGTAGTTTTGATTTGCATTTCCCTGATAGCTAATGATGTTGAGCATCTTTTCATATGCCTGTTGGCCATCCGTATATCTTCTTTGGAGAAATCTCTGTTCAGGTCCTTTGTCCATTTTTTAATTGGATTGTTGGCGTTCTTTTTGTTGAGCTGTATGAGTTCTTTGTATATTTTGGATGTTAACCCCTTATCTGATATATGGTTTGCAAATATCTTCTCCCAATTGTTAGGTTGTCTTTTCGTTTTGTTGATGGTTTCCTTTGCTGTGCAGAAGCTTTTTAGTTTGCTGTAGTCCCATTTGTTCATTTTTTCTTCTGTTTCCCCTGCCTGGTCAGACATGGTACTTGAAAATATGCTGCTAAGACCGATGTCAAAGAGCGTACTGCCTATGTTTTCTTCTAGAAGTTTCAAGATTTCCGGTCTTACATTCAAGTCTTTAATCCATTTTGAGTTGATTTTTGTGCATGGTGTAAGGGAATGGTCTACTTTCATTCTTTTGCATGTGGCTGTCCAGTTTTCCCAGCACCATTTATTGAAGAGACTCTCCTTTCTCCATCGTATGCTCTTGGCTCCTTTGTCGAATATTAGCTGTCCATAAATGTGTGGGTTTACTTCTGCGCTATCAATTCTGTTCCATTGATCTGTGTGTCTGTTTTTGTGCCAGTACCATGCTGTTTTGGTTACTATGGCTTTGTAGTATATTTTGAAATCAGGGAGTGTGATACCTCCAGCTTTGTTCTTTTTTCTCAGGATTCCTTTGGCTATTTGGGATCTTTGGTTGTTCCATATAAATTTTAGGATTCTGTGTTCTATTTCTGTGAAAAATGTTGTTGGAACTTTGATAGGGATTGCATTGAATCTATAGCTTGCCTTAGGAAGTATGGACATTTTAACGATGTTAATTCTTCCAATCCAAGAGTATGGAATATCTTTCCCTTTCTTTGTGTCTTCTTCGATTTCTTTCAACAATGTTTTATAGTTTTCGGTGTACAGATCTTTCACCTCTTTGGTTAAGTTTATTCCTAGGTATTTTATTCATTTTGTTGCAATTGTAAATGGGATTGTGTTCTTAATTTCTCTTTCTGCTACTTCGTTGTTAGCGTATAGAAACGCAACCGATTTTTGTACGTTGATTTTGTATCCCACGACTTGACTGTATTCCTTTATTGTTTCTAAAAGCTTTTTAGTGGATTTTTTTAGGGTTTTCTAGATATAAAATCATGTTGTCTGCAAAGAGTGACAGTTTCACTTCTTCTTTTCCAATGTGGATCCCTTTTACTTATTTTTCTTGCCTGATTGGTCTGGCTAGGACTTCCAATATGATGTTAAATAAGAGTGGTGACAGTGGGCATCCTTGTCTGGTTCCTGTTCTTAGAGGGATAGCTTTCAGTTTTTCTCCATTGAGAATGATATTTTCTGTGGGTTTGTCATATATGGCCTTTATTATGTTGAGGTATTTTCCTGCTATACCCATTTTATTGAGAGTTTTTATCATAAATGGATGCTGTATCTTGTCAAATGCTTTCTCTGCATCTTATGATTACAAAAAATACTGTAATAAACATTTTTGTACATATATATTTGTGACATTTAGATTTCTAATTGCTGTATTTCTTAATCACTCCCCTGATTCCACTTTTAGTTCTGAATTCATTTTTGGAATTTATGGCTAAGAATGTCTTTTCCTATCTGAATTAGGTATGTGAAAATAGGCTGAGATGCTTTTTCTTTAATGCCAATATCCCCAGAGTTATGTATGATTTCCTATTTCCTTGGTAGAGTATGAAGACAGTTCTTTAACTGTTAAAGCCATGCAGCATGCTGTGTCCAGGGCTGGGAGTATGCACTAGGCTGCAGAGGAAAGTTTAAGCTGTTAAACTTAGTATTGTATATAAATTCTCTGCAGTTTAAGGTAGATAGACAATAAAGCTTTGATATGGGACATGACTCAGTGTCCTCCATGTGCCCAGGGGGACGGTATCAACTCAGAGTGACACTTGGGATTCTCTCTGGGGTGGACATGCATATATGGTCTTTACTACTGAGGAGAAGTAGGAATACCCTGATAGAGGCTAGGCAGTTCTTCCTGATTTCAATGTTCCAATTCAAGAGGCCCCTGCCCAATGAATAATGGTGCCTTACATTATGGCTACATAAAGCAACTAGTGGGACTTTCCCAAGAATAGCCAAGTTTGTTTTACTGTGATTCAGTAAATATACTCTTTTGGTTAAAAATAAATACCTGGAACGACTATTCTAAATAGCCTGATGGATGAAGAGGCACACATATTAAAGAACAATATTTAAAGACTGCAAGCATTTAAAGATGGGTTAAATATATTCTATCGCCAGACTTTGGGCCTTCCTTCTTAAGTCTAAAAAGCACCAATTGTGAATCTCCTCTTAGTGTCTGAAACCTTCCAGTCTCTGTTCTCTTTGGCAGAACTTCATGCCTCTTGGCTTCAGGCAGCAATTTGTCAAGAAAGCTTGCCATTTTGGCTCGCCTCACCTTTATTTCTCGTTTCCTCCATCCACTCAGGCTTCAAAAGGCTCTAATTAGCTGTTTACCTTAATTATTCCAGTTAGGACTTCATCTGGTCCCGGCTTCTCCCACATCTGAGGATCCAGAGTGCCGGTGCCTTCCCTTTTAGGAGAATCGTTCTAGTTTTCTGAAAAACGCATTTCCTTACCTCCACTCTGTGTCTTGTGGCTTCCATAGTGGGGAGGCGAGAACAGAAAGAAAACTGGCAGTAGTCTTGGGAGTCTGATTCTGAGCCACATACATTCCATTTAGAGAAAACTAAGACTTCTTACATAGCCCCCAGCAGAACAAAGGGCTTCCACTCAGGCTAGAATTCACAAACTTACTACTGAGGCAAACACAAGACCTCAGCACTGTCTGGGCTTAGCTCACCTGTAGGATCCTCAAGACATTGGAGAAATAGTGAGTTGGCACTTCTTTCTTTACCAGACATCTTTTTCTATCATGTCTTTTAGCTCATGAGCATATAAAGGTAAATTAAGCTGCCATGTAACTTGAGGACAATGTCTAGTAGTTGTGAACCTGGTTTAGGTCAAGGCACTATCAAGAATAGATGGAGATTCCCTACTGTGACCTGTGTTGCTACCTACCAAATAATTAAACATGTGATTCTGGGTTTCCCTAGGCTTTCCATGGAAACTAGACATGATTTTACATAGATGTATTTGTTTACTAGTGAACTAACTGTTAGCACCTTGATGAATAATGTTGTTTGTATTTAAATTTTTACTCATGGAAATATTTTGACAAAACATATTGTCACTAACTTGGGCCATGATTAACCCAATAATCACCTTTTTCAGTAGGTGCCATCATAAGGTGACACAGCCGGGCCACTTGCAAGTTTGAATCTGATAGAAAGGAAAATTTCTCCCATGAAGCTTTTGAGCATCTCGGTATTAAATTTGAATTTGGAATTGACTAAGCCCTATGGTTTCCAAGCCTCATAAGATAAGAGTATGAAATGTATCATTTAGAACTCCTCAGGCAACACAGAGCACCAAGTCCTCTTTGCTGCCTTTAAAACGGGGTTACCTTTAACACAGACCAACTTCTTGATCCACCGTGAGAATGTCCAGCTTGAGCGTTATGAAGGGCGGTCTGCTAATCACACAAAAAGAAAAGACTCTAAAGATTATTTTAAGCATGATGGTTTATTTAACTTGGAAGTTTTCTACCACTAAGTGCTTTAAAAATCTTCATATACTTTTAAATTTATTTAAAATTCAGATTCTCTACTTCTCATTTTATCACTGCTTTAATTAGGCATAACAGATTGAAATTAGGTATCATAGAATAACTTTGCATGTTGAGACTAACAATACTGCAATTTATTCCACGTGATGATTTTTTCCCCCGTACCTGTCTGAGTCACCAGGCATAAATGAATACGCAAGGAACAGGCCTTCATACTTTTAGATTCTCAGATTCTGAAATAAGAAAATTAGTCATCTAGTTCCAAGCCTTGTGAACCAACCCCAAGTGTAGAAGTCTTTATTTTGTGCCTAATGGCTGAAAAGCAAGTTTTGATGTGCTGGAGAAGCACTCATAAAATAACTGCTGTGGGTAAAAAAATAAATAAATAAAAAGGAAAAATATGCCATGAGCTATTTGCATATGATAATTTCATAAAACATTCCCCTTGAGAAATACCGGAGTGAAATTAATTCACAATCAGTAGGAACCCAGTAGGAATGTGTTTGTCGAAATAAATAATCCAAAATTATTCCTGGGCTGTGCAGTTTGTTTACCGCCTTAACTGAAGTGTGTATCAAACATAAGTGCATTAGCATTGGCTGCAGGTTCGGGGAGTTGGGCACAGCCTTCACCTCAAGTATTTTTCATCCATTTTGCTGTTTATATTTCTTGGCAAGAAGTCCAAGCCACAAAGAGGTTTGTCCCAATATTATGTGTGTGCGCGCATACGTGTGCATGTGTGTTTTGCATAGTGATGGGTATGGCTCCTTTTCAAAAGGAGCCTCAAAAGTACAGTTGAATTCTTGAAAACTGAATAAGAATTTTCTAATTTTCAAATTATTTTAAAACTCAACATGTCCATAGGCAAAGAGCAATGAATATTCTTAGTTATAGAAATAAGAAATATTTCTTCCCACTTAGAAATTCCCAGGGCTGCTTATCACTCTTCAGATTAACCATACCTACACCTGAAGGTTTGTCCATCCCTATATGTATGAATGCCTTGTTTTTTAAGCACTTTGTGCCTGGTGTTGGGCTACAAAGAACTAGGCAGACATTGCTTCATTTACTTTTCACAACAACCCTACAAGGTATATATAATTATTCCCATTTAAGAGCTGAGGAGACAGGCTCAGAAAAGTTACGTACCTTGCCTATGGTCTCGCAGCTTTGAAGTGGCAGAAGCAGGATTTAAACTCATGTCTGTCTGGATTCCAGAGCCAGTGTTCTTAACCGTGGTACACTCCTTCTTTCTTTGCACTCTTTTCATGCTGCATAATAGATCTCTTTGCAGAAATCTTTCCCTCTTAGTTTCCTCTCTCCCCTTCAAGGCTGCCTTCAATGTCCACTCTAATTAGATTTTATCTGTATAAAAATGTTGCTGGGTGGAGGTCCCGTAGTGAGAAGCATGTAGATCTTAGAGGCAGATGGATGGATAGAAGGATGGATGGAGCATGGATGACCAGATTTGTTTTCTTGGAACAGAGTGGCCTAGGAGTTGGGTGAGGATAAGGCTACATTGACAACATGTAGTGACTAATCTAAGGAATAGTCACGGCAGATAAAAAATAGCTCCTTCAAAATGTCAGTGGGCGGGGGGGGGGGGTGTGCGGTGGAGAGCTGGCCTGGTGGTGCAGTGGTTAAGCTCACACATTCTGCTTTGGCGGCCCAGGGTTCGCCGGTTGGATCCCAGGTGCAGACCTACACACCACTTGTCAAACCATGCTGTCACAGGCGTCATACATATAAAGTAGAGGAAGATGGGCACAGACGTTATCTCAGGGCCATCTTCCTCAGCAAAAAGAAGAGGATTGGTGGTGGGTATTAGCTCAGGGCTAACCTTCCTCGAAAAACAAAACAAAACAAAACAACACAGCATGTCAGTGGCAAAATACCACTAACAGTGAGTGGGATACTGAACTGGAAGAAACTGCAGAGAGATGGTATATTATAGTGGTTAAGATGGATTTTGAAGCCAGAATGCCTGCGTTTCAATTTTTATACTAATGTGTGATCTTGGACAACTTATTTATCCATCTGTGCCTCCATTTCCTAATATGTAAAATGGGCATAATAATTGCACCTACCTCATGAGATGGTTTTAAGGAATACAGATATGTATACTCAGTGCCTAGCACATGGTATGTACTATTTAAGTGTTTGCTAGTATTAGTAGTAGTATAAATCTTTGCAGTTGATCATTTCTCTCTCCTGATATCTGATTGTGGTCCTAGGTACCAGACACTCAATTGACATATAACTTTTGGTACCTCCTTGGTAGTTTTTGGGTTACTTTGCACCCAATGCCCCTGCTATCAGCCCACAACCCAAACATTCCAATCACAGACTGAATGTGTGGCTGATTTTTAAATATCTGGTAATGAGTTCCTTCTCCATGTCCAAACTGGGAATAAATGCCTGGCATAAAACTATCTTCAAGGGCTGGAATATTTCTCCTCTGTGAGAAATAAAGCAATAATAATAGGAAGAAGAAGAAAGAAAGAAAGGAAGGAAGGAAAGAAGGAATAAAAAAAAGAAAGTGAGATTGAGGAAGGAGGAAGAAAAGGAAGGAAGGGAGGGAGCAAAGAAGGAAGGACAGAAGGAAGGAAAGCAGGAAGGAAGGGAGAGTGAAAGAACGAACAATATGTTAGATGGCAACATAGCAGGGAGCTCTCAAGAGGAGAGATGAGTCTAATGCATCGTCAAGCTTCTGTAACAGTCTTTAATGTAAGATGCTCAGAAACACACACCATTTGTAAGTGAGACTACCTGTGTGTTTCCATGATGATGCCCTCCTAGTTGTCAGAAGAGTCTGAAAGGGAAACTAACAGCTTAGGACACAAAATATCAGTTTATCTTCCTTGTTATTCCTGGAAGGTTCTTCCCCAAATCATAAACTTCCATTCAATTTAGTAAAAGAACTAGAGATTTCATTGAAAAACTTGACTTCACAAATTTAAGGAGCTATCTAAATTTACAGTTTGGAAACCTTGACGGCATCAGAAAAAATACTCTAGGTGCTTTACTCTTGTTGACATTCAGTTAAACTCAACACTGAAAAGGCTCTCTAAGGAAATCACATTAATACATTTTTGCAAATAAGATTTTCCACAATTCAGTGGAAAACTACACTTACAACAACCTCACTAAATGTTTCTCTTTTCTGCTAGTATTTATTATAAATCTAAGTGGCAAAAAATGGAAGAAAAGATGATGAAGGAATAGTTTCTTTTAAGACAATTGCATGACTAGGATTTATACTTAATTTCTATAAGAATGCACAAAGAAGCCTTCTCAGTTAATTCATGTCTCTGTACTGTAGCTTTACTCAATCATGTAAAAAAGCAACATCATTAATTACACAAGTGAAAGGAGGCATTGAAAAAATCCTGCATCCTTTCATTAACTTACAAAAATACAATTAGTAATTATTAGCGATTTCCTGGAGAAAGTCCAGAGCTGAATTAAAAATATCACTAACCACAGTGATCTTCATTGGTCCCTCAGAGGAAAAAAAATGCACTACTATGAAGCTTATCTGTTGTACTTGCTTTTAAAACATTAAAGGGCTAATTCATAAAGCAGCCACACAACATTTGCAACGCTTTTAATTTTCTTTTGTGATCTCTGGGAAATGTGAAGAATGTTCTTCTCTCTAAGTAAAAGGAACTGTAGCATTTAGTCTAGAATGAGGATGGTTATTTCTTTATTCAGAAATCATGGATATTCTGCTCCAAAAATGAGATAGTTTTTTTAAAAAGGAATATTCTCTTTTTCAATTTTGGCATATCTTCTTTTAATGGGCAACATGTTCATGCTGATTCCAGAATGATGGAAACAAATTTCCTAGAATATCTAGAATCTCCAGGGCCAATATACTACTTGTGTCAAATGTTATACAGAATCTTGCCATCTAAACATGTTAAAATTATTAAAATGGGTCATTAATTTCAACTTGGTGGACACTTGTGGAGAAAGGCTCCTGGGTATCCAATCGGTCCTTCCACATCGACGTAGTGGGACCGTCCCTCCTTGTGTCCCTGTTTCAGGAGACTTACAGTACTGACCTTCTTTGGGGTATGGCAAGAAATGAACTTTTCCTGTCCAACATATGGTTCTTTGAAGGCAGGTGTGTTTTGACTGGGAAGACGCAGGGTCAGCAGAGCTCAGGCAGCTGGCATTGGGCAGAAGGGGAAGGAGGGGAGGCCAGTTTGGGGAGCATTTGGAGCAGGACCCCAGAGGATTCTCTTACTCATATGCATCTGCTTGCTATTTATGCAAAATTTTAACCTGTTTGATGATTGCTCTTCTTTTTCTCTATTGCCTTTTTTAAAAACTATAAACTCAGTGTTGGGAAACTGCTGAACAAACTAAAAAATTCGGCCAACTGCTGTTTTTTCAAAATGCAAATGACTTGATTTGCTGTCTCTCTGGCATCAGGTTTTATTCTCAGTTTATATTCTGTTGTCAGCCCAATTCTCTGCTTCATCTCTTCAGTTGGGGGTTGAAAACTTAATTTAAGGTTAGATTAGGAATTGTCAGGAAGTTAGTCTGCTACTCAAAAAAAAGAAAGAAAGAAAGAAGAAGAAGAAAAGGTGACAGGATGTCTTCCTCATACCCTTCACCCATTCCGGTTCTCACCTCTGTGATACAATACATGGATGTGATCCCTATGAGAGCCCATCAGTGTTAGTAGGATGGTTCATCTTGTAAATCCTTCACTCAGAGTAATTTGAAGTTTCTGCTGTGGTTTCATGTGGTAGCATCATCCCCCCAAGGCAGGATTCAGAAACACTGCTCTCCGTGGCCTTGAGTATGTGAGGCAGCTGCAGGAAGGAGACAGGGAGGTTGGGCCAATTATGGGCCAAGACTGAGGGCTAGGAATGGGAAGAGGGAAAGAGACCAGGGAAGATGGGGTGCCTGGGAGCCTGTCTGAGGCCAACTTGGTATAAACCCCCTCCCCCCCCAAAAAAAAACTGTTAGGAGGTTTGCACTATCCTCTGAGCCCTTCGTGCATTTGAGACTTCCTGGAAAGGGACTGCGCCTTCACGCCCCTCCAGACATTTGGGGGCATTGATGCAAGTATCTATTTATCTTCAACCTGGGATTTAAAATAAAAGATTTGGGATTATCTGTTTTTCACTTGCCTCTGTTGGCAGGGAATTTAATAATTAAAAGTGAAATCTGTGCTCAGCTATACCACATACACACAAAATAAAACACAACATCAAATGGTCAGGGGTGGGATTCTACAGTCCCGTCTGGAAAGTGAGGTATCACCGACTGGGCAGGAACGCCTGCCTCACGGGTTTAGACACAGTTGCTGGCAGGCTAACAGGAGAGAAGAGGTGCAGAGCATGTTCAGAACAAAGGCCTTTTTGAAACTGCAGGTTTTTTTTTTTTTTAATTTAATTCTAGGGACCAAAATTAAGGCTTCCTTAGAGTAGTTTTACAATTCTGAAAAGAACTGATTGTTCTAAAGCCACACCTTGGTTACTTCCTCAGCAATTACTACAATGAAAGATCATTGTCAGATGTATGTTCAGGAGAAGGAAAGATACTCACGTTGTAGTTTGACTGGATTCTACATGGGTTGGGGCCCTGGGGCAGCACATCTCACACTGACCTGGCACGGTCTTTTTAGGCATGCGTCACAGCACTGCTGCATGCCCTGAAGCATGCCCTGCAGCCAGCAGACCCTTAGAGTTGTGAGCAAGAGCTTTTCAGGTTCAGAAATGGGAACGGAGGTCAGGAGGAATTTAGCCATTTTGGTGCCACACTCTCTCTCTCTCTCACACACACACACACATCTCCAATTGCTTTTAGTGGGAAAAACATTTTATTTTTATTGTGTAGACGTGGCCAGAATGTTCTGAACCCATTACAAAACTTGTAAGAAGATGGAGCCCCTGCTCAAGAAGCATCTGTTCTTTTCATACCCCAATGGAGGTAAGTGCATACAAGGGTCCTTAAAATGGTATGACTTGGATGCAAGTCCCTGCTTGGAATAACTACTGGCTTGAGCAAATGGAAGAAATATTACAAAAGGGAAGCAACTTCAAACTTTCTACATGGGTCTTTATGGAAAAAGTGCCTGAAGAAGACATACCTACTCTAGACATAAGAGACTTTAGTTGAACTTCCAGTTCTACAATGAACTGGCAGTGAACAATTTTTTAAAAATCTTCCTTAAATTGTTTCCTTACCTGTAAAATGGGTACATCAATAACCATTTAGCTACTTCCCAAAGTTGTCATGAGGGTCAGGTGCAGACCACTGTATTAGTCAGTGTTCCCTAGAGAAACAGAGCCAATAGGATAAATACATTTATATTTATAAATTTTACACACATAGAAGGAGATTTGTTATGAGGAATTGGCTCATTGACTATGGAGAAGTCCCAGGATGCGCCATCTGCAAGCTGGAGAATGATGAAAGCTAGTGTTGTAATTCCAGTCCTAGTCCAAAGCCTTGAGAACCAGGGGAGCTGATGGTGTAAATTCCAGTCCAAGAGCTAGAGAAGACCAGTGTCCCAACTCAAGCAGGCAGGCAGGAAGAAAAAGGGTCAAATTCTTCCTTCCTCTGCCTTTCCTTCATTCTATTCAGGCCTTCAGTGGATTGGATGATGCCCACCTACACTGGGGAAGGCAATCCACTGTACTGAGTCCACCGATTCAAATGCTGGTCTCATCCGGAAATAGTGTTTAATCTGGGCACTCTGTGGTACAGTTGACATAAAATTAACCGTCACAATCACTATATAAGGAATATGAAAGTAAAACACTGATATATAAACTATCCAGGTTGAAGTACAAACAAGTTGTCTGTACCCATTTGTACCTTAGTAGTAAATGAAAATTGTTGAAAAAGCAAAACTGGCAATTTGCTCTTCCGTAATTAGATGAAGCCTTGAACATACATAACGCAGTTACAGGGAAGACAACTTTGTGCCTTGAGATAAACAAACAAATAAAATCCCCCCCAAACCAACTGAGTTACTCATCTAATACTAGTCTCCAAAATAGGTAAGACCTGACGCTCTTTGTGAGTTATTGACTCCAATAAAACAACTTTATCCCTGACTTTTGCCATTCTGATATGTAATGACCCTTGCAGATACTCTTGTGAGAAATCACATACTTTTTACTCACTGAGCCAGTCCTTGAGAGATATCCCTGATTGAGGTAAGGAGACCAGCCTTCATATCCTCTGAGTCAACCAGTCAGCACAGGTGGGCTGCCCCCAGGGAGGGGACACTGCCTAGGGAAGGCAGCTTCCTTCTCTGGAGGAAAACGCCTGAAGGGGGGCACAGCTGTAAGCCATCAGCAGGCAACACTGCGGGCAGCTGGGTGAAGCAATGCTGCAGTCCTGGAGGGGATTCAGGGGGGTACATCATAGCATCCACTGCAAACAGTTTGCCAAAAGTTGGATTTCTAAATAGAGGATAAGTATATATTTTAATGTATCTTTGCAGATTATTTTCCTTTAAGTTATTGTAATTTGCACTTCCATACACAATGTATGAGAATGTTTATTTCCTCGAACACTCATCAACACTTGGTATTATTGCTCTTTAAAATATTTGACAGTGATATATCAGTGCTATTTTAAGTTTCATTTCCCTGGTAATTATTAAAATTTAACACCTCTTTATTGGTGATAATGTATTTCTGCTTTGGTTTTTTTCTGTGTATGCCCATTACTTATTTTTGTGTTGTGTTTCTTTCTACTCAATTTGTAGAAGCTCTTGTACATAAATGACACTAATCCATTGTGACATGTGGTGGTGGTCTTCTGGCTGTCTCTTATTCCCCACTTCTTTGCCTAGGCTCACGGCTAGAGCACATTTCCTAGCCTCCTTTGCAGTTAAATGTGATTGTGTGTGATTGTGATTATGTTCTGGACAGTGGATTATGAGCTGAAATGTCTGTGTTATGCCTCTTACTGTGTTTTCATCCTCTTTAACTGGGTGCACGCAGATGACAACGTGTATGGTGGAGCCATGAGATAGAAGGAACCTGAGTCCCTGAATCACCATATGAGGTAGCTGCCTGCCAACCATGAACCCCCATTCTGTGGGCTGTTAGGTGGGCAAAAAATAAACCTCTATTATATTTGAGCTACAACACATTTTCGGGATGTACTATTTGTTTTAGCAGGTTAGCCCACACTAATGCAGGAGTATTGTCTATTTTCTTCCCAGTCTATCATTTGTAGTTGACCACACATCTATAGTGTCTTTTTAAAGACTGCTTAGAGAAAGATGCATATACAAAGGAGTCTCAGAAGAGAGGCCGGAGAAGTCAGAGAAAAACCAGGACAGTGTGGCATCAAGGAAGCCGAAGGAAAAGACTGCTTCAAGAAACAAGCCACGATCAGTCATATTTCATACTGTAGAGACGTCTAGTTCGAGAAAGCCTGAACCTCATAAGTTCTTTGATGATGGTTGGTGCAAAGATGCTTCTGGAGGTAGGACTCCACCCGAGAAGGATTAGTTTTCCTATGTTGAAGACGCCTTATCTGGAAAAGTCAATGTTCCCCTAATGTCCATCTTCTGATAACAAATATGTCAAATCTGTAAAAAGTCTGGAAGGTGCCTGCCCGTGCCCTTGATCAGCAGTAATAGCACAGTTCAGTCCTGAAGTTTGGTCCACACATGTCCGTAGGCCTGGACATCTGGGTCATTTCAGCTTGGCCTGCTACAACTCATCGGCAGGCAGGTCCTATGAACCGCCATTAGTAAGTGGAGTGAGCCAAGGTGGCCATTGACACCTGAACTAACTCTGCCCTTTCTAGAAGGCACAACCTTCATGAGCCTACTACTCCCTGCTGTCTGAACATAACAGCAGCTTTCCATTTTCACCTATACCTTACACAACTCTCTTGTTTTCTCAGGTGAGCCTCTAAAAATTACTTCTAAAGACAGAATATTCTAGGTTACTGAATCTCAGGACAGAAATAAATTCTCTTGCTTACAAGAAAAAATATGGTAAAATTCTATTGCACAATCCCAGTTAAGGGATTAAAATGAGAGGAAATATATTTTGATTAATATTTAAATTAAATGGCTATGGGGATAATTTGTCCACCATCAAAGTGAGACATGGAAAGATATTCAGACATGTTGAAAGACATCAATACATGTACTCATTAAAAGTATATGGTGCTGTACTTTAAAAACCTGGAACTGAAGGTGACTTTTCTAATTACCTATATGACATGTGAAGTCAATTGTCCTTAATGCATTCGGAATGACACATTACGAATGAATAGATATTTGAGCTTTCTGCTCTGCTGCTCATAGAAAAATCTGATGAAAGACAAGCCTTGGATATGTCACCTTGTGTCTTAGGAAAAAAATAAGTAAGAAAAGATGAAGGAAAAGGTAGAGTCAGTTGAGGCTACATACTTTTAGTAATTCTGAGCACGAAATTATTCTCTGAAGAAAAATTTTATTCCTTAATTTAAAGTATATACTAAGTTTGAGCCACAGAGCTAAGAACCTTCGGTTTTACATGATTCAAAATGCTTATTAGTTCCTGGCAATTAAACAGCATACACACTATCCATTTTAAGGTAATTTATCTCTAGTTTCTTCTTATGAACGTATTTAGAAAACTATATAGATTCTAGCAGTAAAAATAAAAATAGGGTCTATTCTCTTACTTATGCCTGCCCATTATATACTATTTAGGCTTTAAGGCATCTGTTTTCTTCCATAATCATTCTGTAATTTATTCCAATTAATTATCAACAAAGAAATTAAGTAAATATTCACATTTTGAACAATGAGAATTATCCAGGGTTCCAAAACACTCACTTATTCCATATAATTTTAAATGGATTACATAAAATGCTGCTTTGTTTTTGCTTCTGCAGAGTGTCCCTACAATTTGAAAACATAGGCAACTAATCACAATGTCATCATGGATATCCTCAATCTGTAAAAAAATAAAATAATACTATCAATATTTCTAGTCTTTACGTATATCCTGCACATTTGGTGAGACCTTTTGTACTGAGCAGATTGTTATGGAAGGTGACACCATGATAGTCTGTTGAGTCTATAAGTGACACACGTACTATGTGGGTAAATAAATAGCATCCTCTGAAATCCACCAAGCTTCATCTCTCCTTCTCTCACAGTGATTGCCACTTTCCACTTTGTATTCTTGTTATTGTCAAATGTTCTCTCTCCCTCTCTGGAGCATGAGCTCTTCTAGATAGACTCCTGTTTCTTTGCTGGGTACCCCAAATACCTTGCATGTAGTTGGCTCTCCACGCACTTATGCTGAATAAATGACTTCCAAGTGATCTACAGCATATTCTATTTTGCTTGAAAAAAATTAACAGATACAAATGGTTTTATATATAAACAATTCCCAATGATTTCCCTAGCTGATGTATTAAAAAACTGTTTCTAGTCATAATTAACTGGATTGGGAACAAGGAGGAAAACCCCAGCAAATGATTAGGTACTATTAGCTTTGACACCAGAGTGGAGGACAGTTTATATAGGATTATGGGGGAGACTAACCCATGATAGAGGAGCTGATTTTGTCAAGTCAGATCTTTTTCAACTTACAATGGGGTTATGCCTTGATAAACCTATCATAAGTTGAAAGTATCACAAGTCGAACATGTGTTTAAAACATCAAACCTATTAACCATAACAGCTTAGCCTAGCCTACCTTAACCGTGCTTAGAACACTTTAGATTAGCCTACAATTAGGCAAAATTATCTAACACAAAGCTTTATTTTATAATAAAGTGTTGAATATCTCATGTAATTTATTGAATACTGTACTGAAAGTGAAAAACAGAACAGTGGTATGTGTACAGAATGGTTTTAAGTGTTTATTGTTTACCCTTTCAAGTGAGTGGCTGACTGGGAGCTGTGGCTCGCTGCCACTGCCCAGCACTAGGAGAGTAGCATACCACATGTTGCAAGCCCAGGAAAAGATCAAAATTCAAAGTATGGTTTCTACTGAATTTGTACAACTTTCGAATCATCATAAAGTTGAAAAATCGTAATTTGAACCATTGTTAAGCTGGGGACCATCTGTACTTTTATATTTCCACATTGGTCTTTAGAAAAATCATAAACAGTAATGCATAGTATGCAGAGATACCCTTTATGGTTTGTGGTGGTTTTTCCAAATTCTTCAATAAAATATTACTGGTGTTATACACACACATAATAAAATGTAATGTTTTTATTAAATATAATTCCTTCATATTTTTCTACTCTTTTCTGGGTCAGAATATATCTCTGTCTCTATTTCTATCTCCAAATATTTAACTTGCTAAGTACCCCTCCCCACCCAAATCCAATACAGTTCCCTGTAGTTTTTGGAGGTTTTCTATAAATTTTGCAACTAATTGATTAACATACAAGAAGGATTCCCAAATATTACTAGTCTGAAATTTTGCTTACTCCACTTATGCCTTAATACATTCTTTTTAATACTCCTTTTTGTAGACTAGAACCACAAACAACGATGTTTTGGAGGACACATACTATAATAAGGTTTTTTCCAGTACTTCTCATAAATAAAGGTAATTGGATGGGTTCCAATAAAGATGTTACCACGTTACACCAAATTTCATTCTATGACAAATTATCGTACAGTAAAGCTTCAGTTTTTCCATCATCAAACTACTGGGGTTCTTTTTGTATGACTGAGACATTGTGTTGGGTGCCTAGAAACTACTTTTCCTCAGCTACATTTATAAGTTGTAAGGACATCCTATGGAATTCTGATGTTTAATTTTATGCATCAACTTGACTGGGCTAAAGGATGCCCAGATAGCTGGTAAAACATTATTTCTGGGTGTGTCTACGAGGGCATTTCTCTGAAGAGAGCAGTATTTGAATTAGACTGAGTAAAGAATATCCACCCTCACCAGCGTGGGTGGGTATCATCCAATTGGTTCAGGCCCAAATAGAACAAAAAGGTGGAGGAAGAGCTAATTCTCTTTCTCTTCTTGAATTGGGATGTCCCTCTACTTCTGCCTTTGGACATCAGAGCTCCTAATTCGCGGGCCTTCAAACTCTGCAATTTACATCAGTGCCGACCACTCTTCCCCTTCTCAGGCCTTTGGACTTGAAATGGGAGTTACACTATCAGCTCCCTTGGTTCTCAGGCCTTTGAACTCAGACTGAATTACACTACTGGCTTTCCTAAGCCTGCAACTTGTAGGCGACATATCATGGCATCTCTCTCCCTCTATAATTGTGTGAGCCAATTCTCATGATAAATTTCCTTTAATTTATCTCTATATATCCTATTGGTTCTGATTCTCTGGAGAACCTGACTAGTACAGGAATTTCAAACTATATGATCTAGAGTCGAGCATCCAGGAAAACGATTGGTCACTAGTGGCTGTGAACTATACCATTCTTTTGAGCATCTTTAACAGCCCCAAAACTTATAGAATTCCAGGCCTGAATGGAATTTTAAAGGTCATAAATTCACCCCACTTAATGCTTGAAAACTCCGCTTTTCACCTGACAGTACCATCTTTCAAATATTTAAAGACATCATCTCGTGCCACCCTCCCTAGAGACTTCTCCAACTTAGATTAGCAGTTAAAATTGTCCATTTTTTCTCATGTGATGTAATTTCAAATCTCCTCACTCATCCAGGTTGCTGTCCCTGGAAAGTCCTCTAATTCATGTTAAGACATCATAGTCAGGATGACTTGTAGTACCTTCACTTGTTCTTGATACCACATTCATTCTTTTGTCCCATAGCTGTTGAGCGTCTGCTGCGTGATGAATACTGTGTTGAGCACTGGAAAGACACAGATAAATACAACAGACACAGCCTCTGCCCTCATGGAGCCTGCCACCTGAACACAATCAATCCATTAATATAAGGCAAGAAGTAAGTCGAATTTTGGCCATGACAAAAAAGTAGTTTGGGGATTAAACAGTAAATGGAACAGAGTAGAAAGAACACAGGCAGGCCTTCAGTCAGACAGACCTGGATTAGCAGGCTAGCTCTACAATTTATTATATATTATATATGTAAAACTGGATATGCTAACCTGTAAAATGAGTATAATTATACTTATCTGATAGAGTTATTAAGAAGATTAATTCAAATAATCAATGCACATAATTGGTGCTCAGTAAGTATTAATTTCCTTCCCACTTTTTTCAGTAATTTATAGAAATTTGTGTTCCATGAAGAAAGGTGTTGTGGTCAAACTAGTTGGCAAAGTAAACAGGGTTAAGCAAAGTTACTTAGGTTTTCTTTTTAATTAAAACTCCTTTCAGAGCTTTTAACATGCAAACATGTTTTGTAAATCTCTAAAAGAACATGGTTTGCAGCATTTCCCAAATTTATTTGACCACAGAACTCAAAATAACATCTTGTGTTTTTTTCTGAACATGGTGTGAGAAACGTTGTCCTAGTGGGATCTTTGGATATGTTGCTCTGCCCCCTGGGCATGTCTAGAAGTATGATTGTCCCTCTGGGTCCTGGGAGTGGCCCATGCAGGAAAATTTATTCTGAGCAAACACAAAGAGGACAAATATTTTCCCTCTGTTTCAAGTAAGAAAATGGAGTCAGCAAAGAAGCAAAGGCTTAAGTCTTTTTTGTTTCATCTATGATGTTTAGGTATAGTCCTCAGGTTTGGGAAACCCTGAGGAATTACTGTAATGAAAATATTATGAGAAACGAATTACCAGAAAGGAGGAAAAACTGAAGATACCATGTCGGGGGCTGGGCAGAATCAAGCATGCTGTCCCCTTTCATGAAATTAAATATTTCTGTTTATATGATGGAAAATCTGTGCTGATTCATTCTCATTAAGGCTCTAGCAAGTTCATCAGAAAAACTTTTATAGAGACCTTGGGGAAAACTCAACAGGGGGGAATTTCCTGTTGGGGGCTGGAGGTGGGGAGAGAGTATTTTCCCTTTATTGGGGTTTGCTTTGTTAATTGGTGTTTGAAGAAACCCCATTTCTTTCATAGTTGAAGCTAAGCAGAATTAATGTTAATTAAAAAATCATGTTAGTGTTCCCAGAGCATATTCAAGCCACTTGTTGGAAAAAGCCTTGTCCAAAACACTGTTCTCATAGCTTTGTTTGCACGGGGAACTGAAGGGTGAGCAGTTTCAACAGGGCAAGAGAGGGATCTGCCAGTTTATTTCTGGAGCACAGCAGGACGTGTTTCAAAAGACACTCAAAACAAAGAACACACTAAAAAGTACCAAAAATGATCTACCTTTTATTTTTTTTTAACCAGGGATAGAACCAACCTTGGGACGTGTTAAACAGGATGCCGCACGAGACTGTTTCTGTGTGGCAACGTTTGGGGGAAAGTGTGCTTGTATCCGTGATTATCAGTATTCTAAAGAATGTACAGTTTTAAAGCCTTACTAGTTGAAATAGGCTATATTTTCATTGCTTGTATAAATCTGTACTGGGGTCTTTCCACTGAACGTTCTTTAAGGACTGTTTTACCTCACCCACAGAGGACTTCAATAAATAGATACATTGCCATCAAATCCCTGCAGTCTGTGGACTTCCTTTGGGTATAATTAACTCGGAGGGCTCACTACGTCTAAACAACTGCCTCAGACAGTGTAAGAGGAAAAAGTGAAATACTGTATATATTTTTCCTCAAGTTCTGGAACCTTCTGATTATTTTTTTAAGGTGTGAGTTACATGCTATAGAATAAGAATGTCTAAAATTGAGTTAGATTTGGGTACAAGCAAACTATCACTAACAGAAATTCTGAAACCTGAAATGACTTTCAAATTCAACGAAAATAATTATTAGGTTATTTGTTTATTTATCTACTCCTCATTTCTTTCTTAAAACATATGAAGTGGCTTATAACCAAGATCACATATAAAATAAGTCTGATAAAATAAACCCAGTAATTAGAAATATGATCCATGGAAAGAGGTGGTAGCAAATATGCTAACCTCACAGGCTAGCTCGGCTGTTCTGACTGAGCATTTTGATTCTGAGTTTCCTGAAAGGCAGAATTCAAAGGAAAGCATCATGAATTATTATCATTAGAAATGAAGAAGCAATAAACAAATTCCTTTTTGAAAGCAAAGTTTTTCTGGCACTAAATTCTAAAGCAAAGAAATTTCTTTGGATGTGCATTTCTTTCAGCACATAATTTCCCTTTTGAAAACTGTTTTTTATGTGCACAAATGATTCATGAGTACATTTAAATGATACAGAAGTATAGTTTAAAAAGTTCAATTTCTCCTTCACCCTTTGAACATCACTCTCCCACTTAGAGGAGACCTCTATTAGGAGTCTGGCATGTATAATTCCTGACCTTTTTCTAAGACTCCATTTCTCCTCCCCACTCCATGTATGAGATCATATATATACATTACTCTTTAGCTTGCTACTATTTATCAAAACATTTTCCTATGTTTGAGTTGCTTTCAATTTTTCAATATTATAAGCAATGCTATAATAAGCACCATGTGCACATTTTAAATACTTTTGTGCAGTAGATATGATCAACACTTAGAAGTGGAAAAACTGGGTCAGAGGGCACTACTGACATAACAAGTAATTCTCAAACTTTTTGTATGGTTAGTGTTCCTGGAGGCACTGGTGCTCCTTGGAGAATTTTCTTACATATTCTTGAATATAATTCCGCCATATGAACACTTTTCCCATCATATGACAACATTTTATGCAGACAATATGATAACACACCATGATCTCACATCTCAAAGACGCCAAGGTGGCACTCAAGGATCAGCTGCTTCCAGAGATTTTTGGGTTTTTTTGTTTTCTTTGCTTGAGGAAGATTTGCTCTCAGCTAACAGCTGGGCCAATCTTCTTCTATTTTGTATGTGGGTCACTGCCACAGCACGGCAGCCAACGAGAAGTGTAGGTCCATGTCTGGGAACCGAACCTGGGCCACTGAAGCAGAGTGTGTCAAAGTTAACCCCTAGGCCATGGGCCAGCCCTGGAGATTTTTATTTTTAATGTTTTGTGACTTTTTTATTTATTTCTTTTTTTTCCAGCTTTATTGAAATATAATTTGTATATAACATTTTGAAGTTTTAGGTGTACAAATGATTATTTGATAACTTATACATTGCAAAATGATTACACAATGAAATTAGTTAACACCTCCATCACCTCACCGTAATTACTTTTTTTGTGTGTGTGTGGTGAGAACATTTAAGATCTACTCTCTTAGCAACTTTCAAGTATATAATACAGTATTGTTAACTATAGTCACCATACTGCACATTAGATCCCCAGAACTTATTCACCTTATAACTGGAAGTTTGTACCCTTTGACTAGCATCTCCTCTTTTCCTCTACCTCTCAGCACCTGGCGACCACCAGTCTACTCTCTGTTTCTATGAATTTGGCTTTTTTAGAATTCCACATATAAGTGAGATCACACAGTATTTGTCTTTCTCTGTTTGATTTATTTTACTTAGCATAATTGTATATATATATACATATATTTATCACATTACATATATATGTGAGCATATATATCACATTTTCTTTATTCATCTGTCAATGTGTTCATTTATTTCTTGACTAAGCATTTATAAGCAGATAAACAGCATTAGTAAATAAATATAATGAGGAAAAATTTGAGTAATCTTTTCATTCAGAGTAAAAAGATTTCTGTTGCTTGATTTTAGAAGTGGAAAAATCTAAGTTCAGCATGTTCCAAAGGAAAATAGTTTGAGAACCAGTGCTCTAGCTTGTTAGTCACAAAAATGAAGAACAATTTGTTTTATTTAATACTACCACTGAAAGACCCACTTTAAGTATTTATCTAGTGCCCCTTTAAAAAGATGTGATGTCCAAAAGGAGGTTATAATGAATGCTAGATGAATTCCAGACTGATAATATCTTTAATCTCTTCAATTGCTTATATAGTTCTGATTTACTTCCTACTTCCAAATCAGTCCATTTGAATATACACAAGCAGGTTTTGATTCTGCATAGATAAAGCCATGTCTTTCGCTGACATTTCTGATTTTTTTTGATAATGCCTGAGAAGCAGAATGATTCCTTCCAGACAAGGATCTAAATAATTCTAAAGAAATAGTGAATGGAGAAGCCAAAGGATTCCTGAGAAAAAAGAACAAAGCTGGAGGTATCACACTCCCTGATTTCAAATTATACTACAAAGCCATAGTAACCAAAACAGCATGGTACTGACACAAAAACAGACGCACAGATCAATGGAACAGAATCGATAGCCCAGAAGTAAACCCACATGTTTATGGACAGCTAATATTCGACAAGGGAGCCAAGAGTACACGATGGAGAAAGGAGAGTCTCTTCAATAAATGGTGCTGGGAAAACTGGATAGCCACATGCAAAAGAATGAAAGTAGACCATTCCCTTACACCATGCACAAAAATCAACTCAAAATGGATTAAAGACTTGAATGTAAGACCCGAAACCATGAGACTTCTAGAAGAAAACATAGGCAGTACGCTCTATGACATTGGTCTGAGCAGCATATTTTCAAGTCCCGTGTCTGACCGGGTAAGGGAAACAAAAGAAAAAATGAACAAATGGGACTACATCAAACTAAAAACTTCTGCACAGCAAAGGAAACCATCAACAAAACGAAAAGACAACCTAACAATTGGGAGAAGATATTTGCAAACCATATATCAGATAAGGGGTTAATATCCAAAATATACAAAGAACTCATACAGCTCAACAACAAAAAAAACCAACAATCCAATTAAAAAATGGGCAAAAGATCTGAACAGAGATTTCTCCAAAGAAGATATACGGATGGCCAACAGGCATATGAAAAGATGCTCAACATCATTAGCTATCAGGGAAATGCAAATCAAAACTACAATGAGGTATCACCTCACTCCAGTCAGAATGGCTATAATTAACAAGACAGGAAACAACAAATGTTGGAGAGGGTGTGGAGAGAAGGGAACCCTTGTTCACTGCTGGTGGCAGTGCAAACTGGTGTAGTCACTATGGAAAGCAGTATGGAGTATCCTCAGAAAATTAAGGATAGATCTACCATATGATCCAGCTATCCCACTGCTGGGTATTTATCCAAAGAACATGAAAACACAAAGGCATAAAGGTACTTGCACCACTATGTTGATTGTGGCATTATACACAATAGCCAAGACTTGGAAGCAACCCAGGTGCCCATCAAGGGACGAATGGATAAAGAAGATGTGGTATTTATACACAATGGACTACTACTCAGCCATAAGAAATGATGAAATCCGGCCATTTGTGACAACATGGATGGACCTTGAGGGTATTATGCTGAGTGAAATAAGTCAGAGGGAGAAAGTCAAATATCATATGATTTCACTCATAAGTAGAAGATAAAAACGACAAAAAATCCCCCACATAGCATTGGAGATCGGACTGGTGGTTACCATTGGGGAATGGGGGAGGGGGGAGGGCAAAAGGGGTGATTAGGCTCACATGTGAGGGGATGCACTATAATTAGTGTTCGGGTGGTTAACATGATGTAATGTACACAGAATTCGAAATATGATGTACATCCGAAAAAAAAAGTAAAATTAAAAAAATGAAAAATAGAAAAAAAAAGAAATAGTGAACGGAGAGTCACTGAAGTAAATTAAAGTCTGCTTAAAAATCCTGAAGTAGTCCCTGGTACAACTTCAGCATAAAAGAAATAGAACTTCAATCTTAAGGCAAAAACAAGCATCTTCCAAACGTATGTTTCCTACACTCTCTGAATGTGATGTCTTCTAAAACAGAGATTCAATGTGAGTTGTAACATTCAGAAATCTTTTTTTTTCTTGAGGAAGATTAGCCTTGAGCTAACATCTCTGCCAATCCTCCTCTTTTTGCTGGGGAAGACTGGCCCTGAGCTAACATTCATGCCCATCTTCCTCTACTTTATATGTGGGATGCCTGCCACAGCATGGCTTGACAAGCGGTGCATACGTCTGTGCCTGGGATGCAAACCACCAAACCCCAGCCCACTGAAACGGAACGTGAACTTAACCACTGCACCACCGGGCTGGCCCCAGAAATCTTTTAGATTTAATGGGATCAACAGTTTCACTGATCCATTTCCCCTTTTCAGGCACCTCATTCTAGCTTCCTATATTAGCCTCATTCATCAATTACTCAGTTCATACTTTGAGTAAAGGCAGAGAAAATGCAATGGCAGTCAATCACTTCAGAACTATAGGCTTTAAAAAGTAGACAAATGATGGGTATCCCCACAAGCACATTTACTTATAGTATCCATAACCGTAGAATAGCTTCAAAAATATGCCCTTGGTCTTTTTTTCTAAATTGGCATGTACTTGATTGGATGCTTTTAAGGATTTTGAAAGTTAATAGGAATGAACTCATCTCTTGTCTTTTATCTTCTCCACATTTCCACAAGATATTCTTAGAAATTTTGACTTGGAAGATATGAGGTAGCGAAATTCTGATGCAGGGTCTAAAGAGTATACTTTGACTATGTTGACCTTGATTGTGCCTTAATTCCTAGATCTCTGATTTCTTATAGAAGTCATTGTCATCTTGCCAGCCTTTTAAGATCAGAATCCAATGATGATCACCAGGGACCAACAGGAAGAAACTGTATCAGTAACTCTTTTTCTCCCCCAGACTTCCTTGGATTTGAACCCTAACTTGGTAATTTGAATCCCAGGGCATAGCATTCCTGAGAACTGACTTTTATGTCTGTGTGCTTTTAGTAACATTATCTATGATCCCCTGGGCTACTATTGACCCAACTATACAGGCAGAGCTGATCTGCACTTTAATCTAGATGCACCAGGAATTCTAGGTCATATTTTCCACCACTGCCATGGCACTGAGATTAATATGGATCCTAGCAGATCTTTATATCCCCTTATGGAAGTGACTCTACAAGTGATTAGCAAATTCCAAAGTTTCCTCACCTGCACAAAGGAGCCACTAACAATGCATTCCTCAAAGATGTGTTGTGAGGATTAAATGAGGTAATGTATACAAAGAGCTTAGCATAGCACCTTAAAGCAGGATAAACATCCAACAATAGTTAGCCAGGAAAAAAAAGCTAGATACAAAGCATCTCCTGAAGTTCACTGAGGCAGATTTGCTGTGAAGGCTCATTTTGCCATCTCTCTTCCCTCCTTGGGTTCTGAGTCTTCTTATGTAATATAAAAGTGAGCAAATTAGGTTATATAAGACTATTGATTCTCAACACCATCACCATTAATACTCCTCAACTTCTAAGACCAACAATGTACATTAATTGTTGACACCAAATAACCTCTGAGGGGCACACAAACTAGTTTGAATCCAGAGTGAGAGTAACAGCAAAGCTACCTTCAGACTTGGTAGTCATTATAAGTAGAATGTCATTAGGAATGATGCAATAGACTGGCCTCCTTCCCACAGTTTATAAAGGATACCTTTGATATTATCTCGATTTACTCACAGGACCCAGCCCAGCACATGTCTGCATGGTTTGGGCCAGCCTCCAGCAGTACAAAGTTACAAGGTAGCCTGCAGAAGTGTTTAGTTGGCCACGCATAAGTCCACTTTCTGGGACACAACATCAGTCTGCTGGGCAACCAGTTAGAGTCCACAAGATCCTTACCCTCCTCTAATTTAAGGTCTAAGGTGCTCTAGCAAGTTCCTGTTCTACTTCTTCCCCATGACAACATTCCTCAGCATAAGAAGAATTATGCCTTTTCTTAAGAGTCCAAAGCCTTCTGCACCTGAAAACCTAAAGAAACCGTGCCTCAGCCTTATTCCTTCTCCACCATGATCTGCAATGCTTCTTCCTGGTAAAAGTTTATAGTTCCAATATTGTAGCTTAAGCAGTCCTAACCCTGAATACAACTCACTTTCAACCTTTTTGTGAATTCTTTACTATCACCTCATCCTTGAAGAATAAAACACTGAACTGGAAAAAAGGTATTCTTAGCAACTGAGATCATATGAGGAGGCTGGCATGGACCTTTTTACGCTTAAGATCATCAACTAGCTTGAGAGTTTATTTAGTGGGTGTTGAATATGCTGCTCACTCTACTTTTCCTGATTTCACCTTAAGATCTTGTACATCCCAAGCTTTCAGAATCAACCATTTCATGTTCTTCATAAGCTTGACTATCTGGGACAATGTGAGTAGTATGGACTAGGCAGAGAATGGAGAAAAGATTCCAGGGGCTTCCTGGATCAGGTGTTGGTCCATAAGATCCTACAAGATCAGGGCACATGTTTATTATATAATCAATCCAGAGGCAGTGTTTAAAGCACTGGACTAGTCATTCAACACATCATTTGACAAACAGCTATGGCGTATTTACCATATACAGGGTAACATATTAAATACTATAGATACATGAATGAGCAAAACCAGACATGAATCCCTGCCCTCATATCATACAGTTGGGAACACATATATTAATCAAATACAACTTATAAATATAAATGTAGAATTGTGGCAAGGGCTTCAAATAAAAGATATATGGGGCTATGAGAATTCAGACTTTCAATCTCTATCAAATATCTGTTAACAGTAGACTATCATCATCAAAGATTTTATCATCAAAGTGTCCCTTTTCAGTTAGCCCTACCTGTATACCTCAAAGATATCTCTCATTGGACTGTTTGGACAGGTTTTAATACATTCACTAAATAGTTTATTTCCTACTGTGATAAGCATTATCTTAAGTGACGAAAGCTACTTGAATATTTATAAGAATATCTTCTATTTCCATGAAGGTGGTTATCCCTTAGCATGATAGGATTGACCAATCAAATATTCTGATTGAATGAGGAGAGTCCCAGCTTACAGACCTGTTTGGATAAACAAAACAAAACAACTGATTTCTGCCAGAGCAAGTAGTTGAACCAAGTATCTTCTGCACCAATACTCATCAGTGTTACATTTCTTGATAGTAGAATAACTATTTTTACTTCCTTCCTTAGCCCAATTTGTCTAAACCAATATTGTCCTGCCCTCAAAGAAAAATATTGTCTTTCCCTCTGCCACACCTCTCACTCCACCTCTCATTGTTCTTTTAGGCATGGAGCTCAAATTCATCAGTTGATTTACAGTTATCCTTCTAGCAGACAAACACATTTATTCACTTCTTTGTTCTTTTATTCATTCACCCAACATTTATTGAGGGCTCATCACGTATCTGGTATTGTTCCAGGGGCTAAGATTTCAGGTGTAAGACTCAGAACTTATCTCAAGAATTTCACTGTCTAGAAGGTGACACTGACCTTTAAAAATTATATTAGGCAGTGTGATAGGGGAAATAATAAAAACATATATAAAACATAGAGGTGATACAACAGAAAAAATAATGGGAATGGGTGTCAGGAAGATTCCCTGGAGAAGGAATTTAAGTATTCCAGATAGCCAAAGCGTAGGTTTAGGGAGGGACTTGCAAAGGCAAGGGCAACAACAGTGTATGAAAAGATTGAGGCCTGAAATAGAATGGTGGACTAGGGATGAAGAGTAAAGTGCAAGAGACAAGTGGCAACAGAGAACAGTGAAGAGACAGAGGCGACAGCCAAATTGTGAAGAGTTTATGTTTATGACGTAACTAACTCAAAAATGACTCTGCAGGCAAAAGGGAGCCATTCATAGGGATTAAGCAAGATAGAAACACATTGACACTTGTATTTTCATAGGATCATTTTGGTGGCAATTGGAGAATGAACTGGAAATGAAGGAGGCTACAGGCCAGAGGTTGAGTTAGGCTGCTATGTAGAAACCCAGCCAAGGAGTGGGGAGACACTGAACTAAGGCAGTGGCCAAAGGAATGGAGAGGAGAGGATGCATTTGAGAAACATTTAAAGATAGAATCAAGAAGACTTGGTGACTGGTTGGGTGTGGGGGATGAAGAAGGAGGAGGAGTTTGGGGGCAAAGCTGGATGTTAGGTGTAAAACAAAAAGAGTAATCCTGAGAGAACTCTGACAGTCAGGAACCAGGTATAATCACCTATCTAATAACTTGCCTTCCACATGTCCTAGGAAGAAGTTGAGTGCATCCATCATAGACCCTTTTCTTATTACCCAGGGCAAGATTTCAACTTGACTGAATGCTGAAGAGCTTTGAAAAAATATCAATACCTGGGCTGTACCCCAGTCTAATCCATGCAGGTGGGACCTAGACATTGGTACTTATTAAAATCTCAGTGCCTCTAAAGTACAGCCACTGATCCAGTGGTTTCCCTAAACTCAAAAAGTCTACCACTTATTTTAATGCTTACTCTTCTACTTGGTCAAACACCATATATACCTCTTAACACTAGTAAGAGATGAAAGAATTTGAGGTACAGGTATTTGTGTGCTCTTGGCTCTGAAGGAGAAAAATTGTGGCCCTCAGAGCTCAGAAAAGGTATGGCCCAGGAGGCTAAGCCTGAGCTTTTACGAAGCCTTGCTCCACCGGGGGATTAGCCGCCTGGTGGGATAAAGGGGTGGGGCTTGAGGTGAGTGCAATGCCAGGGTCTCAACTGAGGACATAGACTGTGAAGGTCAGCTTTCTCCATTGAGTCATAAAACAGAACCACACAGTTGAAAGTCATCTTCAGATAGCAAGGTGTATTAGTTTCCTGGGGCTGCTGTAACAAAGTACCACAAGCTACGTGGCTTAAAACAACAGAAATTTATTTTCTCACAGTTATGGAGTCTAGAAGTCCAAAATCAAGGTGATGGAAGTTCCATGCTTCCTCCGAAGGTTCTTGGAAGAATCTTTCTTTGCTTCTTCCTAGCTTCTGGTGGTTGCTGGCATTCCTTGGTGTTCCTTGGCTTGTAGCTACATAATTCCAATCTATGCCTCCATCTTCACATGACCTCCTCCCCTGTTTATAGCCGTGTGTCCAAGTTTCCCTCTTCTTATAAGGACAGCAGTCATTGGGTGGGCCCACCCTAATCCATTATGGGTGGGCCCACCCTAATCCATTATTGGGTGGGCCCACCCTAATCCATTATGGGTGGGCCCACCCTAATCCATTATGACCTCATCTTAATTTGATTACATCTGCTAAGACCCTATTTCCAAATAGAGTCACATTTACAGATACTGGGAGTTAGGCCTTAGACATAACATTTTGGGGGACACGATTCAACCCACAACAACATGAGGATTACTTATGTAATCTGCTTCCTGGGAGAAATCCCTCTTGCTGCCTGTAACTAACCTCTTGACTTTTTTAGGTTTTCACCTTTGCTTACTGACCATACTATTTCCTTTCCTGCCATCCCTCAATCCCAATTGGCACTTCTATATCTCAGAGCAACAGATTTTTTTGAAGTAGAAATAATGTTACAGAAGATGTCCTCTGTATATATGAATTTACAATATACGTATTTTACAAATGAGGACATGGTAGACCAGAGAGGGATGGGACTCCAGCCCTCCCAGTCTGTCTACTCCAGAAAGGAGTCTCTAACTTTATTCTTGTTTTAACTTCTGACCTGAACATACCACAGATATCTCTGTCTCAAACTCTGCCCCATTTGGCCACCACATCTTTTTTACTTTACTATCTTCCCACCCCTCCCTCACACTCCCATTAGCCAGTTTGACACCAGTGCTTTTCACCAACCCACCAACCCACCAACCTCACTTCTGAGTAACTTACTGACAAAACTTATTAAAACCTAAGGTGGGAAGTCTTGGCCCACCTTAAACCCTGGCTTTAACTTTGCTTTTTCCACAATCAATCAAAGCAGAAACTCCCAAAGATAAAAATTAAACTAGATCTCCTTTCTGTAGTGACTATGCTTTTTTTTTTCAGTACAGTCATAAAAAGGGACCCCAAAGATATGAACCCATTCCATAATTTGTATAGTTCATTCCCTTGAACCCAGACAGGCTCCCTCTAAGCCAAACCTACTTCCTCCTTGACTTGAGGCCCTCTACTCTGGTTGGTACTTAAATATGATTACAGAACTTGGGACTAACTACATGAAAGGCAGTCTTCTATTTTTATTTTTGTTCTTTTGCATTAGAAATCCTAAGGGATGGTCTGTTCACGCCTCACTTGGCCCATAACTAAAATACCGCTGGGAGCTTTCCCCATATTTACTGACAGTTAGATTAACTGCTGTCTATTTCTGGCTCTGAAATAACTTTTTCATTCTGTGAACTTGAACAAATAACTGTTATAACTATTTCCCTTTCCTTATAAAATGATATGCTTATTGCCTGTGGATGTTAGGCTTAACAAGGCTGTTACCAAGTGATTATATATTAACCTAAATTATAAAGCTTTTTTTCTTCTTATTTTTATTGGTTGTGTTGCAGTACACTTCAATTCAGGAGGCATTTATTTATTGGGCACCTACTATGTGCTAGCATTGTGGTACATGCTATTGGTAATCCAAAGCTTATTAGGCAAATAATAAATGTCCAATATATACTTGATTCATCAAAGTATAAGATATGATCCCTGAGTTCAAGGAATCTAGAACTTCTTTCATGTGGAGTACTTAGCTAACGTTGAGGAAAAGGCAATTTACTTAAACAAAATGTTCTCAGGCAAGACTAGGCATTAGCAAGGGTAAGAGCTAAGGAAAGGACAAGGAACTAATATTTATTAAGTACTTAATGCATACTAAATAGCTTACCAAAATTACACATTTTTAAAATTTTATTTTATTGTGGTAAGTTCACTTAACATGAAATCTCGCCTCTTAACAAATTTTAAAGTAATTTTTAAGTCAACAGTACTGTTGACTATAGGTACAATGTTGTACGGCAGATCTCTAGAACTTAATCATTTTGCTTAACAGAAACTTTATGCCTGTTGCTTATTTACTCCCATTTTCCCCTCCCTCCCAGATCTGGCAACCACCATTCCACTCTTTGATTCTATGAATTTGGCTATTTTAGATACTTCATGTAAGTGGAATCATGCAATATATTTCTTTCCATGAATGGCTGATTTCACCTAGCATAATGTCCTCAAGGTTTATTCATGTTGGTGCATATTGCAGAACTAACTTCTTTTTTAAGGCCGGATAGTATTCCATTGCATATATATATATCACATTTCCTTTATCCATACAACCATTGATAGCTACTTGTTTCTGCATCTTGACATCGTGAATAGTGATGCAATGGACATGGGAGTGCAGATATCTCTTCAAGATTCTGATTTCAATTCTTTTGGATAAATACCTGGAAGTGATTGATAGGTTATATGATAGCTCTATTTTTAATTTTTTGAAGAGCCTCTATACTTTTTTCTATAGTGGCTGTACCACTTTGCATTCCCACCAACAATGTGCAAGGGCTCCAATTTCTCTACATCCTTACCAACATTTCTTGTCTTTTTTTTTAATAGCCATCTTGATGGGTGTCAGGTTATGTCTCACTGTGATTTTGATTTACATTAGCGATGTCGACCACTTTTTCATATACTAGGACATTTATATGTCTTCTTTGGAGAAATGTCTGTTCAAGTCCTCAGCCCATTTTCTAATTGGCTTATTACACTTTTTGCTATTGAGTTGTAGGAGTTCCTTACATATTTTGGAAATTGACCCCTTATCAGATATATGGTGTTCAAATATTTTTTCCCATTCTGTAGGTTGCCTTTTCATGCTGTTGACTGTTTCCTTTGCTGTGCAAAAGCTTTTTAGTTGAATGTAGTTCCACTTGTTTATTTTCGTTTTTGTCGCCTGTGATTTTGGTATCATATTCATGAAATCATTGTCAAAACCAATATCATGAAGCTTTTCTCCTATGTTTCTTCTAGGAGTTTCACAGTTTTAGGTCTTATATTTAAGCCTTTAATCCATTTTTAGTTGATTTTTGTGTACAGTTTAAGATAAGGGTCCAATTTTATTCCTTTGCATGTGGATATTGTTTTCCCTGCATCATTTGTTGAAAAGATTATCCTTTCCTCATTGTGTATTCTTGGCACCCTTTTCAAAGATCATTTGATCCTACACGCGTGGATTTATTTCTGGACTGTTTTGTTCTATTGGTCTATGTGTATGTCTTTACGCCAGTACCATACTATTTTGATTACTGCAGCTTTGTAACATATTTGAAACAGGAAGTGCAATGCCTCCAGCTTTGTCCTTTCTCGAGATTGTTTGGGCTATTTGGGGTCTTTTGTGGCTCCATATGAATTTAAAAATTGCTTTTCTATCTATTATTTATTCTATATTTAAAAACACCATTGGGATTTTGATAGGAATTGTATTGAATCTGCAGATCATTTAGGTATTATGGACATTTTAACAATATTAAGTCTTCCAATCAATGAACACAGAATGTCTTTCCATTGTGTCTTTTTCATTTTTTCATCAATGTTTTGTAGTTTTCAGGATATAAATCTTTTACCTCCTTAGTTAAGTCTATTCCTAAGTATTTTGATTTTGGTGCTACTGTAAGTGGAATTGTTTTCCTAATTTCGTTTTCAGATAGTTCGTTGTTAGTGTATAGAAACACAACTGACTTTTTTTTTTGAGGAAGATTAGCCCTGAGCTAACTACTGCCAATCCTCCTCTTTTTGCTGAGGAAGACTGGCCCTGAGCTAACATCCATGCCCATCTTCCTCTACTTTATACGTGGGACGCCTACCACAGCATGGCTTTTGTCAAGTGGTGCCATGTCTGCACCCAGGATCCAAACCCACAATCCCCAGGCTGCCAAGAAGCAGAACATGCGTACTTAACCACTGCGCCACTGGGCCACCCCCAAAACACAACTGATTTTTGTATGTTGATTGTGTATCCTACAACTTTACTGAACCTGTTTATCAGTTGTAACAGCTTTTTCATGGAGTCTTTAGGATTTTCTCTATATAAGACCATGTCAGGGGCCAGCCCTGCAGCCAAGTGGTTAAGTTCACAGGCTCCGCTTCAGCGGCCCAGGGTTTCGCTGGTTCAGATCCCGGGCACAGACATGGCACGGCCGATCAGGCCACGTGGAAGTGGCATCCCACATGCCACAACTAGAAGGACCCACAACTAAAATATACAACTACGTACTGGGAGGATTTGGGGAGAAAAAGCAGGAAAAAAAAAAAGATTGGCAACAGTTGTTAGCTCAGGTGCCAATCTTAAAAAAAAAAAAAAAGACCACGTCATCTACAAAGAGGCACAATTTTATTTATTCCTTTCTGATTAGGATGCCTTTTATTTCTTCTTCTTGCCTAATTGTTCTGGCTAGGACTTCCAGAACTATGTCAAATAGAAGTGGTGAGAGTGGGCATCCTTGCCTTGTTCCTAATCTTAGAGGAAAAGCTTTCAGTTTTCACCGTTGAGTATGATTCTAGCTGTGGGCTTTATATATATGGCCTTTAACATGTTTAAGATACTTTCCTTGTATTTCTAGTTTGTTGACAGTTTTTATCATGAAAGAATGTTAAATTTTGTCAATTGCTTTTTCTGCATCTATTGAGATGATCATGTGATTTTTATCGTTTATTTTGTTAATAAGCTGCACCGCATTAATTGGTTTTCCTTTGTTGAACTATCCTTGTTTCCCAGGGATAAATCCAAGTTGGTCATGGTATATTATCCTTTTAATGTACTGTTGGATTTCATTTGCTAGTATTTTATTGAGGATATTTGCATCTGTATTCATCAGGGATATTGACCTATAGTTTTCTTTTCTTGTGGTGTCTTTGTCTGGCTTTGGTATCAGGATAATGCTGGTCTCACAAAATGAGTTTAGAAATATTTCTCCTCTTCAATATTTTGGAAGAGTTTGAGAAGGATTAGTATTACTTTTCTTTAAATGTTTGGTAGAATTCACCAGTGAAGCCATCTGGTTCTGGGCTTTTCTTTGTTGGGAAGTTTTTGATTACAGATTCAATTTCCATACTAGATATAGGTCTGTTCCTATTTTCCACTTCTTCATGATTTAGTCTTGGTAGTTGTACATTTCTAGGATTTATCCATTTCTTCTAGGTTATCCAGTTTGTTGGTGTATAATTGCTCAGAATAGTCTTTTATGCTCCTTTTTATTTCTATAGTATCAGTTGTAATGTCTTCTCTTTTATTTCTGATTTTATTTACTTGAGTCTTCTCTCTTTTTTTCTTAGTCTAGCTAAGGGTTTGTCAATTTTGTTTATCTTTTGAAAACACTAACTCTTAGTTTCATTGATTTTTTTTTCGCACTGTTTTTCTATTTTGTTTATTTCTCTTCCAATCTTTATTATTTCCTTCTTTCTGCTATCTTTGGGCTTAGTGTTCTTCTTTCTCTAGCTCCTTGAGATGTAAAATTGAGTAGTTTATTTAAGATCTTTCTTCTTTTTTTAATGTGGGTCTTTGTGGCAATAAACTTCCCTCAGTACTGCTTTTGCCCCATGTCATAAATTTTGGTATATTGTGTCTTTTGTTTTCGTTTGTCTCAAGGTATTTTCTAATTTTCTTTTTGATTTCTTCTTGACCCATTTGTTGTTCAAGAGTGTGTTAATTTCCACATATTTGTGAATTTTTCAGTTTTCCTTCTGCTATTGTTTTCTAGTTTCAGTCTATTGTGGTCAGAAAAGATATTTGTGTGATCTCAATCTTAAATTTGTTAAGACTTGTTTTGTGACCTAACACGTAATCTATCCTAGAGAAATTTCTGTGTGAGCTTGAGAAGAATGTGTATTCTACTACTCTTGGGTAGAATGTTCTATGTATGTCAGTGAGGTCCATTTGATCTATAGTGTTGTCAAGTTCTCTGTTTTCTTATTTATCCTCTTTCTGGATGTTCTATCCATTATCGAAAGTGAGGTACCGAAGTCTCCTACTATTACTGTATTTCTGTCTATTTCTCCCTTCAGTTCTACTAATGTTTCTTTATATATTTAGGTACTCTGATGTTGTGTATATATATATTTATAATTTGTTATATCTTTCTGGTGGATTGACCCTTTTATCATTATATAATGTCCTTCTTTGTCTTTTGTGACAGTTTTTGACTTAAGGTTTATTTTGTCTGATATAAGAATAGCCACTCCTGCTCTTTTTTCTTTACCATTTCACAGAATATCTTTTTCTATCCTTTCACTTTTATCATATGTGTATTCTTAAATCTAAAGTGAGTTTCTTGTAGACAGCATGTAGTTAGGTCTTGATTTTTTATCTATTCAGCCACTCTATGTATTCTGATTAGGGAGTGTAATCCATTTACCCTTAAAGTAATTACTGATAGGGAAGAATTTATTATTGCCATTTTGTTAGTTATTTTCTAGTCTTAGAGTTCTTTTGTCTGTCTTCTCCACTCTTGCTGTCTTACTTTGTGTTTTGTTGATTTTTTTGTATTGATATGCTTTGATTCTTTCCTCTTTTCCTCTTGTGAAACTTCTACAGGTTCTCTGTGTGTGTGGTTACCTTGGACTTACATAAAGTATCTTACAATTATAAAAGTCTATTTTAAACTGATAAACAACTTAAGCTCAATTGCATACAAAAACTCTATACTTTAACTACCTCCACTTTTTGTTCTTGTTGTCACAATTTACATCTATTTATATTGTGCATCTTTTAACATTTTTTAGTTATATTTTTAATATTTTTGCTTTTAACTTTTATACTAGAAGTAAAAGTGGTATCTATCACCGTTACAGTAATACAGTATTCTGTATATTCTGTATTTGTATATATATTTACTTTTACCAAACAACATTATTATACTTTATCCTCACCACAATCCTGTAGGAAGGTATTACCATCCCCATTTTCAGATGAGGAAATGAGGGTCAGAGAAATTTGCCCAAGTTTTCACCTAGTAAGTGGGGAATGAAAGTTTAAATGCACTGAATGCATTGCAAGCAGGTATGTTTAACTACAAAGCTGGCGCCTTCATTACAAACGAGTTTGCTAAGGCTAGACGCCAAACTCTGGAGCATGATCCCATTGTTTAGTTCTCTTTATTGCTGTTGAATTAGAGGTCTTCAGATTCTCCTGCCAATATGTGACCAGTCTCTGGGAGGAATAGCTTAGTATGCCTAAAGCAAGATGATCCAACATCTTAGCTTTATGGTGAAATCTTTTTTCATTTTATAATATGTCCCTTGTATCATCCATTCTAATTATTATCTCTGTGTTGCTCATTCCCATATCTCCCTTCTAGACACTCTATCTTGAGATTTTTCAAATTCAGCACATTCGAAATCAAACTCATCTTCTTCTCACCTCTCCTTCTTTTCACTCTCAAGTTGGGGAAATCTTGATTTTTCTCCTTCTCCCATATTACCTTCTAGGTCAATGCCACCATCAGCCAAAGTTGCCCAAGGTGTGAACTTCATTTTTGATTCTTTGCTCTATTTCATTCCTTCACTCATTCAACCAGTCACCAAGTCTTGTATATTCTACCTGTGACATCCCCCCAACCGTTGTCTTCCATGCCATCATTGCTCTTACTGAAGTCCAGGCTCTCACCACCTGAATAATTACAAGAGCTTCCCAACGGGTCTTCCTGGTTCAAATCTCACCCTGTTCCATTCTATCACTCCCCAGCAAAACCCACCCCCCAACACTGCTTCCCTGGCTTGGATTGCAGAACGTGACCTGAGTCAATTCCAAAGAGTTTTACCAGCCTTCCCACCCCACCTCTACCTGACAGTTCTGGCTCCAGTGAGGCCAAATTTTCTTGCTGATTTTGAAAGGACCAAATTCTTTTGCACCTTGACCTTTGTACAAGCTGTCTTTCAGTCTCGAATAAATATCCTTTTTTATTTTTCTCCTAAGTAAATGTCTACATACCCTCAGAGAATGAACTCAAATGCAATTGCTTAGTGAGGTCTTCCTTGACTCCTTGAAACAGAGTTAGTTCTATCTTCCTCTATGTTTGCTTTCCCACCTCACACATGCCCCTATTATTACTTTCTATACACTATGGCAATTTTTTTTTGTTTGTACTTACAATGTCCCCTTAATCTGAGTGCTTAACAGCAGAACCATTTCTTATACGTCTCTTTTATTATGAAGTATTTTAAGTAGTCACAAAAATATAGCTAATAATATAACAAACTCCAATGGACCCACCTTCTGGCTTTACCATATTTGCTTCAGGTCTTTTTTAATAAATAGAACATAATAGATAGAAAGAAGACCTCTGTGTACCTTCTCCCATCCTCTCTTGCTACACATATACACCACCACGAATGCTGTCTCTCATGCTTACTTATGTTTTTATGTTTCCTACATATATATGTATCCCTAAACAATAATTTTGCAAGTTTTTTTAAAAAAGGTCTTTAAAAATGATATCATCCTGTGTCAATCCTTCTGCAACTGAATTTTTCTTTTTGCTCACTATTTTGTTTCAGGAGTTAGCCACATGGGTAGATATGGCACTCTATTAATTTTAACTACTGTATAGTAGGTTTTATGAACATAGCCCAATTTATCTGTTCTTTCATTGATCTTTAGGCCTGTATGATTTTTAATGTCCATGTCTCCTTGAGCACATATGAGAGTTTTTCTAGGGTGTAGCGGCACTAGGTCACAGGATATGAACCCCTTTCACCTCAGGACATATGGCCACATTGTTTGTTGCAGTGGTTACATTTATTTATGCTCCTCCCAGCAATGTAAAGAATCCCTCTTACTCCTTTTTATCTCTATCGCCTAGCAAGAGTCTGGCACACAGGAGATGTACTACATCTGCTAACAGTGACTGAATAAATAAGTGAAGGGTGCTTGAATTTATAGAAAGTGAGCTAGAAGAAGCAGAAATACAAGTACTTTTAAGTGAAATCACCAACAACAGAAGGCCTAGACCTGTTTAAATGTAAATTAATTAAATATCAATTTAAATTAAAAGTTCAGTTCCTTAATTGGACTAATCACATTTCAAGTGCTCAAATGTGGCTAGTGGCTAATGGCCACCACACTGGAGAATACAGATATGGAACCTTTCCACCATGACAGAAAGGTCTATTGGATAGTGCTGGTCTAGATAATAGGTCTTTCTCTTTTCCTCCTTTTCCCCCCTCCCACTCCCTACGCTCCTCAAGCACCTGTACTTTCATTGGATTTTCTAGATAACTAGAATTCCCACCACACTTGCCTTCTTGGGCTGGAATACATAATTCATGATTTTTCATCTGATTTTTTTTCATTTTTTAAAATTGTGGTAAAATATACATAACATAAAATCTACCATTTTAACTATTTTCAAGTGTACAATTCAGTGGCATTAAAAACATTAACATTGTTAGGCAACAACTGTCACCAACATCCATCTCCAGGACTTTTTCATCTTCCAAACTGAAACTCCATGTTTTTCATCTTCCAAACTGAAACTCTAACGACTATAGTCATTAAACAATAACTGCCTATTCCCCCTTCTTCAACCCCTGGCAACCACCATTGTACTTTCTGTCTCTGTGAATTTGACTACTTGAGGTACCTCATATATGTGGAATCATAAAATATTGTCCTTTTGTATCTGGCTTATTCCACTTAGCATAATGTCTTCAAGGCCCATTCATGTTGTATCATGTGTCAGAATCTCATTTCTTTTAAAGTCTGAATAATATTCCATTGTATGTATATAGCACTCTTCATCTGATTTTACCCTTGTCTTTTTCCCTTGTACCAGCTGGATAACTGCCTAGCCAGTCTCCGTTTGTTTAATGCAAACTACAGCATTAACAACTGATATAGGTTTAATATGATGGCCCCCAGATGCAACACTGCAATGTAGTATGTTGGAAAGAATAGTGGGCCAGGAATGAGGAGTCATGTGTTCTGGCACCCAGTCTGCTGTATGACAGCTGGGTGGCCTTGGAAAGTTACCTTAACTCTCCAAGCAGCAGTTTTCTTATCTAAACTACAAAAATAAGGCTTTTCTGTCATTCTAAAATGCTGTGAGTTTGAGGGTTCTTCAATGCACTGACTCAAAAATCAAGAAGAAAAGTGGATTTTAAGGCATTGCAGCAAAGTGAGTAAGGGAAATATTTTGGGAAAGCATGGCTTCTACAACTTTACAATTCCACACACACAAAGAGGCAGCTTACACTGTGAACAAGATCATTACACATTAGATACTTCAGTGTCTAATGTCTCCCAGTCTAGAGTTGAGGGCTTGAGTCTTGGAGAATTCTTGCCTATTTCACTTAATTTTCAACTTTCTAATAGGCCTCTGAAATCTTCTATATCTTGTTATCTTTTTAAACTTGGTCCCACAGAATATTTCAAAGGAGGAATTAAAGTTCAATATTTTTTGTATATTATTGATTTTCTTCTACATTGTTATTATTCTCTAATTTATTTCCTTTTACTTTTTCCATTTATAAATGATCATAATTCTCTAATTTTAACCCTTTGGAGATATGTTTGTTCCCAAATGCAGTTAAGGACTACCCCAGAAAGTAAACAGTAACGATGTGGCCAAAAAAAGAAAAGAAAAAGTGTGGCTTGATGGCATTCCTCTTACTGTAATCTGGCTGGGGAATGACATGAAAAAGAAGGAAAGGACTCTGAAGGCCTCATCTTCCCACATTTCCTAAATTTCATTCCCAGTCTTAGTATTTATTTGTGTTATCATTATTGTTGTTTCTGAATACTCTTCCATGGACTCTAGGCAAATAATCTAACGTATACTTTTTATTATGCCCATTTTCTTTATGTATGTGTTTTAAGGACTTAGCAATGTAGACACATATGGCACTAATTCATTAATTTTAACTGCTGCATAGTATTACGTTTTATGAACATAGCACAAGTTGCTTATCTGTTCTTCCATTGATGCTTAGGCTGTTTTCAATTTGTCAGTGTACATTTCTCCATGAACACATGTGAGGGTGCTCTCAAATACTGCTGCTTGACCTAGGTTTAGGAACTTTGCTTTCCTTATTTATTTATTTTTTTGAGGAAGATTAGCCCTGAGCTAACACCCACCACCAATCCTCCTATTTTTGCTGAGGAAGACTGGCCCTGGGCTAACATCTGTGCCCATCTTCCTCTATTTTATATGTGGGATGCCTACCACAGCATGGCTTGATAAGCGGTGCATGGGTCTGTGCCCAGGATCCGAACTGGCGAACCCTGGGCCACCAAAGCGGAGTGTGCAAACTTAATCGCTACGCCACCAGGCCGACCCCAGTTTTCCTTATTTTTTGATGCAAAATTTCTATGAACCCTAAAGAGTTCATTCATTTAATAGAAATAAACTGAGCATCTGCTGAGTGCAGAGATATCAGGTAAAGCAAAAATAAAGTCCCTGTTCTTGAGGAGGGGCCATTGGAATGAGATAATAATCAAATAATATTGCAAATAAATATAACATCCCAAGTATAACAAGCAATTTGAAGAAAAAGTCCATTATCTTATTAGTATAGAAGACTGAGACCGTGTTCTTGGTTCAGGGCATCTGTGTTGATTTTCTTGAGTAGTGAAGCTTGTTCTGAAAGGGGAAAGAGGAGGGAGTGAGAGCTAGCCTGGTAAGGGATCTGGGGTTTGTGCTGGGTGGGGCTGGAAGAACATCACAAGCAGAAGGAACCGCAGGTGTACAGGCTTTGGACTGGAAGAGAAAGTGGCCATTTTAGAGAGAAGGCCTGTGTGTCTGGAACAAAGAGTGCAGGGAAAGAAGGTGTGAAAAAAAATCTAGAACTAAGTGGGCCAGAGCACACAGAACTTTTTGGCTTTTACCCTAAAATAAGGGAACATCATGGACTGGTTTTAAGGTGGGAAGTGATACTATCACATTAGGGTTTGAAAAGGACAAATACACTGGCTCCAGTATGACGGAGTCTTTGTTGGAATCCCTGCTCCAGTTTCTGCTGAATCCAGGTGGCTGAAGTAGTCACTGGCAGCACTCAGACATTCTCTCCAAGAGCGACCTAAAAGGAGGAAATGCTCTTGAGGAAGAGCACTGTTCTTAGGAAGGATGCACAGCAGAGAGAGAAAAAGGGTTGATATCTTCCACGAAGTGGTGAGAGTCTCTAGAGAAACAGAAAATATCGAAGAAGAGTCAAGGTAAGAGAGAAACTGTCTATAAGAGAGAAAAAGGATGGGGAGAGAGGAAAGAGACGCTGAGAGCCTCACTCCATGAGAAGCCTCTTGGTCAAGCCAGTGGGTACAGAGATCAGGATGAACCAGGCAAAATAGAGGGATAAGGCATTAGCAGAGACTTCAGTTGAAATTTGGAAGGAAAACATAGCTTTCTAGACAGTCCAAAGTGGATCAAATAGCCCACAAATTGCACAACACAGCAACTAAAATCCTATAGCCTCTGGGAGGCCCGAGTGCGCCTAGACTCAGCCCATGATTAATCTCTCCTCCTTCTTAGAAAATCAAAGTCATAATCTGTGACTTGTGGTACCAACATTGTAATGGCTCCCGCTGGGTAACCCACATGCACCACTCCCTGCTCCCCAGCACTGGCCCCTGTCTCAACTCGGAAAACATGACTCTTGAAGAACCAACTTTCACTTCCCCTATTATTCAGCAGTGTATTTTTCCTTCTCATGCTTTGAGTAGATGTTTAGTTTCTAAGACAATGGGAAAAAAGAAATTCTGAGACTCAGTTTGCAGTGGGGGAAATGCTTTGCAATCAGAGGGGGGAAAGAACTTTTCTGGAAAACAATGATTTTATTTGGCTTTTTTAAAAAGTGTGTATTACCATAAGAATGACTCAGACACTAACAAAAATACAGTCGCAGAGAAGAAACCGATTGAAGCATAATTGATTATGTTGGACAATTACAAATGCCCTTATTAAATAATTGCATTTAAACTACGTGATAGTTTTATAACTGATTTATAAAAACAAAACTGTGAAAGTTTAAGTGACATAATTGTTCTCAGTATCACTACAATTTTCAAATGAAGCAATTTAGCTTTAGAAGCAATTTCACTTCTCATTGTGATGTTATTTTGGTGTCAGGCTGCAAGCTTTTTGTTCAACTCCAGAGTTCTAGGAATGACGATTAACCCTTCCCTCTCCTTGGCTGAGGCAATGATACATTTTTCTAATACACCAGTCCTTCGCATTTTGCTGCAGACCCAGAAGGTTGTAAGAAGAACGGCTTGCAGGCGTCTAACTATTTATATGGTTTCCATTTAACGAGAATGTGGTAGCTTATGTATGGATGTGGGAAATGTAAATCTTTCTTAGACCAGGGGCTTTTGTGAGCTCAGAATAAAAATGACAAAAACAAAGTTTCTTGTGTTTGAGGGTATCAATAAATACTGTTAATCCTTTGCATAGTTTCTCTCAAAATTATGTCCCCACCGGAAACAATACAGGAAATGGCCCAGTATCTATGGCATATCTTCCAGAATGTCGTCAGAGATCTGTATTTTCAGATGCATGAATGAAAGACCTTGGAACATCCAACGTATAAAAGCCAATACCATTAACATTCCCTTATTTAGTTTCTGTGAATTAAATGGTTTTATACAACTACTATCTCAGTATCACACACGCAACTCCCAAGGCATGTTCTACACTGGTAATAAGAGCTAAACCTGCTGTATTTCATTTCAGTCTTGCTGATAGCATTTATCAGCAAAATCTGGCTAAAAATGGAATATGCAACTTAAGCCTGATCATAACTGGGCTGCAAGAAGGAAAGTGGGGGATTATCTGGAGACTGGAGCACAAATATAAGATTGTATTGTCATTGTGTGCTATAGGCCTCTTGGCAAACTGTAGTGTAAGCCCCAGCTGACAGGCCTTTTCACAACTGACGGAAGAAAATATGAAACTTAAATTCTTCATGACAGATAAATCCGCTGAATGAAAGGAAGACCAATAGGATAACGGTGGGACAAAAAACATATTGCTTTTGGGTAACTCCCTTAAATCTACCTCTTTTGTAAATATACAAAATAGGCATTCAACGAATATCTTTTAAACTCCTACCTATCAGTTTTGCTAAGCAAGCTGTTAAGTTGGAATGATAAAATAAGCATCTTTTCTTCAGCAGATGAATACAAAGTCTTATAAAACAGGGGCAGAAGATTAAATTTAATATGTGGGCATGAAAGACATTTCCTGGATGACTATCAACTGGTATGGATTTCTTGAACCAAAGTTGACATGTTACTCCTATAGAAGGTTTATTAATTGAGATATTAAATGTACCTAATCCACCACGATGGGGATCTTTGTCAAATTTTTTTAAAAATAGGACTATAAGTAATTGCTCTTTTCTGTCAGTGAGTCCCAAGTCCATGAAATGTAACCAGCGACCATCTCTTAGGATTAGTATCATTGGCCTTTCTAGTCGTGATACACACCATTACCCTTGTCAAGGGCCCTGGGCCTCCAGGGGTGTAGGGTTCTTTGCCTTTCTCATGCTGGTTTAACACTGGCATTTTTCTCTAGGAAAATTCATCCTGGTTGGCTACATTAGTTCTGTCCAATTCCAGGGGCAGCCTATGGAAAACTACCTCAAACCATGAGAGGCCAGATTAAACTGAAAAGTGAGGTTTCTTGTATAATTTTTTTTAAATCCTTGCAGCTATTTAGATATTTATTGTGTAACCTCACCACTCTTTGGCATCTCCTGGAGGAAGCTTTCTGAGTAGCACTATTTCTAGGGGGAGAGAAGGGATTAAAACAGGCTCCTTAATACAGGCTGCCTCTTTTATTAATGAACTGCTGGATGCCTTAGCAAATCCCAGGTAAAGCTGATAGACAACATCTTGTTGAGATAGCCCAAAGCAAGTTTCAGGACCCAAGAGCAGATCTGCTTTGAACTACCATTTTCCCTGGTTGCTGTGCAATTCATAGTTAATCTCCAGCACAAAAATGAAGGTGAGAACCAGAGAGACATAGAGAGGGAGAGAGACACGGAAGGAAGAGAGGAAGAGAGAGAATGAATGGATGAAAAGAAAGATGAAACAGGTAAGAGTGCTGAGGGCCGTTTTTCTCTGAGACTTCATGCCCCGACCAGTGTGGATTCTTCCACCAGCCAGACAGTCCTGGAATGTCTGGCAGCAGGAATACGGCACAGTCTCAGGCCATGGGAATCTCCCACCAAGTCATAGGAGGGAGGAAGAAAGACAGTGAGAGATAGAGTTAGAGAGACTACAAAAAGGAGGAGGAGGAGTGGAGCCAGCCTGGAGTCTGAGAGAAGAATCCAGGCGCCACGGTGTAACAGCTGCCTCAGGTATGCTAGCCAGTCTCAGCTCGTTCCCAGCTCTTTCTGGCAAGCCCCAGGCTCAGGCGCTTATACAACACACACACACACACACACACACACACACACACACACACACACACACACAGAGTGTCTGTTGTATAGAAGTTTCTGGCCTGTCCGCAATAGTGTCTTTCAGATACTCGCTGAGAGAGCTAGGCTTGCTGGGCACTGCTTGTCATAATTGTGGTAAAATTGCCTAAGACCTTGGTAAATAACAAAATCTACTCAAATACAAAGGGATTTGACTTACTCTAAAGATTATTATGTTTTGTCTGCTGGATTAAAATTGCTTCCAAAGTTATTAGAGAAACTCAACATTAGCGCTTACTTTTCTATGAAGAAACAAACCACACACACACAAAGGTGCAGTATTATACAGTAATTACCCAAAATGCTACCGCTTGGAATAATAAGGATGCTGTGTGTTTACATAGCATCTTTCTTTTCCAAAGAATTCAAATAGCTACACCACCCGTATCCCATTATTCCCATCAAGAGGCTTCTATGAGCTATGTGGGTGGCAAGTATAATTATCTACATTACATAGGAGAAGTCACTGAGGCACAGAGAGGCTATTCAGGATCACACAGCAAGGAAATGGCAATTCTGGATTTACTATATAAAACATTAACTGTCAAGAGTTTTGCTGTTCAAGTAAAATGTATATTCCTCTTTTCCATCTTGACTCTTAAACAATTGCAGTCTTTCCTCTTTGGGGATTCGTCTCTGAGCACTTCTTTGTGTGGAATCTCTACCTTAGCATTTATCAGTATGTTATAATACTTCATTTATTTGTCTACCTCCTTCCTGATACCATGTGCTTCTTGAGGGCCAGGACTCGCTCATCTCTGTATTTCCTGTGCTTGGAACATGGTTGATGCTTCTTAAATGTCTGTTGGTCAAATGAATGAAAGAAAAAAGAATAAATGAATTAATGGAAGAATTTCTGACAAGGTAACAATAAAGGCAAATTTGGGCTTAAACTAAATATGTCTTATCTGATTTTATCTTTGCCATGACAAATATGTCCACCTCACAAGTCTTCTTTTAACAAGCTAATGAATACATTTAGACTTAATTCCTTCCCTGCCTGGGCTGTTGGGTTTATTGTTGGGAACAATAAACTGAGACTTGTGGAAATACTAGGGCTCCAGATGGTCCATTGTAATTATTTTCCCCATAGCCTTTTTTTTTTTTTTTTTTGGATATCTAAGGGAAAGCATTTAGGTATGGAGGTTTTTGGGAGTGTTAATATATAGTTATTATGCTGTCCCAAAACACCTTTCCATTGCATTGAATCTTAAAGCCAGATTATTATTTGGGGGGAGGGGATGTAGACCCCAAAATAACAATAGGAACAATGGCTGCTCTTCAAGGAGACTACAAATTTAACTCTCTTTTATACATTTTTTGGTGATCAATACAAAAAGGCAAGGTAATATATGTTAATCTTTACCAGATGTACTTTATGTATCCCCTTACGTTGGAAGCCTAGCAGGAGTAGAATGTCACAACAGACATTTACTGAAATACCTGGGGAAATGTAACAAAAAGTGTTAGAGGAAAATGGTCTTTCAGCTAAATTACCTAATATATTTGCTAATGGTATCTGATTTAAAAGCCATAAAAATACCAAGTTAAAAGCACATTAGAAGATGTGTTATATTTATAAGTGTTTGTCACCTTGGCAACAAAAGCTATATTCCAAATCTAACACTAGCTATGATGGGCCAAGACCTTTTAAAATTGGTAAATACTTCTTTACAGCAATGATCTGCTTTCAGCTACTGAATGTTAGAACTAGAAAAGGCAAGTTCTTCATTGCATAGCAAGTTTTCTGCCAGCTTTCTACTATGGTTAAGCTTTTTCCTTCTATTAGTAACCACGGTTTATTCCTAACAAGAAAAACAATGCATTTTCAAATAAAGCATCAGTCTTAATTATTCCCTTCTTGCCCTGAGAAATGCAGATATAATAGCTTGAAGATGCCTAAAGATAGAGCTTATCTATCAGCTTTACACTTCGGTTTATCAAACATAGAACCTACCTTGGTTCATGGATGAAATACCACAGGCGTCTATTGCTCAATTGACATTATGCTATAAAAATCTATCCTCCTAAACACCTGGGTAGAACATGCCTAGGGGATCACACACAGGGAAGTTTTCACATACCTTTACCTCCCAAGTGAGCTGCATGATGACTGAAAAATTATCTTTCACTATGTCTCACTAAAATTCTGCTTCCTACTTATATTTAGTAAAAAAGAATAATTTGGTGATGGGAACCCATGCATTAAAAGGTGGATTTTAGGTGGACCTGAAAGAGCTTTAGGTTTGGACTCTTACTATTCTTCCTTCATTTTCTAAGCTCCAATCTGATTTCCAAATCCCATAAAAATGTTTGGGTTACATGCCAGTCAAAGATTATAATTCCAAGAGCCTAACTAGATTCCCATGTGGTTGAACCAATTTTCAGAAGTAAACCATGTAAAAGGTCTGGGTAAACACACATTCTCTGTGGGCTGTGGCTGTTCACTGGGAGCCTAGACAAGTCGTCTCTGCAGCCAGCTTGGGAAAACCCAAGCCCATCTCGTGATTTGTAATCATGCTCAGCAGGTTCTCAGATAGATGGCGACTCGAAGGGCCTAAGACCATAATTCTCGAGTAACTTTCTCTAACATGAGGAGAGCATGGCTCTCTTCTACCCAGAAGAAATCAATAAAAATTTCCTACCACATCAGCCCACACTAAATATTGCTAGGAATATTTAGGAATGTCATTGCTTTCTTTTTATTTTCTAAGAAACAAGGTCTTCTTAGTGAACATAAGAAATATGGTTTAGTCTATGAGACAGAAATATTAATAGTGCATAAAAAGAATGTTCTAGAAAAGGACAGGATGAGCTTCTAGCCTAGAACTAACAAATCAAGGTATCAGCTTTGAATTAAAATATAAACTATGTAAATAAAGCTGACAGAATAAATTCAAACATATTTAACCAGATTTACTTTCCATTGACTGAAGGCAAAGAATCACATGAGTTTTTTTCATTTGATTGATAAATATACTTCACCGCTTCAGAATATGTTCTGGTTACATCACCTTACCACTAAGCCCTTTGTTTAACTCCTAATGAATCAGTTACCAAGCCATAATCTGTTGGCGGATTTTTAAAAAATTGTCCATTTTTTATTCAATATGAATTTTAAATAGCCTGGATGGAAATTATAGCATCTTATTTAAAATCATCATGTTATTTAAAGTGTTGGCTACATAATCTCATTTTACTATCCACAAAATATAAGCAAAAGGCTATCTATGGCCTGAATTTCACCAAATATAAAGACACAAGATACTTCATAATAATTATCTTAGCTGAGTGAAAAATACAACATGCAGCATCACTCAAATTTCTTCCTAAGGGAATAATGAATTTACAAAAGAAGAGATTGATTTTTTTCTCAACTTTGTATCCTCTGCATAGTAGGCAACTACCATTAAAGGCAATAATATTTGTATAATTGGAAATAAATGTTACATAGATTAACTTCAGTAGGTCTATTTTATGCATTCCCCATGATATTCGCAAGTTAAGGAATGACTGTCTACACAAATAAGTAGCCAAGAAAAGATGGTAGAGGTAGGAGTAAAGTAACTTGTTTCATTTCCATTTTGTTGATACTTACGTGTAGACACGTTTGCCTTCTACACCTGAATGATGAGTAGTAATTAGGAAAGAGGATGGGGCCACAGTAACATAACCCAAGGTGGGAAGTGAGAATTAGCACAGCAGGAACATTAAGGAGACTAACCTTGCTGGAGGGAAAGTTGTAGGTTTAGATGTAAGTGGGAAAGGCGGTTAAGTAGGTAGGATGCTGCCAGTTGCAGACCAAGAAAGGAAACTAACATCTTCTGAGTGCCAGGCCTTGCACAGAGGTTCCCTTGGGTTATTCCTCATGACAAGACTGTGAAATGGGTATGATTATCCTTACTCACAGATAGGAGAGAGTCCAGAAAGTTCAGATGCCTGATTCAGAGGCTGTCTGCAAGTACGTAGTAAAGATGAGACATAATTTAACTTCTTTCCACGACACTATATTGTATTGAAAACTGAGAGGAGAAATGTAGAGATTCACTCACAGAGAAGGCAACAGCATATAAACCAAGTCCAGAAAAGTCTAATCTAAATAAACAATTAAAAAATACAAAAGGCTTAACAGGACCCTAACTGCCTCGGGATTTTCCATGTGTGAAATGAGCCACATTATCACATAATCATGTTCTTAATCTCAACAGGGTGACCTAATTAATTTTCAGTTACAAATTTCAAAGTAGTACTGATTAAGACTTTGCTTAGGGTGTTACTGTTCATCATTCCAGAAAACCCCAGGTCCGGTTTGGAAAACATAAAATATTCTAAAGGCAGATCTAGTTATGGGAATTTAGACATTGTCTTGTACTGGCAACCTGACAAATCTGCTGCTACACTCCTCCCTTTGTGGTTTGCATGCTGCTTCCACATACGACACTGGCATTCCATTCGGAAGTTGATTGTTGTGTTTTGGTTTATGTTTCATACAACAATTGCCCTGAGCCACTTCTAAGAGAGGATAATAATGACAAATTTGAAATTTTCTCCCCAGGAAAGGAGGCTGTGGTGAAAACACGAGACGACATTTAAGCAACTACCATTAAAGGCATTTTAATTTTCTGTTGACAAACATGATTTTCCAAATGATTTACAGTGAAGTTTCTGGGCTGACAGCCATACAGCCTGTCTAGGAGTACATTTTCCGGTTCTACAAAAGTGCCGATGAAATCTTCATTCTTCTATGAGAGGTTTAACATGTTGAGAACCAGGGTGCTATGTAGGTTCCTGGTCCTCCAGCTTCCTCTCTCACCTTCCTTCAGAATCCCTTGCTACTCTCTCTTAGACCAGACTCCCCTAATCCCAAATATTAATGTCAGGTTTGAGGCAAGAGTTAGCAGATGTGTTTCCTTTCAGCGAAAGCAGCCTAGTTCTTAGGCCCCAGTTCTAGGCCATGGAGTTGCGTCTTGTTCGGGAGATTCGGCTTCCACCTCAGCCTCCACGGACTTCAGTTTTCCTGTCCTGGATGCTGTCTGTCCTTTTAGTTTGCTGGATACCCAGCCTCTCTTAAGGATGAAGTTCTGTCGTGTTCTTATTAACTTTTCCTCTCTAACCTCCTGTTATATTCAGTGTCTGGAACTTTCCTGGGGCTTAATGCCTGCCCTCTGCTAGTCTGGATTTTCAATTTTGTTTTCAGTATCATTTTGTACAACACCCTCATTTTACAGACAAGAAAATCAACATGTAAGAAAGTTGGGAGCTTTGCCCAAGATCTCTACACTAATTTCTGGAGCTCAGGTCTATTAGTTTTGAGACCTATATGCTTTTACATGGTTAGGCTGAGTTTATTAGATGCCTCCTTTTAAGACTTTATTCCTCTTTATTTGCATTTTTATCTAATGTGTCAGGAAATCTTTGAGAAGGAAATTGTTCCCCAACTTTTGAAAAATGTTAAAATACAAAGCTAAATACCTTTCCTTGTTCAAGGATATCAGTCTATGGAAGGTTTTGTTTATAAAATTTTAAGAAACACAGTTTTTTGTTTTTAACATGAGCTTATTTTTATCAGTCATCTGTTTCTAAAATTGTTATTATGATAGATCTTCATTTTATTAAAATGATCTCTTCTCCTTCAAAAGAATTTTTGTTACAATGTAAAAAGCAAGGAATTGTTTTCCATTTCAAATACTTGGTTTTTGCTATTCTGGACTATGAATTCTAGCTGAGAGCTTGCCTGTTTTTATTTCTCCACTTCTATGTCTTACCTTATGATTCTGCCCTCCATCTCACCTACAATAGTCCTTTCACTCCAAGGAAAGGATTTTTCAGCAGTTTCTTCCCTAAGGGCCTACAGTCTTTGCATTATATTAAAATACAATTAGACACCCAGTGATTAAAAAAAATATCAATAACTCCCCTAGTGCTTTAAATGCCTCACATTTATGGGAACTAGAGATGGCATATGTTCTACAAGGGTTTTCATTGAACAGAATTTATAATAAATAAAGCCATAAAGCCCTATCAGTATGGATCATCTGACAGGAAATGAAAATAACAAGATATTACAATGAGATCTGATATGATGAGACTCTCTGTTGAATTTTATCCCATGCATCCTGTCTTTTTCTAGAATGGTAGCAGGTCTTCCTTACATGGCACTCACCCGGCCACCCACACTTATAGACCTGATCTACACAACACTTTCTCTTAGTCCTTCATTCTGTGTTCCTGTTTATGTTCCAGTCGTTTGGATGTAACTCTGCTGCCACATGCGGAGTAGCAGGAAGGACCAATCTCTGAGGCATCTGGCTTTTATCTGACTAGACCTTGCATCTTTCAGGAACTAACTGAAGTCAAAGACAAGGCCAATCTTTTACAGTTTTTTTTTTTTAAAGATTGGCGCCTGAGCTAACAACTGTTGCCAAACTTCCCTTTTTTTAGTTCTTCTCCCCAAAGCCCCCCAGTACATAGTTGTATATTCCAGTTGTAGGTCCTTCTGGTTGTGCTATGTGGGATGCCGCCTCAGAGTGGCCTGATGAGCGGTGCCATGTCTGCACCCAGGATCCGAACTGATCAAACCCAGGACCACCGAAGCAGAGCACACAAACTCAATCACTCGGCCATGGGGCCAGCCCCCAGTCTTTTATAGTTTCTGATTTTGTATCTTGTTTAAGAATGTCTTCCCTAGGGACTGGCCCCGTGGCCGAGTGGTTAAGTTTGTGCGCTCCGCTGCAGGCGGCCCAGTGTTTTGTTGGTTTGAATCCTGGGCACGGACATGGCACTGTTCATCAAACCACGCTGAGGCAGTGTCCCACATGCCACAACTAGAAGGACCCACAACGAAGAATATACAACTATGTACCGGGGGGCTTTGGGGAGAAAAAGGAAAAACATAAAATCTTTAAAAAAAAAAGAATGTCTTCCCTACTCTATCCTACCCAGAAGTCTTAAAGCTATTATTCTACTATATTTTTTTCTCAATGTTTTAAAAATGTGAAGTTTTACCATTCATGGATAAATCACCAAACCATTTTGAAGTATGTGTGTGTGTGAATAGAGTGAAGTAGGGCTTTTTTCCCCTTCCTATAACTAGTTTTCTCAGCATATTGGAGTGACTAGTCCACACTTTCCCCACTGATCCTCACTGCCAGCCTTGTCATAACTGAAGTGTCCATATTGTGTGAGTCTCTTCCTAGACATTCCATTCTGTTCTGTCAGTTTCCCCAAAGTAACAATATCATTTTACCTTATTTATCATTGCTTTAGAATAAATTTATATCTGGTAATGCAAGTCCCTCATCTTGATTTACTACTTCTTAAGGAGTTTCTTGGCTAGTCTTAGTTCTGTGTCTTCCAAATATATTTTAGAATCAACTTTTCAATTAAAAAACTGTCTGCTGTAACTACATTAATATCAGACAAAAATTATTGTAAGAAAATTTCTTGAACTCTTTGTAAAATTTGAATACTTATAACTCAGTGCTTATCTATACCTTACAAATTTTATAGCTTCTGTATTCTTGATGACAGAAGTGCCTGTCTGTTGATGATGATATAGAGGAAACTCAAGTACAAAATTTATTTGACCATTCTTGTACTACATTTGCTTTATTTGCATATTCCTACCAAACTGGCTCATGTGATCCTTTTCTAGATCATTTATATATTTGTGTCAGTTAGGGTTCTATATTACCCAAGGTTCAATGCAGGAGAAAGAGACCACTTTAGGTATTTATAAGTAGGAAGAATTTAATACAGAGGATGAGTACTTACAAAATCATTAGACGTGTGGAAGGATCAGGCTGTCTCTATAAGTGACTACAAAATAATATAGAACTGACCCACCAGCTACTACTAGTGAGGCACCACTGGAGCCATGCCTGAGTCAAGAACCTGCTGCCACTCTGCTGCCACTTCTGCCACCACAACTTCTTCTCATCACCAAGAAAGCTGTAGAGTGGACAGTGGCACACTGCTACAGAGAAATCTCCAATTTTCACAACCATGTTTATCAGCAGAGACAGCCAAAAAGACAAGAAAATGGCCTCTGTCTCACTTCAGACTTCTAAGTCTTATACTAATGCCTCGAATTGGTAGAACTTAAATGACATCCAGAACCCTACCTGCATGGGGATCTGAGAAATGAGGGTATTGCCTTTCAAGTCTCTCCAATTAGAATGAGAGTGGAATAGAAGCCAGTTGATTCCATCCACACTATCAAGCATGCTTCATTTGGTTGCAAGAAACCAAAAATTGACTCTGGCTGACATAAGCCAAAAAGCAATTTATTAGAAAGAGAGAGTAGTTACATAGTCAAGGAAGGAACATTCAAGTGTTGGAAAAGGGAAAAACTAGAGCAGTTCTGAGGATCCAGGTAACGGAACTTAATAACACTCTCTCGCTCTTTAGTGGCCTGCCATTGGATGGCTCACCTCCAACTGCAGTATGTCTGTTCACAAGATTCCATCCCTCGGTGTCACCCCTCGAGATACAAATTTCCAGGAGAGAGAGTCTCATTGCCCCACTTAGGGTCAAATGGTCTCTCCAGTCATAGTGGTAGAGGTGGGAGGGCAGCGTTCTCTGGCTGACAGTTCTCTGAGAATCTCCTACAGTAGAGAAGCAGTAGATGTCCAAAGGAAAGAGTGTTGGGTAGATCAAACATATCAGTTGTATGTTCCAGTGTGCTAGTCTGATCTTGACATTGTCCAGAAGTCACATACCTGTTGGAATAGACGCTTAAAGCAGAACACATTTAAGTTTTGTCAAAATTATAGACTTGAATATTTCAGTATAGATCTTTCAGTATATAGGCAAGTTTTGCTACATGTTTTAAATATCTATTTTACAGGTACAGAAAATGAGGTTCTTCAAGGAGTATAAAGGGTTTCCTTTGAATAAGGATGTCACACAAATGAATATAGAACCAGATATAGAGGCCAGTCTTCTGGAAGTGTTCCTATACATGCTTTTATAATTAAAGTGCTCTTTGTCTTTAACTGGCTTTCCTATACAGAAAGTATATTTTGGGTCTTCATCCATATATAGCACTTATGCATAGTACATTTCAGAGAGCAACCTGACTTACACCTACCTGTCTTATCTGATGTTTGCATCTGTAAGGCCCCTGAGCTGTCACAATGACAACGTGATTCAAAGTTAGTGACAAATGGAAATTCACAGGCCCCCAGAAAAGAAACTTTCTCCCACACTCCTCAGAAAAAACTTCATGACAATGTACCGGAAAGTAGGTTGCTGCCAACGTGGGATTGTGACCCACAACAGAATTTTTCCCCAAAGTCACCACATTATTAGCAAGAATCCTTCAAAGTAAATTCTAATGAAGCTCCCAACACCTTGAAGGCTTGAAACCATTATCAACATGAGTTCCTCATTTGCTTGGCCATGGGTCGGGGACGATCTAAAGGAAATTGTTTTTTTCCAGGTCTCTCTCACTCTCACTCCCCCTTCCCCTTTCACCCTCAGTGATGAAGGAATTACTGCTCACAGTTCTTTACTCTCTGTCTCCAGGGTCTCCTATTTCCCTCATCCCACCAATGCTCAGGCTGTGTGACTTCCTTTGAGCAATGAGATGTTTACAGATGTCATGTGCACTTAGGCTTGAAGCTATTGGTGCAGTGGAGCTCGCTCTCTTTTGGGCCTCTGCCTTTGCCATGAGAAGAACTTCCCCCAGCTAGCCAGCTGTTCTGAGAATGATGGGGAGCAGAGCCTCTTGGCTGACCTGCACACCTGCATCTTGAAGCTGAGAAGCCCAGTAGATTCCAGCCAGCCCAGGGCAATTGACCTTCCCTAATTTGCATATTTATGAGCAAGCCTAGCAGAGATCAGTGGAGTTGACTACAGATGTGTGATAAATAAGTGCTTATTGTTGGATGCCACTGAGATTTTGTTGTTTATTATTCGGTATTACTGCAGCAGTGGCTAACGGATTCACTCCTTCTAATTCCCTCTTTCCTCTCTCTCCCTCTCTCTTTCTCTATCTTCCTCATCCTTGAAAAGTCTCTGTTCCCAGCTGGTGCTAGTCCCTCAGGTATATCAGCTGTCTGCTAGATAGTAACATAAATCCCAAGTAATCTACTTATGAAGTTTATCACAACAAAGGAAAAGAGTCCATATAAAAGGATTTGAGTAGGCAATTCTTGTTAGCAATGCCTCTTCTATAATAGGCATTTCTGAAACATTTTTATTATTTACTTGTGTATGTCACTATCATTGTGAGTAATTTTCACCATAATACCATGTATGACAAATTAAGGCATTTGTAAAAATGGTGTTGAGGATAACTCTAACTTGTAAGCCATTCATTATCCTATATTATGGGATTTTCCACGAGATAATCAATAGTGAGTGGAATCTCAAAAAACCCAACCCCCCACATGCAATATATAATATCTTTTCTTCCCCTTGACTTCTTGTTTGTTCTTTTTTTCCCCAGCTTATTATGGAGCAGTTTGCCAGGCACAGAGTTACCATTCCGTTTTCTTCTTTACCATGTAAATGTCAGTTGAAAATATGCCAAGTTCCAGATACAATATAACCATAATACTACCACTGTGCTTCTGGATTAATTAATCATAATGAATGAAATTTTTCTTGATTTTGTATGCCAAGCCTGGAAGCATAATTCAATTTCATCTTTGACTTCTGTAGCCTGAAGCAACCACTTAAACTCAGCTGTCACAAAGCTTTTGGAGAAAGATAAAAAAAAACTGAATGAAAAAAAATCTAACTTGCAAAAAGGCGTAAGAAGGGCATATATATATGTATGAAAGAAGGGCACAATAAAATATTGTTTGTTTCCAAATACGAGAATAAAATGTGATGACACTGTCTTATAAAATCTTTACATTTTTTTCCTCCCAAACCATCTGGAAATAGCATTAGACATAAGCAAAACACACATTGGAACTTTGAATGGGAACACTGAAAGACTCAATGAAAACCAGACTAATTTGAAATCTATCAGAACTTGTTTTCACCTTCAAAACCAGGAGATCATTATGAAACTTCTAAGTGACTCCTTTTGAAATCACGTAACTATAACATGGACTTTTTGTTCTGTTTGTTTCTAATGTAAGCCCCATCCCCATGGAGACCACCCTCTATATATGAAGTCAAATTGCTTGTGGTTTAATTTCTAATAATTTATAGTTTTCATTCTTTGTGAAAATAAAGATGACCATAAAGAAAAGTATAAGAATCTCAGCACTTAGAGATATTCCCAGATAATGTTTTGGTGTATATAATTTCATTCTTTGTCCCCTGGGTTATATGTGTGTGTAACAAAATCAGATCATGTAATACACACTGTATTTACGTTTAACAAGATAGCAGGAACATCCTTCTTTGTCATAATGTCCAACTCTTTCCTTTTAATGGCTACCTATTCTAACGATGTTTCACAGGACCCCAAACTGAGATATTCTCAGAAAGAAATAAGTGATATTGATGTACATCTACCAAGAGAAGAGAGTACTAGGATGAGCTCAGTTTGTGCTTGCACTTTGATGAAGAATATATCTTGGATCTCCAATATTCTTTGAATGACAACTATAGAATCTTAAACTTCAAACTCATTCACCATAATTACAAGTCTGTGGACATTAGAAACTAGTAAGCTTGGTATTTCTGGGAAAATAGTTCCAGTCTGAGGAGGCTTTTTCTGTATCCTCTGAGGAGGGTATTGCTGCATTCTTTGCCACTTTGCTGCTGACACAAGTTAGACACAGCTTTCAGTATTACTCAAAGCATCCACCCAATCCCAGGCATCCATTCCATTGTGACATGACAGAAGCCTAGCAATTTAAATGAACATCTTCATGCTTCTTAGTGGCAAAGAACTGGAGAGAGGCAGTAATAAAGCAGCTGACAATACATGGAAAACATATTGAACAGTCAACACCTTCTATTCACCCATAGAATGATTCCTGGGCGGGATTAGCAGAGAAGAGACAAGAGGGAGTGCATGTGAGTTTAAACCCACAACAAAAGAGATGATGCAAAGAAGCATGAGCAAAATGGGATGGGAATAATTATTTTATCAAAACGATGAAAATATAACACAAAAGCCACAGTAATTTCTTAGAATTGAAGGGAGAAAGTGTGAAAAAACCAAATGAATTACATTACAGGAAGAGGCCCCAGTCCAGAGACTAGAGGTGTTTTGGTGGTAACTGGGGACCTCCAGTGAAACAAATCCTCTTAATCTTTGATTACCAATTCTAGCCACAGTGGAATAACTGTAGATTTAATTTTAGGTTGACTCTACAGCTTCAGGAAAAGTAGTTGTTTTGAGTTTTCACCCCATACAGATTTGTAATAATCATTTTATAAAATGGTGTCAACCCTCCCCAAACTCATTCTCCACTGATGCTAGCACACAAAGCACTGCATTAGACATTTATTCATACTTTTTATTTTTCCAGGTGAGGAACATTGGCCCAGAGCTAACAGCTGTTGCCAAGCTTCCTCTTTTCGCTTGAGGAAGATTGTCGCTGAGCTAACATCTGTGCCAATCTTCCTCTATTTTGTATGTGGGGTGTTGCCACAGCGTGGTTTGATGAGCAGTGTGTAGGACCATGCCCGGGATCCGAACCCGGGGCCACTGAAACAGAGCATGCAAACTTAACCACATCACCAGGCCAGCCCCTACTCATACTTTTTTAAAAATGGAAAACTAAATGTCAGACTAGTTATAGCTCCATATGTGTCTAATTTTCCAAGAAAAAAATCCCTACTGGTTTATAAATTGGGAAACAACCATTGTGATGATATTTCCCACCCATCCACCCCAAAGTAGCTGTGAACCAATTTATTGTCCATTTGATGTAGCAATTTTCACAGTACAGAATCCTGTGGAAATCTGGAACTGATTCCCAGTGATACCCACCTATGACTCCATGAAACTCTAAAACAAGTCCCAAAGGACACTGTTAAGGATTAAAAAACTCTTCCTCTGCCTCAGGATGAGATTATTTACTTACATTGAGGCTTCAATCTGTTTCCAACAGAAAATAGCAGCCAACAATGCTGTTGACTGACTAGCTAATTGTCCCTATGAGAGGTATTTCTGCTACAGCACTTTTGTAGGCATTTCTGAGAGATCATACCCAAAAATGAATGGAAAATGCAGGAAAATACTTTTCCCCATGGTGAATGCTTGGTAGCAACTCTGGCTTTGTGATCCCACAAAGTCCACTGAATAGAAGTCTACTCCAGTCTCATGCATAGTTTCAGGGGCCACTTCTCCTTCCCCAGGAATAAACCTATAGAGGCCTCTCTTTTTGGAGTTTCCAGATAATTGGACTTTTTACTCTATTTCACTTGAAATGGAATTTCACCATCTAAGTTCTTCAAAGACAGGTGCTATAGTATAGGTTTTCCAGCCACAAGGGTTGATGTGGGCCAACTTACTTACAATGTACTCATTGTGATTACTTAATGATGCTAAGACTTACATGCAATGTCTCCCTTTCTCTACCCATCCTGGAAAAAGCAATGCTTGTTAGATGCTAGATAAGTCTCTTTTTACTGTTTCTGTCAGATATCATTCACTGGGGGACAGTAACGTGCCTTATGGAGATACAGTGAATTGCCTGTTTCATGGCACTAATCTGAAAGCATCCTTGAATTCAATTCAACAGCGTGACTGCCAGACAGCTCTTGAAACCAAGTAAGAATAAAGAAAGAATGGGATTCTTATCTGGGAAGTACTATAATGTAAAACTATGAGCACGACGTGCTGACTGACTGGCCGACTGACTGGTAGGTGGATTATGTTAAAACCTGAAAAGCAGAAATAGATTTGTTAGGAGGAAAAAGACAATCATTTTATTTATTAAATTTGCCTACATGTATGCTTCTTAGTTTTTTTTAATAGATTTTTTTCCATTTTTGTTAAAAAGAGAATTGGTCTTACCCAAACAAAACTGTAAAGTAGTCAAATTTATCCCTGTTAACCATCCCCTTTGTACTCATTCTCCTATTCAGAGAAGCCACTTGTCCACATCATGTTCCTTGTGGTTCTCCCACTTTATATACCCCCTCCCATTAAATATCATTTGAGGGAAGACTCTGATACTTTCATTCACAAGGGATGTAAAAAAACTCCACTAGAATGTGAGCTTTACAAGGGCAGAGAGTTTTTTGGTCTATTTTGTTCACTGGTACATCCTACCCACAAAGACAGGGCCTGGAACACAGTAGATACTCAATAAATACTTGTTAAATGATAAGGCCCAATGCTTTTCCTAACCCAGAGGTAACTGCAGTTTTTATGACATAATGTCGTGTGTGTGGGTGTGTTACGACAGAAAGAGAGATCAAGTGGGCTACAGAAACTGAAGGCTTGAGATATCTTGAGTCTCATACCTTTAGAGGTAAAGGTAATGTGCACAAGACAAAACTGTGGGAATTCTCTCTTCTATAGCCTGTTCTCCTGCTCCTCTTGAGAGGGAGGAGCGGGCTGTCTCCAGGGTATAGTACTTCCCAGTACCCCTGGGGGAAGTGAAGCCACAATGTGCAAAGCTACATGGAAACTATGTTGTGGGCTTACTCACATCGAATAAAGAGGATGGTGCCTGAGACTGTGTCAAAGGCTGAACTCCGCCTTTAGTATATACCATGACCCAGTAGAGCCAGAAGCCCAACACAGATGACCTGGGAGAAAAACACAAATCTGGAAAAATTCTTTCGTACCACCTAGAACCTTAATTTCTGACATTGCCCTTCTTGGTCTCTGACTCAGTTTCCATATGAAGTTTAGATTTCTGAAACAACATCAGACAGAGCTCCCAGTATATCTCTCGTCACTCCCCTTTTACCTCCCGTGTCTCTGCTTCCCAGATCACAAGTGGAAGCTGACCCTGATCATGCGGGCGTGAGGCTCTGCAACACATTCCAGGTCCTTGGCTCTGCTTCCCCTCAATGCAGGGGGCAGCAGGCAGGTATAGGAATGTGAGAGAGCCTTTTATATCTAATTCCAGAGAAAAGGATACTCAAAATATTTTTAAATTTCATTTTCTTATAATTATTTGTCAAATTATCAATGATTTCAAATGTAAAAGGAAAAGACGTAAACAAAAACTATAAAAATTTAATGCAACAGAAAGATTTAGGAAAGACACAGAAATAATTCATAGCATGTCATCTCTTTTGCAAAATCTCCTCCAACTCCAAAAGTGGAATGTGGATTTTGTCTGCCCAGCATCACTTCTCCTGTAACAGAACAATCCTTGTCCCTTCTTTAGGGGGAGCTGCCCCTCCCCTACAAAAGACTCATGAATAACACATTAGGTGCTGCTCTGGTCCTTTATATGATTCTAGCAGACCTTAACACATCACTACCCAGGGGGATTCTGCTTACATACTATTTAGTCTCCCTCCATATGAGCTTCTCTATGAGCTGAGGATTTGTTTATTATTAGTTTCCTTAGTGCTTAGTACAGTGCTTGGCACATAGTAGGTACTCAATAAACAATTGTTCAATGAATTAACAAATTCAGAGAGAGTCTCACAACTGAGAAAAGATGCTGTGATGTCGTTAGGTTATAGGGAGAAAGCAGAGTTATTTCATTCTTAATTTTTCCTTTACTTTCTTTTGGGAGGAAAAATGGTTTCCAAGTAAAGTAGCAGATAAACACTCCAGAGCAGTGTTTCTCAAAATGTGATCCATGGTCAAAAGAATCTTTTCAGACACTATAACTCCTCAGATGAGGGAAACAATAGAAAGAATAAAAAAATGGGACTTCATCAGAATAAAGAGCTTCTTCAAGGCAAGGGAAAACAGGATTGAAACAAAAAAACAGCCCACTAATTGGGAAAAAATATTTACAAGCTACTTATCCAACAAAGGGTTAATCTCCATAATATACAAAGAACTCACACAGCTTAACAACAAAAAAACAAACAACCCGATCAAAAAATGGGCAGAGGACATGAACAGACATTTCTCCAAAGAAGAGATAAGAATGACCAATAGACACATGAAAAGATGTTCATCATCACTAATCATCAGGGAAATGCAAATCAAAACTACACTAAGATATCACCTTACACCTGTTAGATTGGCAAAAATATCCAAAACCAAGAGTGACAAATGTTGAAGAGGCTGTGGAGAAAAAGGAACCCTCATACACTGTTGGTGGGAATGCAAACTAGTGCAGCCACTATGGAAAACAGTATGGAGATTTCTCAAAAAGTTAAAAATAGAAATACCCTACGACCCAGGCATCCCACTACTGGGTATCTATCCTAAGAACCTGAAATCAGCAATCCCAAGAGTCCCATGCACTCCTATGTTCATCACAGCATTATTTACAATAGCCAAGACGTGGAACCAACCTAAATGCCCAGAAACTGATGATTGGATAAAGAAGATATGGTATATATACACAATGGAATACTACTCAGCCATAAAAAAGGACAAAATTGTTCCATTCGCATCAACATGGATGGACCTTGAGGTTACTATGTTAAGCGAAATAAGCCAGACAGAGAAAGACGAACTCTATATGACTCTACTTATAGGTGGAAGTTAACATATAGACAAGGAGAACTGATCGGTGGTTACCAGGGAAAAGGGGGGGTGGGGGGAGGGCACAAAGGGGGAAGTGGTGTACCCACAACATGACTAACAATAATGTACAACTGAAATCTCACAAGGTTGTAATCTATCATAATCTTAATAAAAAAAAAAAAAACAAGCACGCAAGAAACAAGGCACCATGATAAGAACCAGCAGAAGAAACAGACAGCAGAAAAGGGTTCACAAAAATTGTTATAAACCAAAAGAGTAGTCTGTATAGTCTGAGATGTAAAAAAGAAGTGGTAAATTTATTGGTATAAAATAATAATGACTTCTGGACTAAAATTTGAAAAAATGTAATTAAATACACAGCAACAATAACATAAATCAGGAGGAAAAGAAAATGGAGTTAAAGTGTTCTATGGTTCTTATGTTATACCAGAGGTAAAAGTATTGCTTAGCTTAGGACTTTGATAAGTTAATACACATGTTGAAATTTTTATTAACCACTAAAGAATAGAAACTGTACTATAACTTCCAAATAAAGAGAAAAACAGAGGGATTATTCAAAAAACCTCAATCAATCCAAAAGAATTCAATAAGGAGAAAAAAGAAATTAGACAAATAGAAATCACAAAATAAAATGACATATTTTGAAATAAACTATTCAAAGAGACTTATGCAACCCTATGTTCATTGCAGCATTATTCACCATAGCCAAGATGTGGAAGCAACCCAAATGGCCGTCAATTGATGATTGGATATAGAAGATGTGGTAAATATATACAATGGAATACTACTCAGCCATAAAAAAGACAAAATTGTCACATTCACAACAACATGGATGGACCTTGAGGGTGTTATGCTAAGCAAAATATGCCAGACAGAGAAAGACAAACACTGTATGATTTCACTCATATGTGGAAGATAAACAAATACAAGGACAAAGAGAACATATTAGTGGTTGCCAGAGGGGAAGGGGGTTGGGGGTGGGCACAAGGGGTAAAAGGACACATATATGTGGTAACTGACAAATAACATTGTATAACTGAAATTTCACAATGTTATAAACTATTATGACATTAATAAAATTTTTAAGAAGGTAAAAAAAAGAAATGTGATCCATGGACCAGCAGCATTCAACATTACCTGGGAACTTGCTAGAAATGAAAATTCTCAGGCCCCATCTGAGATCCACTGAATCAGAAACTCTCGGGGTAGGGCCCAGCTATCTGTGTTTATAAATCTCTACAGATAATTCTGATAATGCCAAACTTTGAGGACCATTGGTATAGAGAGGTAAGAGCAGTGAGATAAAAGAATATAGCATCTCTCTGTTTTGTTTTGTTTTTATTTATTTATTTATTTATTTTTGAGGAAGATTAGCCCTGAGCTAACTGCTGTCAATCCTCCTCTTTTTGCTGAGGAAGACTGGCCCTGAGCTAACATCTGTGCCCATCTTTCTCTACTTCTATATGGGACGCCTGCCACAGCATGGCTTGACAAGCTGTGCCATGTCCACACCGGGGATCTGAACCAGCAAACCCTGGGCCACCAAAGCGGAACGTGTGCACTTAACCACTGCACCACCGGGTCGGCCCCACATCTCTCTCTGTTTTAATGGGTGAATATGTCTGCTCCTAGATACTTTATATCCTGGGTATCGAAAGAACTGGCAGGTGTGGTCTCCAAGTCAACATTAATTGTTTTGGGGACATCACAGATAATAAGTGAGGGACCTAAAGGGTCTTGATTTTTAAAAAAGGGTGGAGAAGACCATTTTTGGAGATTACATACAACGTGAAGTTGATTTCTGGCAAAATTTTAGAGTTGTTTGCTAAACAGATGATGTATGAGTATTTGGGAAATGATGCAGGGATCTAGGAATCAACCTGGATTAACTCACAAAATTGACGCCTCAGTAATTATTTATCTTTTTTTGGTTATGGTTAATTACACTATTTTTCTATAAACTCATTTATTTTAACAGCAAATACACCAAAGAATCTGATGATTATTGCTCCTCTGATTACACTTTAACCTTGTTTTGGTTTTTTGCACTTCTCTCTTCCCTACTAGACTCTAGGTCCCTTTGTAGCCCCAGTGCTAGCACAATTTCTGGCACATAATTTCACATTGAAAATGTTTATGTAAATTGAATCAAGGGATATCCTTGGGTAGAAGATAAAAAATATGACATGGATAATAATAAATGTAACTGGATTTGAGGGTGATTGAACAATAATAACCAAGAGTATTAATGAATGTAATTTTATATTTGGCATTTACTGTTTGATAAATAATTGTTGAATGAAATTATATTAACATGAAGCTAGTTGAATTTCACCACAATTTTTGGTCTGGTTTTACTCAAGATTTATACAGTAACCTGGATACACGAGATCAATTTGTCCAATGGCTTAATGTGACTTATTTGCAAGATGACAGAATAAAAATTCAAATTTATCTCAATATCCTAGAACCCTTGTTGAAAACCAAGCAGGTAAAACTTAATAGGGATATATGTAAATAGGGTTTGGTGACAACTTGGCTCAGTAACAAACAAAAAAATCAGGTGGCTGATTTAGACGTTGGCCATTTTGCCTTCTATTATTGATTCTCTGTGGGGACTACCTCTATCCACTCTTACTCCATGTGGTTCAGGTGGGGCTAAATCCACCCCTCAATCTCAGGAACTGACCACGACTCAGGCCTGGCTCATCAAAATATTCCAGCCCCTCAGGCAGCATGTTTGGTTCAGGGATAGGCACAAGACCTAGGCCAGTGATAATTAGGCTGAGATATTTAATGGAACTATTGACCATCATGGTGTCATGGGTTGAAAACAATCATCCTAGGCCAAAAGTTTAATTTTTCATAATGTTCACCATGCTCTGCTATAAGGTGTATGTTCTTTTATTTTGGGATGATGTGCTTGGGGCTGCTCATCGCACAAAGTGGCAGAGGTTCTTAAGTTCATTTCCTAGTACTACCCCTTAGGCCTTTTTAGATACAAGTATATGTGCCTCTAAGGGTAGAGAAAGAAAAGTATTGGGAGATGTGTATGTGTGTGTGTGTGTGTGTGCGTGTGTGTGTGAGGGAGCAAGAGAGAGAGAGAAAGATCTCTTATGCCATCATACGACCACCCAGAAGCAGACATGTCTGAAATCTCTCCCTGGACATTTCACTTATACACAGAACCACTTTACAACCACACAGGGTGTGTACTGCACAGCCCGCACATATGTACATATCATATGTGGCAGGCTGTGCAATACACAGCCTGTTTATGCAAGCCAATAAATTGTCCTTTTTTCTATGACAATGTATGAAGTTCTATGTGTCTAAGAAATGAGGCCCATTACAATGTCTTGCTAAGCAGCACCTACCTAAGAACCGTCTTACTCTAGGTACACAGTGAGGTCCATAAGGATATGTTAGAAGCCATGAAATTAGAGTTTTGTCTTTTTCAGAGTTTTGTCTTTATATTGAGTTAGGTCAAATTTTGAAGCAAATCTTTTCCTATCTCCTTCCACCTAACCCTCACTCTGCCTTATCTCTATAAGAGAAGGAGGGCAGCAAAATAATTCTGTCCAGAGCAAATTTCCAGAGAGTGAGGCAAAGAGCGAAACACTATCCTAGTTACCCCCGAAAGATTCATATGTCGGACGCTATTCATTTTTATAGGCCTGAGAAAGGAGTTACTGAGAACCAGAGTGGCAAGAGGTGAGGAGCCTATTCATCTGACATTTAAGTCAACTCCACATTTAGAGAGGATATCTGAAGATTTAAAACAAGTGGCTGTTAAGCTCTAGTACCTAACAGCTTACAGGACATTGTGATTTGGTCAGTCATCTGAGCGACTTGTTCACCCTAGGCAGAGACAGAGGTCAGAGAGAGAAAAAGCAGTTAACATCTGCCTGATAAACTCTATCCCCTCTCATTCTTAATCAAATTCCTCAAGGATATTACCTTTGTCTCTAAAAATTCCAAACCCCAAATCTCAGTCTTCCTTCCACCAAAATACCAATTGGACTTTTTAGGACTCTCCCTATTTTAATGAATGAAGAAAGCAAACTTCTGAGGTTACTCTTTTTAATTTTGAGGTAAGGAACCCCAAAGATGTTCATCTTAGCATGTTTCCCATCACCCAGTGCCATATTCATAATAGAAAACTCAATAAATGTGTGACAGATGAAGGAAGACACTTTCCATTTGGCTACACAGCCTCTTGTAGCACCGATTTCTTGAAACATTTTAACAATCATCACCATTTTTCTTACTTTTAGAGCCTTAATACATTTATTTCATCACAAAGCCAGCTAACTTTGGGGAGTCTAGGCCTCAATATGTTACAGAATAGGAATGATCCATCTCTGCCAGATATAGAAGGGACTAGGAATCGGGGGTTTGCAGTTACAAATGAAAACAAGCCTCTTGGTGTGGAAATGCATTTACACTTGGCAAATCATTGCTTCTTGTTTTGAGAATAAAACTTTCTTTAAAAGCCTCAAAAAGCTTCTTTGACATCAACTAGCTTGTAAAAAACACTATTTTGATTATTTAAATTTAAATGAACCAAAAACACATGGGTTAAATTTTCCTTAAAATACACATGGTTTTTAAAATGTGAGGAAAAGGTGCTTGGCAAAAAGCAGCTTAGGTTTTATGGAACCCAAAACTTTTCAAAGATAGTTTAGGCTGCTTGATGAGCCCAAATCATGATTATTTAAAATATTTTTAAAACACCAAAGCCAAAAGTGATATTTAATAAAAATACTCTAATTCTCACCTTCTATAAAATGTTGTTTTTAAACAGTTTGACTTTAAGAGAGTTCTATAACTCACTTAATGGGTTCCACAGACCTATAGAATTCTTTGAAATTGTGACCCAAGAAAATTACATATGGCCCAATCTCTTTAGACCTGTTCTTTTTGTGAGCTATAGATCATCTTTAGCCTCTTTAAAGCATGGCGACACACATTATTACTAGAAATGTTCCCAGACAATCTTGACACTTTGTGAAACTGTTTGTAAGGAGTTGTTAGCTGTTATGTATTTTTTGCCTGTTGTTTTTTTTTCAAAAAAGATGTTTAATTAATCCAAATTGCTTGGCTGATACCATCCAGGTCTCCTTATCTTTCCCCACTGCTCTCTTTCCCATCCTGTTTTCCCTACTCCAACCAAAGAGTCTCTAAGAATATTCTTGCTAGGAAAATATGCATGGTGTTAATTTAATAGATTCATCACAAGCCAGGGAGAAAAAAATGCCTCTGTTTTCTATGCGCAGTGTCATTATCAGTCATTCATTTGTCCAGGCATAATTAATTAAAACTTTCTTTTTTTTAAGATTTTATTCTTTTCCTTTTTCTCCCCAAAGACCCCTGAGACATAGTTGTATATTCTTCGTTGTGGGTCCTTCCAGTTGTGGCATGTGGGACGCTGCCTCAGCGTGGTCTGATGAGCAGTGCCATGTCCATGCCCAGGATTCGAACCAACGAAACACTGGGCCACCTGCAGCAGAGCGCGTGAACTTAACCACTTGGCCACGGGGCCAGCCCCGCAGGCATAATTAATTAAGTCTGTACTATTTTCAGTGTTGGGCTAGGCCTATTGGTGGTACAAAGATATGTAGAGTCATTCAATTTCTCACAAGGGTTACTAAGTGAAATGTGAATTGACCATAGGTTCTCAAAAATGGCAATAAGTTAATCTGGAAGTAGATTCAGAGTTCTGCTCTTTTCCATCTACCAACAAACATCCTCTCTCTTCCTCATCCTTTCCCTGCCTCTCATCCTCCAAGTGAGGTTGCTGTTGAGCAGAGAAGAAGCCTTTTCTGTATTTGAAACATGTATCCTTGGGGGTGGCCAATACAACCCCCACTTTGCAGAGAGCATCACTGTATATATGGGGGGGCACATATATTGGGTGTATATGCACGTGTGTTTAATGTATGTGTGCATATGTATGGGCTTAGCTTAAGTTATGCTGCAATAACAAGGAATGCTAAAATCTCCACAACCTAATAAGGAAAAATGGTTTATTTCTTGCTCATACTATTCATCTGTCACTGGCCACCTACAATTCTGCACCCTATTATCTTCATTCTGGGACTCTAACTGAAGGAGCAGTTCTCAACTTGAGACATTACAGAGGGCAAAGCCACTTGATGGTTCTTAAAGCTTTTGCTCAGATATGGCAAATATCATTTTTGCTCATATTTCTTTGTCCAAAGTAAGTCACCTAGCCAGGTTTGACATCAACCTGCATGGGGAGTGGATATTTTGAATAATGATATACCTACCATACTGCAGGTAGGCCCAGCTGTGGAGTCAGAGTTAAAATTTAACCAAGGGTCTATACCTTAGGTCTATTCTTTTTTTTTTTTAAAGAAGGTCTTTAACTGGACTTTTAAAATTTTTATTTATTTATTTTTTGGTGAGGAAGATTGGCCCTGAGATAACATCTATGCCAATCTTCCTTGATTTTGTATGTGGGATGCCACCACAGCACAGCTTGATGAGTGGTGTGTAGGTCCACACCAGGGATCTGAACCTGTGAACCCTGGGTCTACCAAAGTGGGAGTGAGTATGTAACTACTCTGCCACCAGGCCGGCCCTGGGGTCTATTCTTCAAAGGGTTTGCTAATTCATATTTTAAAACTATATCAAAATCTCTTTTCAGGGTTTAGTGAATGAAGTGCTGTGGAGCCAGTTACTGGACACTCTACACATGGAAGGACTTCTTGGACAGTTGCTTTCCCAACATATCTTACTCGTTCCATAGTACAATGTTCCTATATGAGAAGATTTTCTATTTGTCGTCTACAGTATGCTATCTTAACATTAATTTTTCCCTTAAGAAGCTTAAATTTAATGAATTTAGAGTCCAGAAAATTCTAGCTTCAAAAAAAATCTATTTTTCCAACATTGCTAATTTAAATTTTCTCCTTGAGAATCATTATTATGCCCAAACTAAACTCACTTTATGTTTACATTATTTTTTAGATACTTCTGTGTGGTTCTTTCTCTAAAGGAATAAAAAGTAGTCTTTTTTTCCTTTTCCCAGAACTCAACAAGGCTTAACTGATTTTATTCATTTGCCTTGAAAAATAAGAACTCATCTTTTGGCTTAAACTAAGCATGGAAAATTTTAGCCCCAAAGGAATATTTTGAAAGACAGTTGTATAAACAAAAGAAAAAAAAACTTGTATCAAAAGGCTTTTCACATTTAACTACAACAATGCCAGCTAGTTTAGGGCCACAGAATAACTACAGAGAACATTAGCTTGTTCTTCATGGCAATGATAAAAATAGCTAATAATATATGTAACAGTATTAATAATAATAAAGTAGCTAACTTTTATTGCACATATTACTATGTGCCGATACTGGGTACATTATCTCATTTAATCCTCACATCAATCGTATGAGGTAGGTACCATTATTATCCCTATTTTTACAAAAAAGGAAACCAAAGCTTTGAGAGGTCAAGAAATGCAACCAAGACCTGAAAGTTAGTACTATATGGCTGAGTAAGTCTAACTAACTCTAGAATCTGAAACTCACCACGATCTCAGTGGTCTATAAGAGTGGTCCCTGGAGCAGCAGCAACAGTAGTAGCAGCACCTGGGAACTTGCTAGAAATTCACATTCTCAGGCTCCACAACTGACCTAGCAATCAGGAATTCTAGGGATTGGTCCAGCAATCTGTGTTTAACAATATAAGCCTTCCAGGTAATTCTGAAATTTTGATACACACCACATTACCCTATGTTTCCTTCAATAATATTTCTTCACAAAAACTTTGTCTTTTTTTCTTTTCACCTTTGTTTTGGTGAGGAAGATTCACCCTGAGCTAACATCTATTGCCAATCCTTCTCTTTTTTTTGGCTTGAGGACGCCTATCCCTGAGCCAACATTCATGCCAATCTTCCTCTCCTTTGTATGTGAGATGCCTCCACAGCATGGCCCACGAGTGGAGTAGCTTCATGCCTGGGATCCAAACCTGCGAACCTGGGCCACCTAAGCAGAACATGCAGAACTTTGATCACTTGGCCACGGGGCTGGCCTCTCTTTTCATTTTTTTACTGAGATATAACATACATATAGTAAAGAGTGTAAAGTACACTACCTACTGATTTTGGCATGTCTAAGAATTTTGGTCTGTTTGCCAGTTATCGTGGATGTTATGTTGTTTAGTGTTGGATTTTGTTGCCTTTCTTTAAAGAGTGTTGGATTTGTTCTGATAAACTAAGTTACTTGCATTTTACCTTGATCCTTATGAGACTTGTTTTTAAGAACATTTAGAGTTTTTAAGAACTTCTAGAGTAGCTGTTACTGCAAGGATAATTTAGCTCCACTATAAGACGTGACCCTTCTGGGATCTCTATTGAATGCTTCATTTAACCTGTGAGAAATCTCCAGTTTGGCTGGTGGGAGCTCAAACAATTCCAAGCCGTGTGTGACTTCTGAGCGGTTTAGCTCATGGCTCTGTTGCTCTTTTCCTGAGCTCAGAGAGTCTTACCCCATGTGTGCAGGTGTTAATGTACAGCAAAAACCCGAGGGGAACCCTAAGTAGATTTCTGAAGCTCTTTTTCTGTTTAGCTGCCTCCCCTCTGGAATTATTCCCTGAGACTTCCAGCCACCTCAGATTCCCTGAACTCTCATCTCCGTCTCATCAACTCAGCGAAGCTGCTGAGCTCTTTGACAACCTTCTTCCCATTCCACAATTCAGAGTGTGCCTCAAAGCAGTAAGCTGAGGTGATCATATGGCTCGGTTTATTTATTTCCCTTCTTCTGGGAACCACAATCCTGCACCGTCTATTTTCCAGTGTCTGCAAAAAAAATGTTTATGTATTTTACAGAGTTTTCCATGTGCTTTAGATGAAAACGTAAATTTAGTCCCTGTTATTCCATCATGGCCAGTAGTGGAATTTCACCATGCATTTTTAGAAAGGAACTGACAAGCTGATTCCAAAATTTATTGTAAAAGCAAAGAATATAGAATAGGCAATACGCTTCTGAAAAAGAACAAAGTTGGAGGATTTATTCTATCTCATTTCAAGATGGACTATAAAGCTACAATGTGGTATTACTGTAAGAATAGACTATGCATTTTCAATGAGAGTAATATCACCCCCAAGGAGGTTGAAATTGGTTCTTAGGGGAAAAAAATTTTTATTCTTCTCATGTATAAAGCTCATATTACAGCACATAAATAGATACACAATATACCTCTGATATTAAATGTTCATGAAGGAAAGGGGCAATTAGGAATAAAAATGTCTAGAAAGGCTCTTTAGGGGAATGATAATAAAAAAAGATTGAGAAATACTGGAGTAGACAATTAGATAAATAGAACAGAAGAGAGAGTCCAGAAGTAGACTCACACAGAGCAGTCAATTGAATTTTTAGTCCACCCACCAACGAGGAAAGTCTTTTTAACAAATAGTGAACTAGATATTCAGAAGGAAGAAAATAAACCTCAACTTCTATTTTATTCCCTCACAAAAATACGCTCGCAATAACTCATGCTTCAAAATATAAAACCTAGAAACCCAAAGCTTCTTTAAAAAAATACTGGAGAATATCTTCACAAACTTGGGAGGATAAATACAAAAATTTTTTTAGAACACAAAAAGTACTAAGCATAAAAGTAAATATAGATAAATTAAACACTTCATCTCCTCAAAACACCATGAACAAAGTCAATAAACAAGCCACACTGGGAAAAGTGTCTACTATATATATCTCTCTGATGAAGAAATCATACGTAGAATATATAAAGAGCTCCTACAAAAATAACAATTAAAAGAACAATAACAAAAAAAGAGAAAAAAGAACAGTTAATAAAAAGGCAAATGTAATGACAAGAAAAGATGCACAATAGTATCAATAATCATGGAAATCCTAGAAGACACTCTTTTTCCTCACTAGAATTGTTAAAATGAAAACCAGTGACAGTACCAAATGTAGGCAAACGTGTGGAGCAACTAGGACTCTCATGCACTGCTGGTGGAAGCGTAAAACAGAAGAAAACCTTTTGGAAAACTGGTTTTCAGTTCCTTATAAAGCTAAACACACATTTACACTATGACCTAGCAATACCACTCAGGTATTTACCAAGAACAATGAATACAAATGTTTACAGCAGTGGTTCTCAGCCAAGGATGAGTCTTGCCACTCCCATGCCTCCCAATCAAGGAACACCTGGCAACATCTGGAGACTTTTTTTTATTGCTACAACTGAGGAACACTACTAGTATCTATTAGGTAGAAGTCAAATCCTGCTAAAAAAACCTTACAATACGTAAGACAATCCCTAATAACAAAGATTTTCAACCCCAGAGGTCAACAGGCTGAAGTCTAGAAGCCATAGTCTACACAAAAACTTGAAAATGAATGTTCAGAGTAGCCTTACTTAAAGTAGCCCTTAACTAGAAAATCCCAAATATCCATCAACAGGTGACTGGATAAACAAATTGTGCTGTATTCATACAATATACGAAGAGTAATCAGCAAGATGAAGTAGCAAGCAACTGAAATATGCAACAATACGGATGAATTTAAAAAGCATTTTTCAATGGAAAAAGCAAGACACAAAAGAGCACATCTATTTGATTCCATATGAATGTCTAGGAAAGACAAAACAGAGAGTAGATCAGTAGAATTGGAGGCAGAGAGTGGCAATTGATTGCAAAGTGGCATATAAGGAACTTTCCAGAACAATGGAAATTTTTTATATCTTGATTGTGGTGGTGGATACATTGGAGTATACTTTTTCCAAAATGTATTTAAATGTACACTTAAAATGTGTGCATCTTATTGCATGTTGATTTTACCTCAATAAAGTTGATTTTAAAAAGAGTCTGCAGGGATTGCACTGGATTTATAGATCAATTTGGGAAGAATGAATATCTCTAAAATATTGAGTCTTCTAATCCACAGGCATGATTTATCTCTTCATCTATTTAGTTCTTTAATTTCTCTCAGCAAAGTTTTGTAATTTTTAGAGTAGAAGTTTTACATATCTTTGCTGCATATATTACTAGATATTTTATGATGCTATTGTAAATGGTATTTTTAAAATTTCACTTTACGATTGTTGCTACGTCTGTTTTTAACTTACAAAGCTGTGGAGAACTACTGATATGAGGAAAGAAAGCTTTAACTAGGTATGGAAGCATCATTTCAAAAACCTGGATGAAGAGATCTGGTTTTATTTATAAGATGTGTTCCAGTAAACATCATGCATTATATTTTCTACAATGTCTGCTAGGTTTCCAGCACATTTACTACCAGAGTGTATTAGGCCACAACACTTGTAGACTGTGGTGGCCTCACTAAGACCATGACATTTTGTGTGGTGGCCATGAAGGTTTCCTGCTTATATCTCCCTTCAAGGAACAGCTTCCCATTTATCTGCAGGGAACATGGTTAGTTAACAGCTTCTAGCTGCAGAGGCTTCAGTATCCTCTCAGCTTTTGAGCTGAGGCCATGTCTTCCTGGGAAGTCCTCAGCCAATGACAGAGCATAGCAGAGGTATAGGGTCGGGCCACACTGCCCAGCAGGGCCTCCTCCAACCAGTTATCTCTGCTCAGAAGCTCCCTGCTGGGCTAGCAAGACCTTGTTGGATTTCTGTCATGGTCTGAAGCTCTTTCTGCTGAATTTGGCTTCTCCAGGCCTCTTTCCTTGTGTAGGTGTCAGAACCACATCTCAGTCTGAAGGCTTTCCCCGCCCAGGTTGGTTTCCTCCCTCTTTTATCCTTCACACATGTTCCACCACCTCTCCCTCATCCTCCATAAACCACTTGAACTCCACTCCATCTCAGCATCTGCCTCTTGGAGGATGCAACTGATATTTTCGCAGTACGTTGGAAAAAACTGGAATCTTTGCTTGAGTTACTATTGCTGTCATGCCCATCAAATTTTAACAGTTCTCTCACACTCAAGAAGTGGCCGTTCTCCTCCTCTGAAGGTAAAAACTCTTCCCCTTCTTAAGTATTTGTATCCAACTATGGAACATTGTATCTCAGTTCTGGGGATTCTCGTGTGAAATTCCTTCTCTTTCCAAAAAGGAGCTCTGACGGGTCCTGATGCATGGATTACAGATCTCATCCGATGGGTTTGTCTTGCACATGGCTCGTTAGCTCTCTTCCCCAAGACTACATTTTATTTTATCCGTGAGTCAATTTACAGCTGCATAGTCCCCCAAATTAATATCTCTGCCCATCATGCTGCAAAACCACTCTCTAGTTGTCTGGGAACACTGTTGAGTTTTCAATCTCTCATCATAGGAAGGCTTTTTTTTTTTTAAAAAAAAAAAAACATACTGCCAATTCTTTATGCTTGGTTTGAGTTGTAAGGCTGAGACTAAGAAAGGAAAAAAACCCAGTATTTTTCTCTTCAAAGGTTCTTTCTTTAACAGAATATGTTGTTTGAAGGCTTTTGTCCAAGTCTCTGGGGTCTATAGAAGTAAAGGATTTCTGGATTTCTCATCTCTCATTGGTTTTTTGAAAATGCCCGAGACATATAGCAGTTCTTATTTAGATTCTAACAACATTGCCATGCTCTCCTTTCATTCCTGTGTGGTCTTTTCAGGAAAGGGTAATTGCCCTGTGGCTTCTCCACTACCATTCATTCATTCAACAAATATTTATTCAACGCCTACCATGTGCCAGGCATTTAATGCATATTTCATTTTATTAGACAAAATAAAACTAAAGAGCAAAATTAAAGCACAGCAGAATCGTCATGTGAATTTTAAAACTTGGAATAAAAGAGGTTTTTTGTTGTTTTATATGTCAATGGGAGGTTGTATAAACTGGGTGGTAGGGAAAAGGAGGAAAGTTGTCTTAATGCTTCGTAGTGTAGTAGAAGCATCTATGTCAAGCTGCATCTCCAACTTTGCCCGTCCAAAATGGAGCCCCTGATATGCATACCCCAAACCTCCTCTCACAAAATGCCCCACTTTAGTAAATGTCAACCCCATTCTTTCAGTAGCTCAGGTAAAAATGCGTGGTCATTCTCGACTCCTACTTTACATCCTATATCATCCATCAGGAAATCCTATTGACTCTACCTTCAAAAAATACCCAGAATCTAACCATTTATCCTATTTCCCATGACACACTAGTGCAAGACACCATTTTTCTCCCTTGGTTATTACAATACCATTCCAAATGATTTTCCGACTCCTGCTCCTGGCACCTAAAGTCTACTTTGAGGGGTACCCAGAGTGCTTCAGGGTTACTCGTCTACTTAAAATCCATTGCCTCACCATCTCTGAGTAAAAACTGAAACCAAAGTTCTTCCAATGATGTTCAAGGCTCTGCGTGATCTGCTCTTATTTTTTCTCTTTCTCTCCTATTCTAGTCTACTTATTCACTCCCCTCTACCACACTGACCTTCTCAGTCACTGAGCACGTAACTGCTGCAGGGCCTTTGCACTTGTTGATCCTTCCGCCTGGACTGCTCTTTTCCCACAGAACCACATGGTTTTCTCCCTTAACTTTCAGGCGTTATTCAAATTTCACTTTTTCAATGAGGCCTTCTTTCTCTACTCTGTCTAAACTTGTACACACCCTCAACCACCTCCCTTCCCAGACATATACCTCCTATTCCCATTTCTCTTTTAGTTTTTCTCCTTAGCACTTATATCTATCTAAAATCCTGTATATTTTTACTAATTTACCTCATTTACTGATGAACAAGATTGTAAGCTCCATGTAGCATGAATTTTTATCTGTTTAGTTCAGTCTTGTATCCTCAACACTTGTTGATGATACGAGTTGGCACTCAAAATATATTTGTTGAGTGAATGGATCTAAGATAACATTAGCAAAATTCCAGAGGGGAGTGTATTTTGCTTTTTGGTTGTTTCTGTACTGCAAGTTCAAAATCATCTTTTTGTTTTTTAACAAAATCAAAATCATTGCTTTATAAAGCTTAAGAGCATAGCACCTTAGTTTACACATTTATCTTTTAAAGGGACTCATTTCAACCATACGCTATACTTAGAAGTCCTACTTTTAAAAGTCTCTATAAAAGGAGATTCCACAATTCTCTCAGTAACTCCAATATTTAATTTTCATCATCAAAATTTTCTTTTTTTTTTTTTAAAGATTTTATTTTTTCCTTTTTCTCCCCAAAGCCCCCCGGTACATAGTTGTGTATTCTTCGTTGTGGGTCCTTCCAGTTGTGGCATGTGGGACGCTGCCTCAGCGTGGTCCGATGAGCAGTGCCATGTCCGCGCCCAGGATTCGAACCAACGAAACACTGGGCCGCCTGCAGCGGAGTGCGCAAACTTAACCACTCGGCCACGGGGCCAGCCCCCAAAATTTTCTTTTTATCTAGCCCCTCTGCCATGGTTGGAATGTGTCCCCTCAACATTCATTTGTTGGAATCTTAATGCCCAATGTGATGGTATTCGGACGCGGAGCCTTTGGGAGGTGTTTAGGTCATGAAGGTGGAGCCCTCATGAATGGGATTAGTGTCCTTATAAAAAGGACCCCACAGGGCTCCCTTCCCCCCTACTGCCATGTAAGGCAGTAGTGTGTGTAAGGACACAGCAAGAAGTCTGTGACCTGGAAAAGGGCCCTCACTTGACCATGCTGGCACCCTGATCTCAGATTTCCAGCCTCCAGAACTGTGAGAAATACATTTCTGATGCTCATAAGCCACCCAGGCTTGATATTTTGTTATAGCAGCATGAATGGACTAAGACACTATCGAAGATCTTCAGGCCTTTGTTTAGAGCTATTTTTTCTTCTGTTTCAGTGAAAATGAGTAGAAATTGGCACCTTTGTGAATTATTCTCTTCTCCAAACCGAATCATTCCAGTTCCCCTAACTCTTCCTCCATGGTTGGATTTGACAACTCTTTAGTCAGCAATTCTGTGGCTCTTCTGTCCATTGTGCTCAAGATTGGTATCCTTTTTAATAAGGAATTCTCTCTTGGGCATAAGCTTTGATAACTCAAAGACGACCTCAGTGAGACAAATGGAGGAAACACGCACCCTTTCTTATTTGCCACCACAAATTGGCCTCATAATTAACACAATGAATGGAGTTTGTTTTAAATCAATTAGGAACAAAATTTAAAATTCATGCCAAAAGCACATGCATAAATATCATAAAACAGCTCCATCTACACCACCACTGCTCTTGCTGAGGCCGCCCAGCCTCTCCTGACCTGACTTCCATGGGAGACATTCTAATAGTCTCCTTGTCTCATCACAAGCCCTTCAAGTTCTCCTCCACACTGCCCACAACTACCTCAGAAAGAAATCCGGATTCTTCAGAGTGACATAGAAGGCCTTTCTTGATCTGGCCTTTGTCTCTCTGTCCAGTCTAACTCATTGCTTAATCATCCCAGGCCTCATACTTTAGATTCTGCTTACTGAACTGGCTGGAGTTTCCTGAGTATACCACAACCTCATAATTCCCTGTTTCTGTTTCTTTTTCTTTTGCCCAGACTGTCCTTTCCCAACTTATCTGCCTGCCTAACTCCTAGTCATCTCTTGGGAGGGAGGTCTTTGAAGGTACTCAATATAGAATATCCCTCTCCCCCACCTCAGTTCTGAATAAATTGAGAAATAAAATAAAGGATGAGGGGTTTGAGAGACCAAAATAGCCCTTTGATTACTGTTGGAGCTCAGATTGGAGGTCATGGCTTTAGGCTGTGGACTCAGTGAGGGTGCTAATAAAGAACCCCAGATCTGGGAAGCTCACCAGTCCACTGCAGCAGTGCTGAGTGGGACCCCGAGAGACCCTTCCCTGGTGACCAACAGGGACCCTGGAGAAGCACTGTCACAAGTGTGCCCTGCAGGTGGCAGATCCCAAGAGGAAAAAGAGAGAAACTGAGTCTGGTAAGCCCAGGGATCTTTTGCAAACTTTCCAGTTAGGCTAGTCACTTCATTTTCTCTGGGACAGAGTGAATAAAGAAGTGAGGAGAGGCCAAGAATGTGCTTGAAAAAAATCCTTCCATATGGACACCAGAAGTGGGAGAAAGGTAGTCCTGTCCAACATTTTTAGGCTTCACTCTAACGTTTACTCCTGTGTGTATCCTTCCTTAGCCTTTGCTGAGCGATTTTGAGGCTCTTTCTCCCAGTCAGTGGTTTTCAGCTAGGGGTGATTACCCAGTCCCACCCAGGGGACATCCGGCAATGTCTGAGGACAGTTTTGGGTTTTTCAGCTGGGAGTGGGATGCTACTGGCATTCAGTGGGTAGAGGCCAGGGATGCTGCTAAATATCCTACAATGCACAGGATAACTCCCAAAATAAAGAGTTATCCAGTTCAAAATGTCAATAGTGCCAAGGCTGAGAAATCTTGCCCTAGGCATACACTGCTCCTAATTTGTACTCTCCCATCCTTACCTCCTTAAAGTCCCAAAAGGCAGGCATTATGTGTTTCAGTTATGGATTTCCACTACCTATTAGGTGATCAATGAACATTTGTTGAAAGACTTAATGAATGAATGAGTCAGGTCACAAACATTAAAACTGGAAGAAAATAGTCAACCAATCTTCTGGATTAACTAGAGATCATTTATGACCCACGGCTGCTAATCTGAGGCTGAAGGAATGGTGTCTTTGATCTTCTAAAATTCCATGTAAAATGATGTGTGTTCATATTTGCATTTTTCTGAGTAGAGAGCCTAGATTTTATCAGATTTCCAAAGAAGTCTATTACTCCAACAATGTTAAAAACCACATTTAAGACACCAGTATAAAATCATACCTGGAGAATTAGTGCATCAGCCCCTCTTTCTAGGAAAGGTCTGGCCATACCTGTCTGTCGCGAAAGGATTACCTTCTGGTTCTGACTCACTATACTCAATTTAAGAACCACAAGTGCTTGTTGTTATGCCCAGAGCCTCCTGCCTTTGACTTCCTCATTGCTCTGTTATTGTTCATGACTCCTAGGTCACATTTACTGTGCTGAAACATAGGTAGCCTTCAAATATTGTATCCTGAACATTTCCTTAATCAATCTCATTCCATTTTGTTTCCAAATACTCATTAACTTACCAGGAGCGCATTAAATTTTAATAGGGACATTAGAAAGTATCTGCCCAATGCAGTGATTTTACAGATAACAAATGCAGGCCCCAAACCCATTGCTCAGTGCCAGGGAAACTGCAATCAGGCCTCTTGCTCCCTGGTTTAGTGTGCTTTATAGCACATAAGCTAATGTTTTAACTCATTACCCAAATGCCATCTTGCTTCTTAAGAAATTTTAGCTCTTGTACGTAATGGAAACGTTCTGCATATCTTAGGACTTCATCACAGCAAAAAAACAAAACAAAAAAAGAGAGAAATAAAAGAAAGAACACAATGACTGAATAATAATTACTGACCTTGGAACAGACCCCAAATAATTCCTTGCACAATACGTCTTAACCTAGAGTTCTTGGAAAAGAAGGGTTGCCGAGATGTTCTCTCCTCTTAGGTGAAAACAGAACTTAGTACCAGACCACATCAGGTTCCAGGGCTGACTGTGCATCGACGTCTGGCTTGGACAGGTCTAATGAGCTGGGGTCTCATACTATGAGTTCTGGAGAGCCGGAAAGGCAAGTATAATCGAGGCCAAAATATTGACCAGGTAAGCAAACTGGAAGCGGGAGAGCAGAAGCTCATCTCCCATCAGGAGGAAAAGGCACGTCTCCACACATCACTTTCTTTCTACCTAGTGTTAACCCTGCAATTCAGGAACAGCTCTTCTGACGTTACAGACAAATATGAAGGATTTCCTGGGAGAAAAAGGAAACATCTTTTAAACCTGGTTGTTTTTTATTATTTTGACCATTGAGTAGCTATGTAATCTTCAGCTAAACACTTTCCATTTCTAAGTCTCAGTTTCCTCATTAGTTAAAAAAAAAGAATAATGACAACCATCTCATAAGGTGCATACAGGATGCTTACCATGGAACCCAGTAAGCTCTTAATAAATAGTAACTCTCAACATTTGAATATTTTAATGGTACTGTTTTGGATGGTAGCAACACTCGTTAACCATTATATTTTTTTCAGTTTCTTGGGGAGTTAATAAACTCTGCTTGGAAACGGAGCTTTCTCTTTCAGTGATTTAGATGAAACATCTTCTTGACATTTCAGTCAAGAATTTTACCACTGAACAAGAAGGGAAGTTTGGGTTTAATTTCATGTTGGCAATCTACTAATCAAAATTGCTGTTTAATTACCCAATTCCCCAGTTGATTTGTACAAAGAAGATTCAGTACATGGAGTGGATACATTTTGACTACATTAATTTGAATTATATCCTAGTTTTGCAAGTTACTTTTCAGCATTTAATATCATTGATTTTCTAAAGCTGTAGGGAGGAGCTGATGTGGGGGTGTGGCGCTGACTGTACAGAGAAATCTGCATAAGGAGAAGAGGGGAAATAAAAGCACACACCAGCTCAACTGCCTTAATTGATTTGACTGGCTGTTAGACACAAAAATAAACCCTTCCAGTTAAGGCTTTAAAAACAATTTTGTTTGGCTTGGTTCTTTCAGGGTGTGTGTGTGTTTACATTCTATATTTGGGATTATGGGAGAGTTTGTAACAATTAGACAACAAGGCATTGGGACATTTTTTTCTTTTGGACTCCCAAAAACACAGTTGTGTTCGTTATACTCTTGGGATTTTGGCTCTGTGCAGATCTTCTCTCTTGTCTTATTTCTATTTTTTTCCCTTTCAACCCCAATGCCCACTCTTTTCACCAATACATGACCTCTCTAATATGCTTAATATGTCCCTGGATATGCACATATCTTTGAAAACTCTTTTAATATTTGCACTGCTTTTGTCACACAACAGTATGTTTTTAAGATCTATCCATGTTGCTGCATGTACATCTAGGGTGTGCTTCTAACCGCTGTATGGTATCCAAATATGCATTTGCTACATTTTATTTATACATTCTTCCAGTAATTGCACCTGGGTTACCTCCAAGTCACTCTTGTCACATACCACCTTGTATGAACATCCTCATATATAACTATTCACAGATCTGTGAGAATATTTTCTGAGATATAAACTAGGAATGGGACTGATAGGTCACTGAATAGAGAATATATATACATAATTTATATACATATATGTATATATTTTAAAACATAAGTAGTGACAGACTACTTTCCAGAACAGTTATTCCTATTTCCATCCCTACTTCTAGTTTTCCTGCTTCCTGTTTGCACCTAGATTTCACCAACATTTGATATTATCCTATTTCTACTTTTTGCCTCTCTGATCAGTAGAGTATGATATTTCATTGTTTTAACTTTCTTTTTTCCCCCTGATTACCAGTGAGGATGAGCATCTCTTCATACATCCATTACCTGTTTGGATTTTCCATTTTGTGAATCATTTCTATAGCCATGGTTCTTTTTTTTCATTTTTGTAGTTACTAGGAGCTCTCTGTTTATTCTAGTTTTAGAGCTAGAAAATATTTTCTTCTAATGACCTCTCTGTTAAGTTTGTCTATGGTACCTTCACTGAACAGAAATTCTTAAATTTTATATAGTTATAGCCATTAATTTTGGACAGTATTGTTTGTGTTTCTTTGATCTAAGAAGCCATTCCTCAGGATGAAGTTAGAAAATATTCTTCTACATTCTATTTATCAGCTTTATAGTTTAACCTGGTACTTTTTGGGTTTTAATTCATTTGGAGTTCATCTTTGGATAGGATGTGAAGTAGAGAGCTACTTTATTCTTCTTTATATGGTAAACCAGCACAGCCAGAATCATATATTAAAAATCTATGTTTCTCTACTGCTTTGTAATGCTTCTTCAATCATATGCTAGGTTTTACATGAACAGGGGTCTGTTTATAAGCTCTCTGTTCAACCACACTGGTGTCTGTCTGTTCCTGTACCAATACCACATTGTTTTTGTTGCTAGGTCGGGGGTGTACCTTAAAGCCTAAGGTGGGTCATCCTGCTTTGCTCTTCTATTTAAAAATGGTCCTAGTAATATGGGGACTTTTATTCTTCCACTTAAGTCTTACAATCAGTTGAATAAATTCCTAAAACCATATTGCTAGAATTTTATTAACATTTTCAGGTCAATATTGGGAAGAAAAAATGTTACATTGTCATTTTATATATTTACTCAGATTTTCTTTTATAGTCTTTAAACGGAATTTTAAAATTTTCCATGAAGTTTTATGCATTATATACTTATGTTAGGTCCTGGACACTATAGTTTTGATGGTTACCTTAAATGGTATCTCCTTTCTGTTAATGTTTTTAGCTAATTATTGCTGGTTAAATTTTTTAAATGATTTGGCAAACTTGCTGAACTCTTTCAATACTTATAATACTTTAATATTTTGTCTGCTAATTCCTTTGAGGTTTTTTTAATGCAGATCTGACAAATGGCAGTTGTTTGTTCCATTCTAATTCTACACTTCTTATTTTGTTTTCTAATATTATTATTTGGCCACACCTTCTGGTATCATATCAAATATGGTAACCATTGCAGCCAACCCTCAAAGTTTCTCTAGAAAGTATAGTGTTGGCTGTAAATTTTTAGTAGATAGAGTTTATCTAGGCAAAAAAATTTTCTTTTAGTAACAATTTTTTAAAATAGTCTTTATCAAATTCTTTTTCCACAGCTACTTGAATAACATAGACGTTTTTCTTTTAGTCCTTTAATGTGTAGATTTCCTTATGTTAAACCACCTTTGTATTCTCAAGAGAAAAACTCCTTGATCATGACACTATCGTTTTTTAAAATTCATTACTTGATTCCGTTAGCTGATAATTTTATTTAGAATCTTCTTATCTATGTACATGAGTAGACCTATATATATATATTTTTCTTACACTGTTTTCATCTCGCTTTGAAACCAAGGTTGTACCGTCTTTATAAAATTACTTAGGCAGCTTTCCCTTTTTTCTATTTTCTGGAATAACTCATATAAAGTGTAAACGTTCTGTAATAATTTAGTAAAACTCAACTGTAAAACTGTAAAAATGCTTTGAGTACCATAAAAATTTTAATTGTATTAGTCTATTAAATGTTTCTATTTCTTAGGCCAATCATACATTTTATGCTTTCTCTCAAAATTTATATATTTTACCTAGGTTTTGTTGTTATTATTCTTTATTTCATTGTTGTTGTCTTTTGAACTTTATCTCTAATATCCTCTCTCTCCTTTTTTTCTTTGAGTTTACTCTGTTGCCCCTTTTCAAACTGCCTTGCTTGAATTCTTAGCTCATTTGTTTTCAGACTTCCTTGTTTTCTGATAAATATATTCATATCTTTTGAATAGCCTCCATATTGCACATCAGCTATGTTTTGATTGCCTTCCAGTCACCCCCATTGTTAAGGGAGGGATTCTCCCACCCTAAATAGTATGAGATGGCCAAACACAAGACACCTGACATTGGATATATGAGATTGACAGCAGTATACTAGTCACATATATTCACAACCCAAGAGGGAAGGACACCACACACCATAGAGGGCCACAAGGGTTGTACTCAGGAGCAGTGAACAAGCAGGGGCTGTGGGGGACAGGTGTTGTAGTAGCAAGAGGGTGAGGAGACCCTTGGTTCCCACAGGAGGATATGACTGGCTTGCTTGAATAATTTCATGAGCTGGCAGGAGAGTGCAACCCATTTGGTTGAGGACCAGGTGAAGTGGAGCTAGTCCAGCTGATAGGGGAACTAGTCAGGTGGGGAGCTTTTCCCACTGCATCATATTTGGTGAAAGTAGGGAAACTCATGGTTAGGTCTTTTGAATTCCTCTCAGTTTCAGATGTCAAGGCAGCACATAATACTGAATCTTAATTTTAGGCCTCCCATCATAAGCCATATCCCAGAAATTCTGAAATGTAGTATGTTCTTTGTGTTTATAGATTTTCTTTAACCTAAGAGTTATCTAGTTATACATGTTTGGAGATATATATATATATATATATTCGGTTTCCACATAGTACTTTTAAAGCTATTCTTTTACATTTTTTTACATCTAAATTTATTTCATTATGGTTTGAAAATGTAAAATTTTTGGAATTTTTTGAGGAATTTTCTTCCTTTATGTCACAGTCACTTTTTATGACTGTTCCATTTGTACTTTAGAAGAATATGCATTTTTTGTTTGATGAGTGTAAACTTCTATAAATATCTATTCGTTCAAATATATTAGGTTGTGTAAATATTTTAAATTGTTTCTTACTTTTGACTCTTGGTGGATCAGTTACTAAGAGTTATATCTTAGAAACTCCAGCTTGCTAACCCTACTTTCAATGGTTTGATATTTGCCTGTTAGGTACTATTCTAATCTTTTAGTTTCAATGTTTTGAATCTTCTTATTTTAAATCTAGCTCTTCTTAAGAGCATGTTGCTCAGTTTTGTTCTCTTATCCAACCTGGACATTTATGTCTTTTGGTTGGTTGGTTTACATACATTTATTGTAATATTATTCTACTAGGACTTATTTCTACTATATAATTTCGTGTGTTCTCTTTATCATTATTTTTATGGGGTTTTTTCCTTCTTTATTCCCTACAGTCTCAGGTAGCTCTTGTGCCCTGCTTTACGTATGCTCATCCTACCTTTTACTCCAGTCTTGCCTGCGGCGATCGGCTTTAAATGGGTATAACAGGACTTTGCCTCACCTGCACCTTGTTTTCTGCTTTCTTGCTTTCTGCCTCTAAGGCTTAGCTGATTCATGGGCAGCCTGGAAGTGTGAGTTTGCATGCCATGGCACAACACACTTGCTTCTTCCAATCCTTGGGCCAGCAGACAATTATGAGGAACATTTGCTACAGCTCCTTGAAGAGTCCCACAGGGACCACACTTCACTTGTCCACAGCTCCATAATGTATCCTTGTGTTGGTTTTTCCCTCTTTCCTTCTGTTTCACTTCCCTAGTCCCCCACCCCTGCTCACCATATTCACTTCCTCAAATAAACTATCTACACAGCCTCATCTCCGATTCTACTTTCTTGGGAATATCCAGGCTAAGACTTCTAACTTGCTTAGAAATATGGAACTTTCTTCAGCTGGTTTGAAAGTTGTATATTATATAGTTTTTTTTCACTATTTAATTTATTAAAATTCTTATTATCTTCTCAAGTATTTCCTTTCCTCCATTTATTTGGTTTGGTTTTGTTTTTTTTCCAGCTTCATTGAGCTATAATTGACATATAACTGTGTAAGTTTAAGGTGATGATTTGAAACATTTACGTATTATGAAATGATGACCACAATGAGGTTAGTTAACACTTCCATCATCTCACGTAAGTACCATTTTCTTCTGTGGTAAGAATATTTAAGATCTACTCTCAGCAACTTTCAGGAATACAGCGTGGTATCCTTAACTATATTCACCATGCTGTATATTAGATTCCCAGAACTTATTTATCTTATAATTGGAAGTCTGTACTCTTCAGTATCTCCCTATTTCCCCCACCCATAGCCCCTGGGAACTACCACCACACTCTCTGTTTCTATGAGTTCAGCTTTTTTAGATTGCACAGATAAGCGATGTCACACAGTATTTGTCTTCTTCTGTCTGACTTATCTCACTTAGCATAATACCCTCAAGGTCCACGCATGTTGTCGCAAATGGCAGGATTTCCTTCCTCCATTTATTTGTTTCCTCTTCTCAAGACTCCTATCATACAGATCTCAACATTTTTTCAAACTTCTATCTTCTTATCTCTTACCTTTCCTTCTATATTTTCCTGCCTGCTGCTTCTGGGAGAGTTCTCCATCTGATCTTTCAGTTCACTAATCCATCTTCAGGTATATTGAGTTCTTTATTTCAACTTTCATGTTTTGATGCCCAATTTCTTTCACTGATTCATTCTTACAATGATTTGTGTCTGTTTCATGTTCCTAATACTCACCTTTATTTCTTTGATGATTTGTATTATGCTTTAAAAATTTTTTTCTTCTATCTGGTACATTAATTGTGCTTCATCTAGTACAAGTTGTTCAGTTTGTCTTCTTTTATAGTGCTTGCACCTCAAAAAGTTGCCACTTTGGCTGATAATGTTTCCAAGCTGAAGTAGCAAAAGCCTAGGCCCTGTCTAGTACCCATCAGAATGCATTTGGTATTGGACAGGGGATGCTCCTCAATGCAGAAGGTCTCTAGTGTTATAACTCACCCTCTATTACTCACTCTGCTTGCTCTCCTCACTATCATCTAGGCAGTCCTGCTTTGAATTCTTCCTATGCCTTGGCCTATGGCATTCCTCTTTGTCAAGAGCTGCCTTTCTGAATTGCAATCACCCGTCCCATGGAAAAGGAGAAGAGAAGAGGGAGGAAAGAATGTTTAAGGGCTGGCCTCCCGCATGTGTTTTTTCTTTTTTTTTTGAGGAAGATTAGCCCTGAGCTAACATCCACCATCAACCCTCCTCTTTTTTTTGCTGAGGAAGATTGGCCCTGAGCTAACATCTGTGCCCATATTCCTCTACTTTATATGTGGGACGTCTGCCACAGCATGGCTTGATAAGCAGTTTGTAGTCCACGCCCAGGAACTGGAGAACCCCAGGCCACCAAAGTGGAGCATGTGAACTTAACCGTTGTGCCATCAGGCCAGCCCCTGCATATGTCTTTTTTAATCACTATCCACCCAAGCTAGAGAGCTCTTCCCCAGCAGACTCTGATCCAGAGCACAGGATGGCCTTCTGCTCTAGGCTGCTGGGCCCCTCACACCTGGGCCTAATCTCCCTCTGTGCTCCCAGGAGCTTCTCACAGTTCCATCATCAGATTCTAGGATTCTTCAATCTTTTTCTTTCTCCTTTGGCATCCCCATGGGTTAGGGTAAAGCCAGTACCCAGAGCTGGTTTAGTCTCTTGACAGAACCACCCAAGCACTTTCTGGGTCCTCCTAACTGTATCCCAGTCTTCACTTATAAAATGTGTCTAAAAAAACCTGCCTGCCCAGAAGTATGTTAAAGCTAAGTCTTTCACCCAGAAAGTTTTAGCTCTACAATGATATAGGGTATTTCACAAACTTGGCAGTTTTGTGCCAAGGTTTTTATGTTTTAGAAAGAACACAGCCAGGGCAACACAGTAGGATGGGCCTTGACAAGGACATATACCTCAGCCATATTTATTGACTTCCTATAATCCTGAAGAAAATTTTTCATTCATTTTCCTCTTTCTTTGCTTCTTTTCTTCTCCTCTCTTTCTCTCTAACTTCCCACCCCCTCTCCCTCCCTCCTACCCTGATCATGCAAAATAATCAGAAGCTGCTTGCCCACAGCAATGTGAATCCACACAGTGGGACTCAGGTAAAAGCGGATTTGCAGTAGGAAGTTCGGTGGCAGGGCAAAGAGAAACACTTTTCTCTGTGGTCAGAGGATTATGTCTAGACAACGATGACTGATTTGACTTCAAGATTAAAATGTTGCAATGTAATTTTTCCAACAATAATAGGTAATTCTTATAAGCAAAGCATTATATGGTTTCTTCTTTGCTCTTCTAATTGTAATATCCCCTCTGATTTCTACTATTAATGTGCTTCTTACCAAAAGCAAGCCGGATAATTGAGTAAAGACAGCTGGATTAGTCACTCTGAATTACCTATAGTCTACAAAAGAAAAAAAATTACCAGAAATCTACAGTCAATTTTTTTCTCCCAAAGTGAAAATGTGCAGGGGACTATTTAGAAGATATTTTATTTGCATTCTACATTTATGTAAATCCACAAGAATAAATGGTTTCCAATGACATCATCTTCTCTCCTTTCTAAGCAGATAATTAGAGACTGATATACTTTCCAAAAGAAGGATTTCACCAAATAAGGGTCTTTGCGAATGCAAATGCACAAAGCACACTTTTGCTGAATAGAAAAATAAATCTACCCTCGAAAGAGAAAGAATATACCTAAGTAACTGCTTCTTAGGAATAATAATGTTATTCATTTACTTTGAATTTTCTTATTCAGATATTCCCAATTTATTCGATAAAGAAAATAGTTTTTAAAGCTATTCATTTGCATTTTTTAATATTTAAATTTATTTCATTATGGTCAGAACCTATTTCAACCTATTAATTTGTCCTTCAAAGTATGACATAATCATGCCCCCTCTATCTATACCACTGTCACATCCTTATCCTCCATATCAGTTCCTATTGCTGAATAACAGAACACCCAAAACTCAATGGCATAAGAAAATTATTTAGTATTTATCACGTGTTTGTGGACCCGACAGGGCTAGCTGAGGCTCAATGGCTCCCCAGCTTTCTCTCTATAGGCTAGCCAAGACAGATTCTTCTCTTGGTGATGCCAGAAGCAAGTCCAATCACACAAGTGCTTCTTGAGTCCCAGCAATATTCTATCAGCCAAAGCAATTCACAGAGTCAAGTCCAGAGCCAAGTGGTGGCAGAGAAGGGTAGGAGAGAGAGGGAATGAATATTTGGAACAGTAATATAACATACCACATCCCCTTATTCATATATTATGGCACCTCAACCTCTTAGCTGCTTTTGATGACTATAGAATCATCCTTGTCCAATGTTTCCTGTATACACTTCCCAGATTAATCTTCCTTAAACACCACTTTATCATGTCATTCATCTGCTCTAAAATTGTGAATGGGTCATGATTTCCAGTTACACTGTGTCTGAAGTCTTCTTCCTGTCTTTCAAAACCCTTCATAATCTGGCCATTCTCCATTTACCCAACATACATCCTCCACTCTAATGTAGCCAGACTCTTCAATATTTCATGAACCTCCTTTATCTATTCTAATTTAAGTACCTTTGTCCGTACAGTTCCTCTCACCCCAAATGCCACCTTTTCTCCCCAGTCCTAACTACATCTCTTCCACAAAGTACCCTAGTTAATTTACCCTAATTTGTCTCCCTTTTATTCTATTGAATCAATGTGTTACTTCTCTCAGGGAAAGATTTGTTGTTCACTTATCGATTCACCAAAGTTTTACTTAGTATTTACTAGATGCCAAGCATTGTAGAAAGTGTTGGAGATAACATAGGGAGAAAGACCCAGTCCCTGTCCAACGTGCTGGTTGGTGATCTCTTACGGAATATTAGGGTGTCCTAGAGCTGCAGAGGGGTGAACATAGGATGCATAGGAGTACACAGGAGGGGCATTTAATCCTTTCTTGGGAGACTGGAAAGATATTTGGAGAAAAGTTGCCTATGGTTAAATCTGTGTGATGAGTGAGAGTTACTCAGGTGAAAAAGGATTAGCAGAAAGCATTAAGGGTAGAAGAAACTAAGACAAAGAAAAAAGAGCCAGCATATTTGGAGAGCTGCCCATTACTTTGTGTGGCTGGGGCATTGAACGGGAGACAGAGAGAGGAGGGAGATGAGGCTGGAAAGGAAAGCAGTGTATAAGGAGTCTGAAACATACTGAGGGCAGTAGGGAAGTAGGTCATATGTTTAAGCAGGAGTATGACATAATCAGATCAGTGTTTCAGGGTTTTTTTAAATTGAGATATAATTGAAATATAACATTATATTAGCTTCAGTTTTACAACATAATGATTCAATATTTCTATGTATTTCAGAATGATCACCACAAGACTAATTAACATCCATCACCAAACATAGTTACAATTTTCTTTCTACTGACGAGAACTTTTAAGATCCACCATCTTGGGGCTGGCCCCAAGGCCAATTGGTTAAGTTCGTGCACTCCACTTCGATGGCCCAGGATCCCAGGCATGGACCTAGCACTGCACATCAAGCCATGCTGAGGTGGAGTCCCACATAGCAGAACCAGAGGGACCTGCAACTAGAATATACGACTATGCATTGGAGGGTTTTGGGGAGAAGAAGAAAATGAAGAAGACTGGCAACAAATGTTAGCTCAGGTGCCAATCTTTGGGGAAAAAAAAAGATCTATGGTCTTGGTAACTTTCAATACAATACCATATTATTAACTATAGTCACCATGCTGTACATTACATCCCAAGGACTTATTTATTTTATAACTAGAAGTTTGTACTTTTTGACCCTTTCACCCATTTCCCACCCACTCCACCCCCCACCTCTGGCAACCACCAATCTATCCTCTGTATCAAGTTCAGTTTTCTTTTTTAAGATTCCACATATAAGTTAGATCATACAATATTTGTCTTTCTCTGATTTATTTCACTTAGCATAATGCCCTCAATGCCCCCATGTTGTCATAAATGGCAGGATTTCCTTTTTTTATGCCAGAATTATTTATATCTATATATTTATATATCTTTATATTATAGATATAGATATAGATATAAATAACATTTTCTTCATCTATTCATCCTAAGTGTCAATGGACACTTAGGTTGTTTCTATGTCTTGGCTATTATAAATAACGCTTCAGTGAACATGAGGGTGCAGCTACCTTTACAAGTTAGTGTTTTTGTTTCTTTTTGATAAACACCCAGAAGTGGAATTGCTGGATCATATGGAAGTTTTATTTTTAAATTTTTGAGAAACCTTCATGCTGTTTTCTATAGTGGCTTCACCAATTTACATTCCAACCAACAGTGCACAAGGGTTCCCTTTTCTCTAATTCCTCTCCTGTTTCAAACCTTTTAAAACAGATTAGTGTTTTAAAAGATCACCTTGGCCACTCTGTGGACCACGGATTGCAGGAGACAAGAAGAGAAGCAAGGAGACCAGTTCAAGAGGTTGTTGTAATAATCCAGGAGAGAGATGAGTATGGATCAAACTAAGGTAGTGGAGAAAAGTAGATCATTTCAGAAATATTTGGAAGTGGATTTAACAGGATTTGGCTATTAAATGAAATAAGGATGCTAAGCAAATAGCAGTGCCACTAGTTTGGGGAGCCTGAGAGGAAAAAGAAGAGAAATGGAGAAGTGGAGAGTAGGGCAGGAGCAGGATGAAGAGATGAGTGATGAAGGATGGTGGGGGGAGGGTATCATGCCTTGATGCTAATTAAAGAATGATGCTTCTTGTAGATATGACCAAGCAGGCAGGTAAGGAGGACCTTCCAAGCACCCCTGAAATCACTCCACATAGGTGGCCACCTAACCTGCTCATGAGGAAGACTAAGTTCAAGGCACAATGGGCCTAGGAGGGGGGTGCTATGGCCCAATGTTGCCTGAGATACAGATCACCCCATTTGTGGTTATCACAAGTGGGGCACAACATTGCTGAAAGTAAGACCATGGGTCTCTGTGCATCCTCTCTTTATTGGACTTAGAATAGTGATGTTGTTAATAATTCTTCATTCCTTAAATACATATCCAGTGGTGGGGTTCCTAAGAGATGCTGCTCATCCCTACTCATTTGATGTTGCCAAACTAATAGTATTTTATTAAACAAGAAATAAAAGAACTAAGTCTGTAAAAGCTAAAGTCAGTTTTGCATTTTAAAAAAATTTATATTCCTTTTGAGGAAACTGAAATTAAGACTTATCCTTTATGTCCTGAGAAACAAAATTTCCTTTGCTGGAAGAACAATCAAAATATATATAAGGATCTTAAAAATGAAGGTAGACTTATAGAATTTTTATGTTAATATCAGTAATATTGGAAGGTTGCACCAAAAAAATTAGTGCTCATAGGAATGACAGCTACACACTCAAGGGAAGGAACTGCTGTACTTGATGGTTTGTGATGTATTCAATTACTGGGTAAATCAGTGACTCAAGGTCCTTAGGAGTGCAAAAGGCTATTAGATCACCCACCACCTCTCCACACCCCCACCAGGGCAGGAGTCTTCTCTTTGGTATGTTCATAAGGACTCTGTTCAGTCTCGTTTTAAAGGTCTTAAGCTTGGGGGTTTTAATCACCTCCTTTAGAAGACTCTTCCCTCCTATCATAGGAAGTATGTCCTTAAGGGAAATTCACTGATACTTAACCCATATTTTACTAGTTATAATTTCCTATTACCTTAATTAATACCTTTCTCTGAGCCTTTCCTTGTGACTCATCCATGAAGTATCACCTCTTCCTCTGCAGTGTTTTCACCGTTCAGATCCCTTGCATGTGGACAGTTATCCTGAGTCTCTAGTCAGTCTTAATAGTTAGGAAATGTTTAAGCCTGTAGTACTAATAAATCAGCTCAAGGTATAATTAGAGGCTTAACTCTGTGACGAGAAGATGTAACCCATTTGTTAATAACATCACTTAAGTCTTTCGAAAACATTCTTGCCTAAAATAACTGAGTCAAATTAAGAACTAGGCTTAAACAAAATTTCAAAATAATGGCCTTCTAGGACATTATGAGCCCAGTTCCTTCACTGAAGACACAGCTAAGAATACTCTGTAGCTTTCTGCTAGTTATTCCAGAGGCAAGTTGATTCTTAGCTGATTCTCCAAAGTAGCTTAAAATTCAGATATAATTAATATTTATTGATATGCTAGATGTTTTTATTTAATCCTACATTTTACTCATTTTATATACAACTACACCAAGGCTAAGAGATGTTAAGTAATGTGCCCAATGCCACACAGTAAAAAGTGACAGACTGAGGATATGGACCCAGGTCTTTTGACTCCAAATCCTGAGGTCTTGAAATGTGATTCACCTGATTGTGAGATGATAAGATGATTACGTAATAGGCCTGACTCTCTCCACCACACCACTAGGCCTTAGCAAAGTACCTGCTTCATATTTTCTGATGTGCCATAAAGCATATGAACATTAAGAACAAACATGTTTATGGATGTATAAGAGCCGTGGAATTCATATTCTCCACCTTGTAATCTATGCCTCTTTGTCCAACCTACCCCTTTTGTGTTCTTATACCTATGGCCACTGCCTCCTTTTATAGATAAAGTGCTCCGAAATATTCTTCCAAAGGTCACACAGCAGAAAGTGACTAAGCTCAAAATCAAACACAAGTCCCTCTGACTTCAAAGTCCTTTCTCCATTTGTTGAAAGTGAATGAAGGAAGCCCTACTTTACTTCCACATAGGTATGTCAGGGGAAAAAATAAGCAAAGAGTGATTGCAACATGTTTTGCAAAGTAAAATATGCTAGTGAAGAACTGATAGTATCAATCTGTTCCATAGGAATTGTACACATGATGAACTTAGGACTTACTAAACCAGTTTTTCTGTTGTGTCATTTCTCCTGCTGTCACTCTCCTAAATTTGCAATATCATATCTTACTTATTGTAACCTGTATAGTGATAGCTAGTTCTAATTCTACTGCTACTTGGATAAATTACATTTAAAATTAAAGCTAATAATTTTTAAAGAAGAGATCTTTCTGTATAGCTAAATAAAATTTCAGAAGAGCATGTAACCTGATGAACACCTCAGCCAGGTGATCAAGGTCAACACCAATAGTACAAGTTACATTGATAGCACCCTTGATATCATGGGATGAAATGGCACTCTATTTCTGTGGTCTTGCTCCCAAAGATAGTAACCCTAGTCTAATCATGAGAAAAACAGTAGAAGAACTCTGGAGAAGGACATTCTACAAAATACCTAAATTGATATGATATAGCTAAAACCAAAATACCTATGTACTCTTCAAAATTGTCAAGGTCATCAAAAACCAAGAAAGTCTAAGAAACTGTCACTGTCAAGAGAAGCCTAAGGAGACGTGATGACTAAATGTAATGTGATATCCTGGATGGGATCCTGGAACAGAAAAATGACATTAGCTAAAAACTAAGGAACTTAGAATAAAGCATGAACTTTAAAATAACGTATCGATATTAATTCACTAATTGTGACAAATATACCATACTAAGGTGTTAAATATAGAGGAAACTAGGTATGGTGTATTGGAATCTCCATACCATTCTCATAATTTTTCTATAATATAAAACTTTTCTAAAAAATAAAGTTTGTTTAAAAAATAATTAAAATAAAAGAGCATGTAAATAGGATTTTGCTTTGAATAAATTCCCTAAAATGTGTGTTTTCATTCTCCTCACATTTCTTTAAAAATCCCAAGGACAGAAAAAGAACAGCATCTTTTTTTAAGCTCACAGGAAATGTTTGGCATGGAAGTGTAATAAATTAGACTTTTCCCATCTTGCCTTCATGAATGAAGAAATTCAGGGCTATTTTTCTTTAGCTTTATTATCGATTAATTGTGATCTTAAAAAAGTCATTTTTCCATTTGTAAAATAGATACAATTCTACCTCATAGGAGGCTTATAAGGTTTAATGAAATGAAATAGATAAATAGTACATAAAAAGAATTACTTTATGACTAGCATTCTAATATCAGAGCTTTTTAAAATAACCAATTTTAAGCCATTTCAACTGCTGACCAGAAGATTTGATTTTCCTGTCAATAAAGAGGCCTATAATGATTTTATTCCTTTGTTGGATTTTCTTCACACAAATGAGCACACACTTAAACTTTGCGTAAATACCAGGACATGCTGACACAAGCCGGGGGCAGAATTGCATAGACAGTCCACACCCTGGCTCCTGCTCAGTTTTTAAAATCCAGGACACAGTGTAACCCAGCAAGTCACTGTTTCATGAATCAGTCCCTCAGTGCGAGGGGAAACATCCTTGGCAGCCTGGCCATGCTGTTCTAAGTAAGAGAAGTGATTGCCCAGGGAGAAGACATCAAGGCCACCACACGTGTAGACTTGCTCTGCCCAGCACATGGGGAATTTTGCTTTGCTTGGAATCAGCCCCAGAATTCAGGATTAACCTAACTACAGCTTGCTTTTCTAATACCCTAAAAAGGCATGCTTTTCATAAGACCGTAGATTGCTGGCTTTCATATTTGTGCTTGCTTTGCCTCTGCTCACCATCCCTGAACCCTTAGGGTTAATACATCATCGCTTGATCTCTTCAGGTAAGGTGAGGTAGAGGAGGCAATCAGATGTTCAACTCAGTCACAGATGTGAGTGTAGAAACCACCCCACGTGTAATCAGAAGAAGTCACAAGACAAGGCAACTGTAGTTCCCAATGGGAGACCTGATTATGTGTATGCCAGAAACTAGGCAGCCAGGGTGGGGTATGGTCATCACTTCTGTAGTGTCTGTTGTTCTTATGGTTTCTGGTATCAGTGCCTAATTCAAGAGAATCTCACCGGGCAGGACCAACAGGACTATTCTTCTAGGAAGGCTATTCTTCTGTGAAACCTGCCAGGTCGTCTCTGGCCCAAGGTGACTTCCAAGTGACCATTTCCTCCCCTTACGTAGGCCCACGGAACTCATGGTGATAAAGACTTATGACTCATGGTAGCTACCGACAAGAATTTTATGGAACATAAATTCACTGGGCTCTGTGGCTTGACTTCTAGTACTACATGAATCGAAAGTTGTAAGGCTGAATTCCATAGCCTGCGTTCTTTTTCTGTTTAATACTGTTCCTACTGCATCTATCCTTAGAGATTCCTCTCCTCATCTCCAAAAGTGCCTGTGAATGGATCACGTACTCCCTAGTACTTTCTTGTTAACTGTATAGACATGCATACTATTTCTGCTTTAGAAGTTTAGACAAAGTACTATAGGAATGCTGACACCAGAAAAGAATGTAATAAGAATGGGGTAAGTTGTAAAAGCTAATAAACTATATAAAATTCTTCCAGTCATAGTCCTTGTCTGCTGTTGTGGGATGACACTCTTTGGCTTTTAGTTCTTACTTGTAAGAGTGACGTTCAGAAGAAACAATAAGGAAAAACATGGATTGCAATCCTATCTGTGGGTAATATTTATTTTTCAGGAGCTTTCAAATGTGTGTTACCAAATTCAGGGGTATTTTCACAACACAGGAATCAACCCCCATTAACATATTATTAGGAATACTTATACCCCTCTCCAGAATTCTCTGAGTGCTAAGGAGCTATTCAATCAACATACTGAAAAAGCAGAATTTGACTTCAAATTTTATTTCTATCATTTGACTCATGAGAGTAACTAGTCAGAATTTTATTTAATATAAATGTGATCCTGAAACAAATGCACAAGGTTCTGTGACTTTGTTTCTAATCCATTATCATCTCTCTACTCAGCAATGTTGCTTGGGCTTAATGCTAGTCTAGGACTTTCTTCCTCCCCTAGTCCTTAGATCCAGAATTCATCTAACAGGTTTAGGTTCCAAAAAGTCACCAGAAAAGTTTATTAATCTATAATGCAAAGTATTTACACTAAGAAAGTTAATTTTTCCTCTAGATAGCGACATCCAAAATGAACTAAGGACAGCAATGGGTTTAATTACTATGGAGCCAGGGAACAAAGCAAAGAGAATGTTTTTAAGCTGAGACAGTTTGCTGAAACTCCCTCTTATAATTATGGCACCACACAGTTATATCTTCCCAGGAGCCTAAATCCACCTACCACTAGTCTGGGAGCCCTTAGTTTAGGGACACACCAAAAAATTCTTACTTTACATTTCTCATTTTTCTGGATGCCATATGCACTCACACCTTTTGAATTCTACATTTTCACCCCCCATTGCAACCCTCTTACAACATCTGGACAATGTGTTTTATGTTCCATTTACCTGACATCCTATGGAAAGGAAGTATCTATGTATATTAAATGCTGTCGGTCCCACAGTAAAACCCGCCCCTTTTTTGTTTGTTTATTTTCTAGCATTCATCTTATTTTGGCCTGTTTTGTATATCCAACTACTACAATAGCATATGAGAATAATTCACGAAATTTCAAATTTGTATTAACATCATCAGTTGAATGGGTACCATAAGCACAAAAAAACCAAAATGGTATTATAAAATTACAAAGGAGCATCACATAGGATAAATATGCCTTTGGGGGCCGGCCCTGTGGCCGAGTGGTTAAGTTTGAGCACTCCACTTTGGCGACCCAGGGTTTTGCCAGTTCGGATCTGGGCGTGGATATGGCACTGCTCATCAAGCTGTGCTGAAGCAGCATCCCATGTAGCACAACCAGAGGCACTCACACCTAGAATATAGTACAACTATGTACTGGGAGGCTTTGGGGAGAAGAAGAAGAGGAAGAAAAAAAAAAAGAAGATTGGCAACAGATGTCAGCTCAGGTGACAATCTTTAAAAAAAATTCCTTTGTTCCTCATCCTATATGTGTGAATGGGGGACTTAACATAGGATGACATATGGGAGGGATCTTGGTACTTGAATATATAATGGTAAATGAGGGAGTGCAATCGAACTTGTGGTCAGTCATTACTGACTTGAGCTTTCAATTCAGAGGACATTTTTTTTGTTCTAAACACAGTGATTACAAAGCTTTGATAGAATAGTAAGGAAGCACCAGAAATGAAAAAATACCATTGTAATTAATATTAATAAACATATTATAATTAATACAGTCTCTGAAGTATCTTTATCTAAATTTTAAAGAATCCTGTGATTGACAAATGGTGCTGGGATAACTGGATATCCACACGAAAAAGAATGAAGCTGAACCCTTATTTCACACTATATGCAAAAATTGACTCAAACTGGATCAAAGACCTAAATCTTCATGACCTTGGATTAGCAATGGTTTCCAGATATGACCCAAAAGCACCAGTGATAAAAATAAAAACAGATAAATTGGATTTCATCAAGATTAAAAATTTTTTTAATGGTAACTATGTGAGGAAATGATATGTTAATTAGTTTAACTGGAGTGATCATTTCACAATGTATATGAATATCAAATTATGTATTATATCTTAAATATATACAGTTTTTACTTAAAACTATTAAAATAAAAAAGATTAAAATTTTTTGCTTCAATGGTTACCATCAAGAAAGTGAAAAAATAACCTGAAGAATAGAAGAAATTGCAAATCATATGTACCTGATAAGAGACTTGTACTCAGAATATACAAAGAACTCTTAAAACTCAACAATAAAAGGAAAATAACCCAATGTAAAAATGGGCAAAGGCGGTCTGGCGCACTAGCATGGTGGTTAAGTTGGCACTTTCCACTTCAGCAGCCTGAGTTTCGTGGGTTCAGATCCCAGGTGTGGACCTACACACCACTCATCAAGCCATGCTGTGGTGGTGTCCCACATACAAAACAGAGGAAGACTGGCATAGATGTTAGCTCAGGGCCAATCTTTCTCACCAAAAGAAAAAGAAAAATGGGCAAAGGATTTGAATAGACATTTCTCCAAAGAAGATAGGATGGCTATAATCAAAACAGCAGACAATGACACGTGCTGACAAGGTGATGGAAAAATTGGAACCCTCATACATTGCTGATGGGAATGTAAAATGGTAGTGCTTTAGAAACAGGAGTTCCTCAAAAAGTTATACATAGAGTTATCATCATATGAGCCAGCAATTGCACTCCTACTGGATCCACTCCTGGCTGTATCCCAAGAGAAACGAAAACATAAATCCACACAAATTCATAATAATCAAAAGGTGGAAATAATCCAAATGTGCACCAACTAACTGATGAACGGATAAACAAAATGTGAGGTGCCCATACAATTTTATATGAAGCATTGACCATAAAATGGAAGGAAGTATTGACACATTCTATAACATGGATGAACCTTAAAAACACTATGCTAAGGGGAAAAAGCCAGACAAAAAATACCACATTATATTACTCCATTTGTATGAAATGCCCAGAATAGGCAAATGCACAGAGAAAGTAGATTAGTGGTTGCCAGGGCTTGGTGGAGGGGGAAATGGGAAGTGACTGGTAATAGGTACTGAGTTTCTTTATGGAGTGATGGAAATTTCTGGAATTAGATAGTGATGATAGTTGCAAAATTGTGAATATACTAAAAACCTGTGAGTTGTACACTTTAAAATGGCAAATTTTATGGTATGTGAGGTAGGTATATAAAATATCCACACGTCAAGGTAAAGAATCTATGGGTCAAAAAGGCTGAGGATTTTATTAATGGAGGTAGGTGGCATATAATACATTGATTAGATTAAAGGTTCTCAAAATGTGATTTGTAAATCAGCAGCAGCAACATCACCTGGAAACCTGTTAGAGATGCAAAATCTCAGGTTACACCCCAGATCAAAAGAGTCAGAACCTCTGGAGGTGGAGCAGAGCAACCTGTATTTTAATAAACCCTGCAGGTAATTCTGAAGAACATTTAGGTTTGAAGAGTCACTGGGTTAGTTACAGCTTTAAAGCCTCATTGCTCTTCCACTCACTAGATTTGTAGCCTTTGGCAAATTTCTTGACCTTTCTGCTTCTCAAATTATTCATCTGGAGAAACGGTTCCTCATAGGGTTATTCTAAGGATTAAATGTTTAAATACAAGTAACATGCTTGGAAGAGAGCCTGCCACTTAATGAGTTGAATACTCAATAAGAATCAGCTATTATTATGCAATAGTACTGGGCTGATCTGGGAATCAAATCTAGATCCCCTAACTGGGAAGAATTGAGCCACACATACAAGCTTAAATTTTCAAGTAATCACATTAAAAAAAAAAGTAAAAAGAAACAAGATAAATTAATATTAATAATAGATTTTATTTAACTCAATGTATTAAAAATATTAGCATTTCAACATGCAATCAATATAAAAATGTTTTAGATAGTTTACATTCTCTTTTTCAACCTGAGTCATCAAAATTCAGTGTATTTTATACTTAGAGCACATCTCAGTTCAGACTAGGCACATTTCAATTGCTCAGTAGGTCACTGTGGCTGGCAGCTATTGTATTGGACAACACGGCTCTTACTTAAATGCTGTGCTCTTTTCTCTCTCTAAAGTTCCTGAGCTTTCAGCATGCAATCTCTGCCTGAGGATTGTCAGAATGGATGATCAGATGCGGACAGGTTATGAAGAATACTTTCCAGACCATGTCCCATCTTAACAAGCGATGCTGGGTTGCAGATGAGCCTCCAACTCATGTCCTCAACTACATATTTTTACACAAGGATGATCTGGTAAACTGCCTGAGGAGAATCTTAATGGAATAATATTAGATTGTAACTTTCATGTTTGCTCTTGTATGCATAGAGTGTAGAAAACTTGCCTAGTACACAGAAGGCACTCAATACATTTTTTTTTCAATTAATGAATGAACTTTAACAGTGCTTTTCTAACTTAACCTTTAATTTTACTACTATTTTTCAAATATCTGTAAACATCTAATAATTCCTTTAATATTGCCCTTACTTCTCACAAGCAGATGCATTTTTTGTCTTCTAAATTGATTTTTAAGCTCCTCCTTATCCTTAAATATTTATCAAGCCCCTAGTAAAGATTAGGTTTCATAGAGCATAAGCCCATAATAGAACTGCTGATATTAGGGGTTTATTTTCTGGGACAAAATACATATTCCATATAGTTACAAAGATCACAAAAGTAATTTTGTTTGGATTTCTTTTATTGCTGGTCTAAGAATAAATGGAAGCAAATATCCAGAGTTCCAATATTGATGAGTCTTCCTCATTCTCAGTAGCAGCAACTATAGGACATATTGATACATTAAGGGCCTACACTGCTGGATGCTGCTGACATTATTAAAATTTACAGACTGAAGGAGCATGTAGAAACACTGCTGATATGTGAGTGGAATGGTTTCCCAAGGAAGTTGACACCTGGAATGAATTAGTTCCTTTACTGAGTTTCTAGGGTTTTGGAAGCAAGATGTTGTAGGTAGTTTACACAGAGGGAGTAAAAGACGAGGTCCTAATAACATAGAAGGCCTCCGTGATCTCACTGTAACAGTCCTCCTTACGCTCACTCCCCTCCAGCCACGCTGGTCATCTTTCTATTTCTTAGACACACCAGGTTTGTTCCAACGTTCTTGCTGTGCTTTACAGTTCTCTAGGCTTGGAATGCTCTTCCCTCAATATTCACTGGGCTACCTCCTTTCACTTCCTTCAAGTCTTGCTCAGATCTCTCTCCTCCAAAAGTTCTACCCTTGTGCATTATTTAAAGTCAAGTCAGCTGCCCAGATTCCACCCCATGCCCCTTACCTTCCTTACTCTTTTTACTGCCCCCTCACTTAGCACTTACCACCCCTTAAGCTATGACATATCATCCAGTGTTGTTTATTGTTCCTCACACTAGAATCTAAGTGCCACAAGGGCAGAGATCTTGTCTGTTTTGTTTACCTGTGTACCACACTCCAGAGTAGTAACTGGCCTATAGTAGGCACTCTATAAACCCTAGTAAAATGAATAATTAGCTCACTCACAGACCAGGCTCTTTAACAGATTCCCTTTTCACTTTTTAAGCCTGTTCTAGTACTAAGATCAGCTGGGAGGTTTTGCAAGCCTGTCTGAGAAGTTGAACTCTCCCAACCTGTTGGTTGGGCTTGTTCACTGAAGGGTCCTGTCTCTGGAATTTATTCCTCTGGGCAGGTTGCCAGAGCCTGAATTTGTCATCTTTGGGGTATGATGCAAGATTTAGAGTCTTTTTTTTTCTTTTTGGAGGGGCGTATTTCAATTTTAGCTGACTTCATTGTTTTGTCTGGGGTTTTATTCTTGTGTTGAGTTCTATTTGTCTGGGTTGATCAAGCAATTTAGCAACTATTCTTCACAGAGATATGGAATAGCAGAAATTAGAGCTGGAAAAGACCTCACAGTTGATCCAGCCCATCCCCCTTGCCATTGAAGTCTTGCTCTCCACAATACAATGTCCATGGCTTTGTTCAATGGGTTTTAAATATCCTCACTGATTCCTTTGGTACCCACTCAACTAACCTAATACTCTTAAAAATTCGCAAAAATTCCCAATGTTTATCCAAACTTTCCCTTTCATATTTTTATTTTATTTCTCCTATTCGTAGTCCAACGTAGCAAGCCCTTTCTCTTTGGGATTTTACACCTTTCAGGGAAGTGTGCACTTACATTTCTGCTCTATTGGTTCTTTAGCCAAACTATACATGCATTCCTACTTTAATCTTCCTTCATTCTCTTTGTTTAATTTTGTTTTTGCTTATTAAATTCCTTCAAACTCTTCATCTTGATTTTTAGTATGTGTAGTTTCACTAGTCATCCATCAAATGACTGTAACACAATGCTTTCCCTTCTGAAGGAAAGACAAAGCGCTGCCATCTACCACATGAAATTGCAAATATATCCAGTTCGCTGCCATATTCAATTTAGGGTGTTTTTATTTTATTCATTGGAATATTAAACTAGTTCTGTGCAATGCTCTTCACTTTAAAATTTTGGGGGTAATTGTGTGATATCAGAGATCTTACTTAAGCCCTTTGTACTTTTTGTTTTTATATCTGCAAAAGGAGAAAATATCCACTTCAGCCTTCTTTGCTGTAATCTTATGAAAATAAACATGTTATTCTAGGGCTAGAAAGGGATCTTTCAGAGATAAAAACTCTTCACTTCCCAGTTTTCAGACAGAATCACACAGGACAAATTATTTTCAATACCATGAAGTTCAAATGCACTCTTTTTTTCTGGCTTACAGTAATTTATGCTAGATCAATACACCTCAAACTAATTGTAGTAAAGGGAAAATTTTTAAAATTCCCAAATGCCGTGGACTCATTTTTGTAAAATACAAAATCACCGGGTTGGGTGAAGTGGCAATGTCAAACTGCTCCAAGAGTTTCTAAATGCTTAGGCTCACTTTTTGTATTTGTCTTGTCTCAGGTGGGCACTGGTCCATGGACCTCACTTTGAGGAGCCCTGATACACAGTCATATTCCTCACCTTCAGATTCACATACTTTTCAAGTTAAATATTTCTCTTCTGAAGATTGACATAATACTAGCTTTACTTTTCAGCTTCACTTCAAAACCAGTTTTTAAAAAATAGAAGAGCCAATCAGTTAATCATTTTTCCCAACACATCTGGTTATGTGCTTCCCATTTATCTATCTTCACTTTCTTCAAAGTGTAGTAATCTCTAACTTATTTCATAAAATCAAATCTGACTGAAACATACTTTTAAGAAAGAAAAAAACAATTTTGTGGAGTTTATACCAGATCAATGAGCTACAGGATGGTCTCTTGGTCACACAATGCCAGCAGTTTCACTTCTCAAACTGTCACTAGTCTCTAGCAATCCTGACCAAGGCCAGGGCCACACTGATAATGGGCAGAAATCTACCAATCCAAGAAAGGTAAAAAACACTCTCACTTATTCCACCCTGCCTGGCACTCTGCCATCAACCTGTACTTTTTGGATTTAAGACTCAGATTCTATGTCAGCAATAACTGGAGTAGCTATTACATAAGCTGGTTATAGGATGCCATGTGCTTTCAACCAGCATCTTTTACAGTTTGGTATAACAAAAATTTAGTTTTAGCACTCTTTTCTGAAATAGGCTTCTCTTATTTTTAGTGGGCTTTAATTACTTTGAGAGGGAATTGAATAAAAATATACTGAAAAATCATTTCTCTAGGGAATTAAAAAATAAAGTTTATGGAAAACATGAAACATGGGGAAATATTAAATATGGTAAACTACACAAATGTAACACACAAGTTATACATTGGGCTTTTTATGATCTAAAAATCTATTCCAAGAAAAAGAAAAATTGAAATTCGAAGACTTATGAGCTTGTTTCAAAAAACAGTAAAAATAAGTTCCAGCTGGTGTGAGAATATGGTAAAGATACAATGCAGTACCAGGGTATGTAATAGCACAGGGCGGGCAAGGCATATGCAGAGGGAAACTTTAAATGCAGAACATTTTACACTGCTTTTTAAAGGGGTTTTTACAAAAGTAGGAAAACATTATATATATATAATGTATATATATATATACACACACACATATCAATAGCAGAGAAAATCATTGAAACAACATGTCTGATGAAGTTTTCCTTACACAGTTTTCCAAGAGCAAGCACACAGCCAATGTGGATTAATCACTAATGAATTCAATAAAGTGAACAGATTATTAGCTCCTAAAGCAAGTTATTTTGTTTTCAAATGTTTCAATGTACCACATGTTTCATAAAAATAGTTTTTATTATTTAAAATGATTTATGAAGCTAGAATGCCCAATTTTTATTTCTGTGTTAAAATTTAAGAGTTAAAAACCGTTAACAGACAAACAGAATTTGCAGTTCAGCTAACAGTCACTGAATGTGAAAAGAGTTCTTAAAACGCTCCTCTTCAGAGCCATTCTCGTTCCCATAGAAACCAATGTGAGATCCTGGAAAACAAGGTAAGTTCTAAAATAATCACCATTATAAATATCCATTATATAAATGTAAATATAGGCAATTGAAATGATTTAGATGATTTTGAAATTGCATATCATTTCCCAAACCATAATGATTCCTTCAGAGTGGTTCTTGTCTGTCATATAAATACAGCATTTACAAAATTTTAAAAATTCTTATGATTTACTTGTGAGACCATAATCGCCTTTTCAAACAAGTCTTGGGCATGCAAATATCAATTTTTGAACGTGTATTTTGGTGCAAGATGGGTCTTTTTTGGCGGGGCTTTTACTTTGTGGCAGATTAAGTACTTATCATTATTAGCATTTGGATTTTATACAACCATTTCTCTATTCATTATTAATTGCTCTAGATATTTTAGAGAATCATTTTACAATTATGATTTTTCACATTTTTATTTGTCCAAGCATTTTGTCATGATAAAAGAGCCAAGAAATCTTCTTTTATTGGGATTGTAATTCTTCTCAAAGTCCAGAACCATTCACTGAGTAGAGTACTCATAATATTAATGAAGACATGAGTGTGCATTGTTCACAGATACATATCCTTCTAAGAAAAGCTAAGCCTCCTAATATTTAAGAAGCAAGAAGATCTCAGAGGAAAAATTCCAGTAGTGAGAGGCAAACATTTGAATTTAGTATGGCTGTTAAAGGAGTTCTGGACATGCTACCCCAAAATATGCCTCTTTTGTATATTGATTATTTTGAGCTGAAGGCATTTGAAAAGTGACAGATTCAGGAAGAGGCTTTCTCTGAACTCCCTTTATCTGCCTAACAACAGATTCTGCAAAAGGAATTTAATTGTCATAAATCCCCTCCCTGGGACAGACTCTTATTACTGGAGTGACTAGAAGTCAACTCCACACCCAGACAAACTATGTCACAAACTGTCATACCTCCCATTTATTCTTCTAAGGGCCTATTCATCTTTGCTAAAAATCACTCACTTTCCCCTAAGATGCCTATTTCCCCCTCTTCTCCTATTAAGATAGTGTTTAAGCTCTTAAATCGCACTGCCTTTTTTTGGTATTCACTTTTTTTTTTTCCTGTGATGCCCCAGTGCGCATAATATTAAAAATTAATAAATTTGTTTACTCTGTTAATCTGCCTGTTGTTAATTTATTTTATAGACTCAGCTATTAAACCACGGAGAGTGGAGGGAAAGTCTTTTCTTCCCTATACTGTTAAAAGAGCCACAACAAGTTATAGACTAGTCACGCAGTACCGTTAGCTGGATCAATTTTCAGAAACTCATTATTTTCTTTTACTTTCATTTCATCTAAACCCTTGCTTATTAAAATATGTTCTCCAAACCAGCAACATTGACATCACCTGGGAGCTTGTTAAAAATGTAGAATCTCAGGCCTTAGGTACACCAATTGAACCAAAATCTGCATTTTAATTGCAATTAACAATCTTAACAAGATCGACATAGATTTGATTGCACAATAAAGTTTAGAAAAATTTGTTGTTGTTAGTGCCCTCCAGTTGATTCTCACTCCTAGGGACCCTGTGTACAGGAGAGTGGAACCTGCCAGGTCTTTTTGCACCATCTGCTCACTTTCCAGTGTTATATCAGACAATGCTGCACTGCTCTTCACAGGGGTTTTATGGCCAATTTTTTCAGAAGTGAATGGCCAGGTCTTTCTTCCTAGTTTGTCTTAGTCTGGAAGCTCTGCTGAAACTTGTCCACCAGGGGTGACCCTGCTGGTATCTGAAATACCAGTGGCATAGCTTTCAGCATCACAGCAACACTCAGTCACCGCAGTATGACAACTGACAGACAGGTTGTATGGTTCCCTGACCAGGAAACAAACCTAGGCTGCGGTGGAAAGAGTGCTGAATCTTAACCACTAGACCACCAGGGCTAAGTAGAAAAATAGCCAGTTTCAAATATTTGCTCCAGAAAAACTTCAGAAGCTTTATTCCAAGTGGACTGATAGAAGCTAAAGAACCTACTAGACTCTAAGAGGGGAGGAACCATGCCTGTGTGTGGCATCTGCACACTATGTAACTCAGAGCAGAATCCATAAACAATATTAAATAATTTTGAGAAAAGAGAATAAAAAATATCCCTTTATTTCAAAAATGACATATTTTCAAGTTTTATGTTTTTAAAAGAAAATATTCTTATATTTTATTATATCTTATTATTTTATTTTTACTCACTCCCCATAAGCCAAACCATTAAATATATATCAGACAAAAATCAACTCAAAATGGATTAATGATTTAAATGGAAGAACTGAAACTATAAAACTCCTAGAAGAAAACATAGGGAAGAGCTTCATGACATTGGTCTGCACAATGATTTCTTGGATACGACTCCAAAAGCACAAGCAACAAAAGCAAAAATAGACAAGCAAGACTACATTAAACTAAAAAATTCCACACAGCAAAATAAACAATCAACAGAGTGAAAAGGCAATGTACAGAATGGGAGAAAATATGTGCAAACTATATATAACTGATAAGGCGTTAATCTCCAAAATATAAAAGGAACTCCTACAATTCATTACCAAAAAAACAAATAACTCAATTAAAAAATGGGCAAAGGACTTGAACAGACATTTCTCCAAAGAAAACATACAAAAGACCAATAGGCATATGAAAAGATCCTCAACATGATGAATCATCAGGGAAATGCAAATCAAAACCACAGCAAGATATCACCTCACATCTGTCGGGATGGCTATTGTTAAAAAAAACCAAAAGGTAATATGTATTGGCAAAGGTGTAGAGAAACTGTAACCCTTATATATTGTCAGTGGGAATGTAAAATGGTGCAGCTACTACAGAAAATGGTGTAGAGGTTTCTCAAAAGATTACAACTAGTACTACTATGTGATCCAGCAATTTCACTTCTGGCCATTTATCCAAAAGAATTAAAACCAGGGTCTCGAAAAGATACATGTACTCCCATGTTTATTGCAGCATTATTCACAATAGCAAGATATGGAAATAACCTAAATGTCCATTGACGGATGAATAGATAAAGAAAATGTAGTGTATATACACATGATGGAATATTATTCAGCCATAAAAAAGAATGAAATTATGCCTTATTTGACAACATGGATGAACGTGGAGGACATCATGCTAAGTGAAATAAGCTTATCATAGAAGGACAAATAGTGCATGATTCCACTTACATGAGGTATCTAAAATAGCCAAACATAAAAACAGAGAAATGGAATAATAAAAATAATAAAAATAATAAATAAAAAATAACTTAAAAAAACATAGAACACAGTAGTGTTTAGAACTAGCTGCAAGTGTCCAGTCTGCCTTCACAGTTACAACAGGCCACTTTTCTTCAAGACCTGTTTCAGGGGAAAATGAATACATTTTAAAGATACAAAGGAATAAAATTTGAACAGAGTATAGATTTATATGAAATAAGAGATGTTCTATGAAAGATATCCCAATCTCTACTTTCTAATATCTCAACCTTCCTACACGTCCCCTGCTGTATTTCCATTGCTGCAATTTGCATATGGTTTGGTTTGCCCCACCCTTTCAAATTTTCATTTTCTCCTAATAGAGTTCCACTCGCATTTATCACAAACGTATGTGGAATTTTGATGATGGTGTTGGTAGCTAACTAAATGTTGTGACCTAGTGGAGAAAAGAGGGTCCTGAAGGTGTAGTTTATGGATTTAAGCTCATCTAGGACCTGCCCTTTGGAGACTCAGAGGGAAGCTGCAGCAAATGTTTGTGCTCTGGAGGTTAGAAAAGGCAGATAAAAAGACAGCCACAGCACAGCAAAAGCTCAGTACTTCCGGGGCCGGACGTGTGGCTGAGTGGTTAAGTTTGCACGCTCTGCTTCGGCGGCCCAGGGTTTCACCGGTTCGGATCCTGGGCGCAGACATGGCACCACTCATCAGGCCATGCTGAGGTGGCATCCCACATGCCACAACTAGAAGGACTCACCACTAAAATATACAGCTATGTACTGGGAGGATTGGGGAGAAAAAGAAAAAAAAAGATTGGCAACAGTTGTTAGTTCAGGTACCAATCTCTAAAAAAAAGTTCAGCACTTCTTGATGACAAGCATGGATGCTGTTGGAAATGAACTTTTCTTCTAACCTTGAGTTTTATGCATTGCTACAGGGTGAGAATCAGCATTATCATTCTCCTTTCTACTTCAAACTATTACTATTTATTGCCTATTTACCATATGCCAGGCAGCCTTCTGAGTGTTTTACATGAAATAACTCAGTTAATCCTTACAACAACCTCTTGGGGAAGGTAATTTATTACTCCCACTTCAAAGATGAGTAAACTAAGGCCCAAAAGGGAAAGTAATTTTCCAGGACCCCTCAGCTAGTAAGTAGCAGAGCCTGAGTTTGAACTCAGGTGGAGTGACTCTGGAGCCAAAGCTTTTTACATACCTTGAAAGGATGATACAGAGACTTGAGGTGTAGGTTGAATGGATCGGCCTCCTCAGTTCTTCATGGCCTCCTGAAGTCAAAGTGAAAGTGCCCTTGAAATCAATCCTTCCTCCAGATATCAGCCTGGATAGAGATACATATAGAAAGGTCAATCTCATATGAGCCATTCTGCCTAGTTACTGAATGGTCACTCCATAGCAGATTTAAGGATTCAGGTATTTGTGATGTAACTAATATCACGTGGACCCCAAATGGAACCTTTAGGAAAAAAAAGATTCGCTTGAGACAAATGGAATCATTTACTATAAAATCTGCTGGTAACTTGATTTCCTGTGAAGTTAAATATAAGCCACCAATTACAGATATGACATGTAGGTAAAGGCATAGTTTTGACTACAATGCTTCTCATTCGAGTTGTGGAAGCTTTCTTAGCCACAGAGAGCTAAGTCAATCCTAAGATTTGATTTTCTTTATTTTATCTTTTTGCCCTCTGCACTTCTGTCTACATGTATGTGTTTCTGCCATTTTCCTACATGTGTATATGTTTAGTAGTGTTAGAAAAAATGATTTTGGGGTTTCTTGTATCAACTGTCTGTCTCTCCACACACCGAGATAGTTTGTTTTCTACTGTTTCAGAAAGCCTTTAGGATACAATAGCTCCATTACTTCTTAGCACTGTGACAGAGGGCATGACAGAGAGTATGAAACTCTAAGAGATGTCATCAAGGTTAGCAAGTGCTGTCATACAAATAGAATTTATTATGAAGAAATATGCTACGTACTTTCTACATTTCTACTGTCTACATTTACTTCCAATATTAAATTTTCCTCATCTTTTCTCTTTTTTCATTAATTTGGTATTTATATAACACGCCAAATTATATATACTTTGAACTTAGTTTGAAGACTGCTAATGTTTCCAGTAATCAATACGAATCAAAACAGTATTATAAGGGCCATCTTATTTTTTAAAAATTTACCTCAAATACTTGTCCAAATTTGTGCTCTATTTAGTGCTGCATTCTCTGTATGCCTACACACTCTGTTCATTTCTCAATTTTATTTTAAAATAGAGATTCAAATGAATTACCATGTTTCATTGTGATTTATCTGTTTACAAGCCTCTGAGTGGAATATGAGCTCTTTGAGGAGAAGGACCTCGTCTACACATATTTGATTTCCAGCACAGTGCCTGGTACATGGTATGAACCAACGTTGTTGAATGAAGAAGCAGGATTTAAACATATAAGCAAACATACGTCTCAAAATTTACAATAATACCCAATTATATATTTATTATATTACATAACATTCATCTATAATATTACATATATATATATAAGTTTTATATAGCTCACTACATTCAAAATTATATTCAATATTAGAAAAATTCAAAATGATATATTTTGAACACCACAAAATGCGACATACATCGAGTTTTACATAGTACTATTTTATAATAACCTGTAAGCTGGTTATTACACACACGCATACTCTATTTAATAGAGTGAATTAGTTTAAGAACATGGAGCTAATCTATGCTAAGGGCCTGCCTGGCATTTAGCAGGCCTTTCATGAATCTTAGCAGACACTTCATTCCTCAGCCGTAAAGTAAGTAGAAGTGTTTAATTTTTCTACACTTTATGAGTCTTTTCCAGTCAGGGAAACCTACACTGATCTCAAATCTGTCAATTCAGAGAGTCCAGATAAGACGGTAAAGGTACAAAATAATTCAGCTTTCTAACTCTCGGTATTGCTAAACCCGCAGGAAGCGCTGGGTGGACCTCCAGTATCCCAGCATTCCTCGCGTTGCTCCCGCTGCTGGTCTCCTGCGTCTCTATGGTAGAGCCGGCCTCGGCAGCGGCAGTGGCGGCCTCGGCGGCAGCGAGGAAGAGTGAAGGTTCCAACTTTCCTACTAGTCCGAGGGCTTTTGGGCTCGAGGGTCGTGATGTCCGAGAAAAAGCAGCCGGTAGACTTGGGTCTCCTGGAGGAGGACGACGAGTTCGAGGAGTTCCCTGCGGAAGGTAACCGGCTGGGCCGCGCGGACGGTGACTCAGGCCTCCGCTGGGAGGTGGCGCGGGCGCAGGGCCCCAGCCCGGAGGCGCCTGCGGGAAGTTGAGACCTCCGCGGCCGCTCTCGAGGCCCTGCACGCACGACCTTTTGTGCGACCCGCGTTGGGTTCGCAGTGTCACGGTGGCGCTCCCCGGTGAGGCTGAATGCCTCCGCTTCCTCCTTGGGAGGAGCCACGGTGGCCTGGGGCCCCTAGCCCGTGTCCGGGATGGTTGGTCCTTCTGCTCTTCAGCTGGGTTACGCGCCACCTCCTATATGTCTACATAGTCTCTTTTCTTTTTATTTTCTTTTGGTTTAGCAGCCTTCCTTTGGCTTTAAACCTTCCAGAATTAAATTGTTTCTGGGTAGGCCAATGCTGCTTAGTTTTAGGACTTTACAAATAAAGCCTAAGTAGGATGGGAGGATCAGTTGTTGGTGCTTAATACACCTTATTGTCTTACTCTTATTCCTCACTTTTGATCGCTTAACTTCGAACTAACATAAGTTTAAGGATTTATAAGATCCTCAAACGTCTACGTTTTTGTTGGCTTCATGGTTGCCAAGAAGAGCTTTAGCTTTCTCATTGTAGGTGATAGCAAATAGCTGATTTTATTGGGTGGTTACTAGTCTAAGTGCTTTGTTTGTATTAGCTTAAATCAGTTTCGCAAATCTAGCCAGTAGGCATCGGTATTAACCATTTTTCAGATAAAGAAACTGAAGCTTGAACAGTTAATAAACTTGTCCAGTATCGTGTAACTGGCTAGAAATGATAGACACCTGGCCCAGTTGACACCAGAGCTCTTAAACTCTAGCTGTACTGCTTCTGTTTGTTACATGGTTGTTGCCAGTTAGAGGTTTTCAAAATTATTTGCTTTATAGACTAATTGTTATGTGTAGGATAAACATTTATCCCCTAAGAACAGAAGGTTACTATTGGGTTGCCTTTCTGAAGGTGGTAGGAAGAGAATTGTGGTTTATGGTGTACAAATCTGTTACATTAAGTAATTACTGCTTCACTAAATTGTCTTTAAGTTGTACCCCATCATGATCCTATTGTGCATAAAACCACATGGCTGGAATATTGTTCTTTTTATTTATAGTGTACTCTCTTATTTTGTTTAGTGGAAGAAGACATTTTAGTGTGCATACTACACAAACACATAAACTAACCCAAAGCACATTTCTTTTCAATTCTGAGATTCGTTATGTATTGTGGGGATTGTTTGTTTTGGTAGTGGATTTATCTGTCTAGACATGTTTTCTTTACCTCACTTTCAAGTTGGTTTATAATCCTCCAATATTGAGCTCTGTAGTAGAAAACTGACTTACTGAGGGCAAGGTCCTCTTCTTACTCAGATTTGTTTCAAATAGCGTTTATTCATTGTTGATCATATGCAAAGTACAATGTTAGGCACTTTATTTACATTATATAGTCTGATTATCACCACAACCCTGAGGAAACAGACTCGTAGATTTAAAAAGCTCGTCATTGGGGTCGGCCCCGTGGCCGAATGGTTAAGTTCGCCCGCTCCGCTGTGGCAGCCCAGGGCTTTGCCGGTTCAGATCCTGGGCGCGGACATGGCACTGCTCATCAGGCCACGCTGAGGTGGCGTGCCACATGCCACACCTAGAAGGACCCACAACTAAAATATACAATTATGTACTGGGGGGACTTGGGGAGAAAAAGCAGAAAGAAAAACCCGAAAAAGATTGGCAACAGTTGTTAGCTCAGGTGCCAATCTTTGAAAATAAATAAATAAATAAAAAGCTTGCCATTAAGTAGTCAAGCTAGGATCTGAAGGGTCTGTCTGAGTCCCCAACCCATGCTTTATCCCTAATGCGTAGCAAAGTGCCTGGTGCATAGTAGGTGGTCAATAAATGCTTCTTGACTAAATGAACTTGTATTTAAAATAAGTAGTTGAGAATTGACTGCTTAAAAAGGATGTACAGATAACTGTGCACCTGATGATACACTTGATTTTTCTTGGCAACTTTCATGGCATCAGCTTTTGCAGAATATGTAGTTTGTTCTTGTTCTAAATTTATGTTGTGAGCAGCAATTTATTCAAAATGTTGGTAGTTATGTAGTAAAAACTTTTATCAATGTTAAAAGGAAAAGCAAATAATATTTTTTCTGAAGACACAGGCCTTGTAACAAACTGGCTTACAGTATTAGCATTAAGTAACTCATCATTTTTGGTCACCTTACAGAGTATTTATTGTCTTCAGGTTTGAATATGTAGACCCTAATTCATTCAGGAAATTTTCCATTTAGAATAAGAAATAACATTTGAAATGCCTTCGTGTTGTTCAGGTTTCTGTATGTTTCTTCTCTTGTTTATAATTCTGACAGGTTTTCCTTTCATGTTAATTTGAATTAGTGAGATTTTGCTGGATACAAAATTAGCCCACTAGGTGAAACCAATCAATATTTACTAATAAAAACTGTTCTGATACATAACAAAACTAAAAGAAAAAAAAACTTGGAAAAATATCACCAAAGAATCATTCATCTTTTGAAACTGTACTTTTGTTACATTTTTTTGGCCTAGTCGTGGTTTAGTCTCTATGTGTGACTAAACACGTGTAGTTGCTACTCCAAGTGTGATCCAGGGAACTACTCCAGTTTTGGCATCTCCTGGGAGCGTGTTAGAAACGCAGCATCTCAACCTAGACCTACTGAATCAGTTTGGACTTTACCAAGATTCCTAAAAGATTTGTATGCACGTTAAAGTTGGAGAAGCACTACTTTAAAACAGTAGCCTGTTTTGAATCTTTCAGTATTTGAGTTTTCAGTTCAGTTATTAATGCCCTGAATTACTTTCCAAGTTCTTTGCCTTCTTTGGAAACTCTTTTTCTTGTTATTGTCTTTATGGTAAATATGCCATTGAGAAACTCACTAAGCAGTACAGCTTAAAATTGCCTGTAAGCATCTTTTCAATTTGTAGGAGGTCTTACTTTCAAAGGCCTTGTGTCCCAGTGCTCCAGCAAGTGGATGATATTTATAGTCTAGGATAACTTGCAGTTAAGAGCCTGCTGCATGAAAGCCGTTATTGAAATTATGTATCCCTAGTTTGACTGAAGGATTGTCCATCTTTTGGGAGTGTTGTTGCTACGTCTTATCCCAGATAAGAACTTGTTCGGTAGGATGTTAGTTACTCATTTTAAAGAAGGAGAATTTCTGGGGCCGGCCCAGTGGTGCAGCAGTTAAGTGCACACGTTCTGCTTCAGTGGCCTGGGGTTCACTGGTTTGGATCCCGGGTGCGGACATGGCACCGCTTGGGAAGCCATGCTGTGGTAGGCGTCCCACATAGAACGTAGAGGAAGATGGGCACAAATGTTAGCTCAGTGCCAGTCTTCCTCAGCAAAAAGAGGAGGATTGGCAACAGATGTTAGCTCAGGGCTAATCTTCCTCAAAAAAAAAAAAAAGAATTTCTGTTTTAAAAAGAAAACTAAGAATATGTTCTCATGGGGGCTTCATTGCTTTTTCTGAATAGCTCTTCACTGTGCCGTAGAACATGTGGGGTGAGTCTCTGAAGGTATAGAGAAACAAATACTCTTTATTTTTTTATTTAGTCTGTGGATCTGTGTTGCATTGGCAGTTTCTCACAATTCTATTTGGTGAGTGTGTAATTTACTGGTTATTAAGCAGGAACTGTTAAAAATTCATGTTTAGGATCTTTGTGACATACATTCTGCATCTTATTGACTCAACTGATTGAGAATAGACATTCAGTGTTCTGGGCATGATTGATTATAATTTTGGAGGCTTTGGCATGGTTAGAATTTTAGAAAATTCTAAAAGCAACTCAAAATTCTGGAAAGCAACTCAAAGTCTAGAGGAGATTGAACTTGTCAAGATCATGCAGGTAGGTTGGTAGTAGTAGAGCAGGGTCTAAAACTGAAATGTTCTATAATTTACTTGAAGCTTCAAACAATTTTTCATATCACACAGATAATGAAAGGGTATTAAAAATATTTTCATTAATTTCCTTTTTCTGACAATTCGAAGTGTGAGTAAAAGTGAGAACAAGTGAGCCTTCAGGTTCTTTTCTCTTCTTCCTTTGCCAGAATTGAGAGTTTTTTTTTCTTTTTCGAGGGAAAAGCTTTTTTAGAATACTTAAAATGAACCTGTGGAAGCAATAGTATATACAAGATACTATTTAAGCAGTAATATATACAAGAGAATACTATTAAAGTAGTCTATAATTTTTCTATAACCAGTGAAACTGCTATATTATCTGAAGAAATCAAGAACCAGCCACCTCCCCATCCTCATTGAGAAATTCCTGGCTAAAACACTGTTGATGGGAATTTATTGAGGCAGACAACAGGCTGGTGTTCCCCTAATGCTACCAACGTTCTGGAATAACTGAGGTACTCTCACCTGTACTTAACATAGTAGGACATCTTACAGTGGTTCTTAACCAGGGGAGTATTTTTGCATGTCACATTCACTTGACAGGTGGGAATGTGAAATAACTACCAGCATTTAGTGTATAGAGGCCAAGGACTTTAACTGCCTGCTGTGCGTAGAGCAGTCCTGGACAAGGAAGAATCGTCCTATGAAAAATGGCATTGAGAAATATTTACGTGAACATTGGATACCAACTGGACTAAACCATCAACAGAAGGGTTCCTTAGAATCTTAAATGTAGAAGGTAGACACAACTAATATTGACTATGTCAGATATTGCACTAGTTAGTTTACCTAGTGCCAACAGGGGTTTTGCTATTTTCACTTATTAAAACATAGTGGACACATAAATAATACCATCACACATTTAAATTGGTGGTGGTAGCACGAAATGGAAAAATCATGTTGCTAAAAATTTTGAAGAAAAATGATAAATACAGCGGATGACAAAGTACCTACTGAATGTCCATTTATGGTAATCATATGCAAGAGGAAAGTTTTTGAACCCTCGATGGAATAAGCATGATGAATCTGGGATCAGACCTAGATTCAGAACCTATCGTTCATCTACTTTTGGCTTGTCAGCTCATGTTAGTTACTTCTTTTTAAAAATATTTTTATAGTATAATATATAAGATAATTGTACAAGTAACTGCTTATAGTAAAAGTTTAAACCTATGAATAGGTATAAATTGAAAAGTAAATCACTGTTTCTCCTTGCCTTTCCCCAAAAATGTTTCTCATGCTCCAGTGTTTGGATATATCCTTCAAATACACACAGAGGACCACGTTATATGTAATATTCTCCTCCTATAATATTCTTTTACTGTATATATCTTAGATTTTCGCATTAATTATAAAAATCTCCCTCTGCTTTTTAGTAGTTGTGCACCACTAGTCCATTGTATGCCTGTTGAATAATCTATTTAACTAGCTCTAAAACCACCTAGATAGATAGATAGGTTTTTTGTTTGCTTGTTTTTATGTTTTGTTTTTTCTATTACAGAATATGATGCAGTGAATATTCTTACATCTTTGTGTGTATGTTTTTCTACTTATCTATAAGATAAACTCTTAGGAAATTGCCAGGTCAAATTGACAGGTTCATTTTTTTAATATAATTTTTATTTTGAAATAACCACAAATTTAGAGAATAATTGAAAGTACAGTACAACCTTCTTTCCTTGAGCCATTTGAGAATAAGTGGCCAACCTGATGCCCATCACCCCTGAATATTATAATGTGTATTTCCTACAAAGACACAATCACAGTATAACCATCAAAATAGGAAATTAACACACTGATACGTTAGTGTCATCGAATCCACAGATTGCTTTCAGGTTTCTCTAATTGTCTCAGTAATGTCTTGATTCAGAATCATGGATTACATTCACTTGTCGTGTCTCTTTAGCTTTCAGTCTAGAGCAGTTTGTCTTTGACTTTCGTAATTTTGACACTTTGAAGATTACAGGCCAGTTATTTTGTAGACTTTTCCTCAACTTAGATTTGTCTTGTGTTTCCACATGATTAGATTCAGGTTGTGCACCTTGGCAGGAATATCATAGTCGTGATGCCATGTTCTCATTGCATCCTATCAGGTGGAACATGATTCTCATTTGTTCCATTACTGATGATGTTCACTTTGATCACTTTATTAAGGTAGTATCTGTGAGACTTTTCCATTGTTAGATTACTCTTTTTCGCTTTGTAATTAATACGTATTTTGTGAGAAAGGACTTGGAAATTATGTAAATACAATATTCCATTCATCATCAAACTTTCAGTTTATTCATTTGCTTATTTATATCAGTACAGGGTCATGGATTCTCATATTCAGTGGGTTATAATTTGCTGCTATTATTGATTTTAATCCTCAAATTGTCCCATATTTGAACTTGGGGAATCCCTTCAAGCTGTTTTCTGTGACCTTCTGACATGTCATTTGCTAGCATTCTGGCAAAAGAACGTATTCCAGGCTAATCTTGTACTTTCCCTGCCCCAGTCCTGGAATCAGCCATTTCTCCAAGGCACGTTCCTTTTAATGGAGAATGATTTAGAAGGCAAGATCTTAACTCCACTAGTGCTAATTGCTTTTGGGACTCTCAGTGAAATATACAAATGTGTGTATACATATATGTGTGTGTGTATATAAAACCATGAGTTCACACAGATATTCTCCAGTTACAGTTCAGCACAAGATTCATTCTAGTTTTTTCTCTTTCCATATTTGTAACCCTTTTCCTCAGCAGTGAGAAACCTGGCTTCCATTATCTTAAATAAATTGTCAGTTTGGTCATCCTTCTCCCTAACTGATCTCTGTTGCCCCCTCCACCCACAGGTGGCCTCTTTATCCCACTTGGGCTTCAACATTGTGTTCCAGGCCACCTTCTCCCCTCGTTATGCCAGCACTAGATGACTTCTTCACCCTGTCCAGTCCATGACGCACCAGCCACGACATGCTGCTCCTCCACCGGAATGCCCTTCTGGGTCTGCTTGGGCTCTAACACCTCATCCAGCTCTAGGTGCATTTTGAATTTTGACATATAGTCTCAAATTGCCTTTGAGGAAAGTTTCACGAATTACCATTCCTATCTAAAGTTTGCCTTTTCTCTCATAAGGTTGCCTACACTACATATTAAACATTTTAGTCATTGAGAACCTGATGGCTGAGAAGTAGTCACGTCATTTTGATTTGGATTGATTTATTTGAGTGAGATTCATCATTATGTTTTTCCTTGAACTGTTACCTTCTTAATCCTCAGTTTCTTCATATCTAATTTGGGGATGGTAGACTCATGTAAGGATTACATGATTGTGTTAGTCTGCGTGAGCTTCCACTACAAAATACCATAGACTGAGTGGCTTAAACAACAGAAATTTATTTTCTCAAGGTTCTGGAACCCAGAAAGTCCAAGATAAGGTATTAACAGATTTAGTTCCTGGTGAGGGCTCTCTTCCTGGGTTGCAGACTGCTGCCTTCTTATTGTGTCCTCACAGGGTGGAGAGAGACAGCAAGCTCTTCGGTGTGTCTTCCTATAGTGGCACTGATCTCATTGTGAGGATTCCATGCTTATGACCTTATACAATCCTAATTACCTTCCAAAGACCCCATCTCTAAATACCATCACATCGGGGATTAGGGTTTCACCATAGGAATTTCGGGGTCCAGGAGACACAAACATCCGGTCCGTAACAATGATATATGTAAAGTGCAGAGCATCAAGTTGGGCAAGAGTTGATATTCAGTAAACATTAGTTCTCTTTCTTTTCTCCTCCCTGATTTACATAGAGATTTGGATTTTGAATGATGTTTGATATTTAATTTAGAATTTGAACTAATTTTGACATATATTTTATTTTTGCAAAACATATTTGTAATTTTAGATATATCCAAAATTACACTAGTTGAGTTTGTGGATTATTTGACAGTTTATTTTTTTTCTAGTAGTAAAATCTTCTAAATTAAAAAATATTTGGGCCGGCCCCATGGCTGAGTGGTTGTTTGCGTGCTCCTCTTCGGCGGCCGAGGTTTCACCAGTTCGGATCCTGGGTGCAGACATGGCACCATTCATCAGGCCATGCTGAGGCAGCGTCCCATGTGGCACAACTAGAGGCACTCACAACTAGAATATACAACTATGTACTGGGGGGCTTTGGGGAGAGGAAGAAAGAAGAAAAATAGATTGGCAACAGTTGTTAGCTCAGGTGCCAATCTTTTTTTAAAAAAAAAAAAAGACTTGGTTCTAAATAAATAAATAAATAAATAAAAATAAAATAAAAAATATTGCCAAATTTTTTTCCAAAAGTACTTTAAAAAATAATGTGGTTATTCATATAAAATATAAAGATTCATAAAACAATAGCAAACATTGTTTAAGGATGCATACAGATGTATGAGGTATAAAGAAAGAAATACAGTGGAATAAAAAACCTCCAAATCAAGATACTGGTGCTTTGGAAAGGATGGTGAAAGGTGTGACCCAGGATATTAAACAGTGAAAACTACTTTGAAAAACTGTTTGATTAGCTATTTCACTGATTGTATGGAATGAACAAGTAATAAACAATTATGACTTAAATAGTGTTTAACTGTTGTTAAACAATACTCATTGCGAGATGTGATGTGAAATATCACTGAAAATATTGAGGGGAAAATAAGTTTCAAAAACTATACTTGTACTCTTCTTCCGAAGTATTAAAAAAAATCACACAGTATCTTTTTTTTCCAGTTTTGTGTTCTGCTGTATACATAATACTTGGTGGAAATGCTATTGTTGTCTTTATTCTGGAACATGCTTCTCTTCTTACCTCCCTCATCCCTCAAGTTCCCTTGCGGTGATTAGCACATAGTAAATGATATATTCATTCAATATATATTTGTTGGGTCTTTCCTGTAAATCTGGTGCTGAATGGTGCAGAGAGAATGATATTAGCTGTCATTAATCAGTACTAAGTACTTTAGACACATAATCTCATTTAATCCTAATAGCAGCCTTATGATGGTTTTATACTTGGGGCTCAGCAAAATTAAATAATTTACCAAGATCACAGTTAACTAGAGGCTGCACTGAGGCAAATTTGACTCCTTAGGTAGGTATTTGTCAGTGAACTTAGTGGTATAAATGTTAAGGGAGATATGGATCAGTGGTTTTCATACCAAGCTTGAGCTTTTTAGTATTCTGCAGGTGCTTTTATCCTGGGGGGTGGGGCTCCAAGCCTTTCCCTTTCCACATCCAGTTAAACCAGAGCAACTTTGCTTTTGACTGTTTTTTATCTGTTGGGCTTCTGGGTAAGATTTTATTTGGTTTCCTTCCATTGGGTGGGGGTGGGGGAATGGCGAATTAAGCAACTAGCAGTAAAGTGCAACAGCAGTTCAAAAGAAGGGGAAGTTATTTCCAGTTGTGTACAACATGAGAGCAACATTTGAACAGAGCTTTCAAAAGATAGAAATGTACGAAAGGGGTTTCTGAAAGAAGGGAAAAGGAATAGATGCTTAGAAGTAGAAAATCAATGTATATTTTATTTGGCTGTGAAATAGTGGTTGCAAGCACAGGTAGTTTGGGGCCTAATCTTGGAATGCTTTAAGCCAAATGACCATTTGGACTTTATCCTTAGGTACATGAGGAGTGGTTTTTTTGTTTTTGTTTTTGCTGAGGAAAATTAACCCTTAGCCACCATCTGTTGCCAGTCTTCCTCTTTTTTTGCTTGAAGAAGATTAGCCCCAAGCTAACATCTGTGCCAGTCTTCCTCTGCTGTATATGTGGGTCGCCACGACAGCTTGGCTGATGAATGGTGTGGGTCCCTGCCTGGGATCCGAACCCACGAACCTGAGCCACCAAAGCAGAGTGCACCAAGTTTAACCACTATGCCCCAGGGCCAGCCTGGAGGAGTGGTTTTTTTGTTTGATGTGTGTGAATTTCCTTTCAGCATTAGGCAGTTTAGGAAAAATTAACCCAGCAGAATTATTTTGAAAAAATGGAAAGAGAGAGACAGAGTCAGGAAAGCTAATTAGCAAACTGTTGAAATAGCTTAGGTGAGGACTCAGGGCCTGAAATAGATTGTTATTAAGAAAGAAGTGAAAAGAGTGATGCAAGAATAACAAGGGAGCTCTGGCAACTAGTTTGATATGGAGTGTTGGGAATAAGAAGAATCAGGGGTTGGATTTTGTACTTGCATGTCTAATCGAAGACGGATGGTGGAGTTCACATTTCATACCCTTGACACAGTAATATGGAGGAAATAAAGATGAGTGTAGGGCACGAGGGCTTGGAAAAGATGAGAGTAATGGCTTTGGGGAATTTTGTAGAATTAAAGAGAAACAAAAGCACTAATCAACAAAGAGAACCAACGTCAGCATGGCTTTGTAGTGGAACCATTCTGCCAGATATATGTTTTTAAATTTTTCATGAAAAGAATTGTGTTTGAATTTCCTTGTTTTAAAAATGTGAGAAAAGGGGCTGGCCCGGTGGCTCAGCAGTTGAGTTTGCACTTCCGATTCAGTGGCCCGGGGTTCGCCTGTTCACATCCCGGGTGTGGACATGGCACTGCTCGGCAAGTCATGCTGTGGTAGGCATTCCACATATAAAGTAGAGAAAGATGGGCACGGATGTTAGCTCAGGGCTAGCCTTCCTCAGCAAAAAGAGGAGGATTGGCAGCAGATGTTAGCTCAGGGCCAGCCTTCCTCAGCAAAAAGAGGAGGATTGGCAGCAGATGTTAGCTCAGGGCTAATCTTCCTTAAAAAAAAAAGTGAGAAAAATTATAAATGGTTATGTAAGTTATTTTGAGCCTCTGTTTCAGACTCCTGGCCACAAATAACTGAAAACTCACCAGTAGTCTGGTAGCAACATCATTTATGACTTGCTTTTGGTTGTTTGCTTGGAAGTTCCCCAGTGACACCTTTGGTCCTCGTTGGAGAAAATATAGTACTGCAGTAGTGCTATGCTAGGTACTGATTTCTTAGCCAGTGAGTAGACTTTAGATCTCTATGGTATAGATGTTTTTGTATCATGATACCCTACAGAAATGAAATTTTATAAAAAAATTTTAATCTATTTTATACAGTTTAAGCAGGAACACATGTAAATTTATCTCAGAATGACTAGATTTAGTGTGGCTTATTATATTCATGAGTGTAATGATGCTATTTGCAACTATTGCTGTTCTCTTTTACACTCACCTGTGATGGTGAGTGTACAATTTAGAACTTTTTTGAACTTTCTTCTGTTTCTTTTATATTTTTCTTCATATAATGTTGCATGTACATGCACATTTTTTATTTGAAAAAACTTTCTTGGAGATTAGTTTGTTTATATTCAGAGTAGCTTTACTGTTAAAGAATGAATGAAAATTTGATGCTACTGAAAATTGGTATAGGATGGAACATTTGCAACCCTATTTGGTATAAATGGAATTTCCTCTTTACTTTTCTCCAAAGTGGTATACTTCATACTTTTAAGAAATTTCAGAATGTATGTTGGAGGGTGAGGAGAGTAAGTAATTTTAAAAACATTAAGTTGAGAGAAAACCCTTTTTTTCCACACTTAAATGTCAAGGTGACACTTAGATGAAGTATGTGGGATCTTTGATAGCTGAGATTTTTGAAATTTAAAGCTAGTCAGAGATGTAATTCTCACTGACAAATATGAACAAAGCCAAACTTGGGGGCAAAGTTTTAAATAATTTAGTATTGCTAGAAACTTATGTATTAGGCATCTGCTATTGGTTATTTCCAATTCTGGCTTCTTAAAATATGGTAATTTTTTTTTACCAGTACACATCTGGAGGCCTGCACACTGAAGTAAACACAGCTGTGGTTATTTAAACGATTAATCACAATCCTGGCAATGCATTTAGTGTTGAAGATAAAGTGTATACTTTATAAAGTCATCTATGTATTGAAGGAAGGCATTAGACATGAATCAGATATCCTTGTTTGATTTATTTATTTTGCCCTTTTTAAAAAAGCTACTTCTTGGTTTAAAGCTTTTAAAATGAGTGATTAAATAAAATTGCATGGTTATCAGTGTCGTGTTATGGTTGAAAATTAAAACACAATTCAGAGATGTGTTGCAGGAGATGTCAGGCAGATCCCAGAGATTACAATTTGTGTTACAGCCTTGAGACTTTAAACTACTTTAATGGAGTTTGGAGTTATCTCACCAGTCTTAGTTTTCAGTTTTGTCTTAATAATATTGTAATTCACATATGTTGTAACATATATACCATATGGAGAATTTATAAGTGTTGGAAATAATATTTGGGTGTATTATACCCTCTCACTTAAACTTTTTACATAATATAGTTTATTAGATTCCTGGTTAAAGTTTCCAGCTAAAATAGATTATAGATTCTGGTTTGTCAGTGTGAATGCTAAGGTTCTTAATGGTACTGTATTAAATAATTTAAAATGCTTAATAAGTTGTAATTCATAAGATTATTTATTGTCTTGGATTCTTATCTATGGTAATGGGAAGGATAATATGGCATGTAGACTTCAGTGCATCTTACTCCTGGGATAAGGCATTACGGCTCGATGATTAATGAAGAATTTAACCAACTGTTCCATTTGGTATCTTTGTATACTCAATAGTGTCATAATTATGAAGTACTGCATAATGATACCAAAGAAATATAGCGCTATTGTCATGAATCTTTTTTGTGTATGTATTCTACCTAAAATCTTGCTCACAATACTAGTTTCCCCCCCTCCAAGAGCCAATTACTTTTTCTTGGGATTTTATTTTTACCTTCTTTTTTCTTTCCTTGCCATTAAAACAGCACAAGATGGTTGTTAAAGGAGGAAGACATGCTTTATCCTTATGCTAAATCATCAGAATTCAACTTGATAAACTAAAAATTGTACCACTCTTAAAATTAAAAAGGGACAATGTTCGAACTAGTGTCTCCCGTATTAAGAATTTTGACTTTTTCCAGCCTTTTTAGAATTAAGGATTGGAATTTCTACAAACAAGTTATTGAATCTGTTATGTGTCTTGTTGGTGATTCTCTAAGGCAGTTGAGTAGAAATTAACCAGTATGGTTTCTTTTAGTCTTTCAAAGTTAAAAGAATTAAAGCCAGCTTGAAGACATTTGAATGACATCAAGTAATAACAATATTGAAATCAACATTTTGAATCAAGTCATAATTAGATTAAAAGTTCCTAGGGGCCTATATTTTTAGTGTTCTGGAAAGGGTAGGCTTACAAGGTTAGCAGAGAAATGTGAAATAAATGTTCTTGTTATTTTATATTTCTGACTTGAATCTTTGATATATTATCATTTCCTTTTAGGGACCAGTGCAGGTGTAAACTACCTAGTTAACAGCTTAGGAAGCTGGTTAGTTAGAAGTGGTTCAAGCTGATGTGAGGCTTGGTGCTTTAGAAACTTAAAACAGTTGTGACTTGAGTTGTGTCACCCCCTTTACTCAAGAAGGTATTATCTGGTATTAATGTATTCAAATTATTTTTGTGGAACATTAAACTCTGTTAGATATCTTTATAAAGACTTCTTCAAATATCAGTAAAACAAATATTTAACAATTCCTATTTCTAGGCTGAACCCAAATATATTTAAAGTCTAGGATTTGAAGTTGTGAAATAATGGTAGAAAAAAGTTAATTTTTTTTATAGGACAGTCTTCATTTCTCTTTTTTGGTAGTGGTAATGGTGGTGGCATTCCAACAAAGAGGGGTATGATATACGGTGATCTCTAAGGCTTTCTGTATCTCCAGAATTCTGTAATTTTAAACAATCCTCAGTCTTAGCCATTTTATAAAAGCTTGATGTATAGCCAAACCTTGCTACATTGCAGTTTAATGAAGTAGCTTTGTGTGAATTTTTTTATACTGTAAGGCTTTCATGTCGTTAAAACAAAACAACAAACAAAAATTCTAAGCTGTCCATTATTAGATAGCTACAGAGCTGTAGGTTGCAGTAAGACTGGAAGGAATGTGGAGAAATAGCATTATTAGTCGTTCACTTGCTGTAAAAGGGATAATGGATTTCATTGTTTCATTATAAGTTCAACATTCAAGAATCTGAATTTCTGTAAAAGATAAATTTGAGATTATTTGAGGTGCTTTATTCAGTTTTAATTTTAAAAATTAAAATTAGTTGATTTTTGGTGATTTAATATTACAGGGAAATATATCTACTATTTGAAATGAAGCTTCTTTTTAATTTAAAAGTAGATCTTAGACTGTACCCCATGTCACCTTGATGTAATGCTCCTCTCTTGTATACTTAATACTGCAATTTCTGCCCCCTTTATCTTTGCCTTAAAATTGCTCCCTTCTTTCTGACTGAGATTTCTCTGCTTTTGGAAGAACAAAAAGAAAGTTTATGTATAACATTATAACATACATAGAAAACAGTTTATTATTGATTGCAACGGCAATATGAGAGTAACAGTACTATTTTATCCCTATACTACTGATTAACTCTTTTCCAGTCTATAAAAGTGCAGAAATGTTATTCTTTCAGTTTAGCTTTGGGAATAGATATATCTATGAAAAAATTGAGTTGTAGTAGCTTTCTGATCACTCTTCCATAGACTGAGGGAAATCCTGAATGGTATTTCCTTTTCTTTAACTTCTTAATCTACTCTTCATGTAAAACATAGGTAGTTCCACAGACAGAGAATAAAATTTTTCAGTTTGAGCTTCAAGGTACTTTTAGAAGAAAGGAGAAAATGTAAGTGTATATCTAGCCCAGTTATCTTAATTTTGAGGTATAATTAATACTTACTGTTATTAAGTGTTACTGTTGTTAAGGACCTCAGAGAATAGTAAAGGATTTGAATTTAGGTAATTGTAATATTCCCTCTGAGAACAATAATATTACTATGAGATATCAGAAAATTTATGTGGGTAAATATCAGTATTTTTGATTATTGAGAGTATTTATTAATGAATATATGTTCACTGTCCTATATAGTGATTGAAGTTGGGTATACATTTGACTGAGCTTCCTAGAAACCTGAAATAAATTGCCTAAGAGAAACTTTTTCATCTTTTCAGAAACTGAGGTCTTAAAGAAATTTCCCGCATGATCTCTCTTAGGGAAGCATTGAACGAGGTGACTGCTATTCTCAAAAACATTCTTAGAATAAATATATTTATATTGATAAATATAAATTTATCATGATATTGTTGATCTCTTCTATCTTGAAATATATACTCTTGGCTTCACTGAAACCTCACACTGGCCTCTGTTTTCTTGAGATTGACCACTCAGAAGGAGGGAACTTGACTTCCATTTACCCAACATTTTAAGTGTCTACTGTGTGCCCAGCACTCAGCTGTAGGCATTACAGTTGCAATAAAATGTGGTTCCTACCTGAAGGTTTGAATAGTAACTGACAGGAATGGCAGTGGTCATTTTAGGCATTAGTGGAGGATAGGTATAAAATGTGTAAGATTGAGGAGGAGGGGACAGAAAGGAGGACCACAGTAATAGTCTATCAAAGGAATAATCACTCCTAAATTAACATAGTGACAGTAAGAATAGGAGGGGGGAGACCAACTCGAGATACTTAGGAGTTGAAATGGAAAGAGCATAATGAGTGATTGTGGTAGATGGAGGAGAAAGAGTAGCTAAGATGCCTTCCAAGTTTCCGGTTTGGGGGACCAGTTAAATGGAGGTACTTCTATTCTTAAATCATAAGGATGACTTACATATATTGCATTTAAACAACTTTGTTAGGTACATAATGTAATAAGTATTATGAGCCGTTGTAGCACAGCTTTAAATCTGTATGTACATTATAAGAAAAGCCTGTATCATCATACCTTTTGTTATTTAGTTATTTGTCTTTTCAGGTTGAAATGTTCTTAGTCATGTTTCTAATAAGTAATTACTAAGATGAAGCTAATGGCTAGGACATACTTGAGTGTGTAACTCATAATTACTATTTTTGCAGGGGAGAGGATCAAACAAAAATATACAAGGTCTGATTTAGAGTTCTGTTGTATCTTTCACAACCATTTGTTGTGCACAAGCGAGGTACTGTTTGTAGCTTAAGAATACAAAGATAAATAGCGTTGTTACTCTTAAGGAGCTCAGACACTAGAGACATAGAAACTGATAATTATGATTATACAGTATGTAAGTGCTATGATAGAGACATACACAAAAGAGGGGTCCTAATCTCTGAGGGTACGAAGGAAGAGAAGGGAATAGGGAAGTCTCCAGAGGTGATTTCCAAACTAATTTTTTTTAAACTGTTTTTCCCACATTTTAATCTTGAAACTTTCAACTCTATGGAAAAGTTATTAAAAAAAAAGAGGGCAAGTGGAGGGTGGGCAGAATGGGTGCAAGGGATCAAAAGGTACCAACTTCCAGGTATAAAATAAATATCATGGGGATGTAATGTACAGTATGTTGAGTGTAGTTAGTAATACTGTATTGCATATCTGAAAGTTGCTAAGAGAGTAGATCTTAAAAGCCCTCATCACAAGAAAAAAAAATTCTGTATCTATGTATGGTGACGAATTTTAACTGGTCTTATTGTGGTGATCATGTTGCAATATTTACAAATATGAAACCATTATGTTGTATACTTTAAGCTAATATAATGTTACATGTCAATTATACCTCAGTAAAGAGATCAACACCTAAGTTTCATCAGTTATTAACATTTTGTCATATTTACTGTATTTCTATCATATATATATCGTATATCAATATATATCAAATATATATATCAATATATATCATATATCAAATATATGTATTTGAGGGATATCAAATATATATATCAATATATATCATATATCAAATATATATATTTGAGGGAACCATTGCAAGTAAATTATCAACAAAATGACACTTGACTCAAATATTTCAGCATGGATGTTTTCAAGAATAAGGACATTTTTCTTTACAACAATTTTACAGTCATAATTAAGAATATAAAAAGATACTACTTTCTGTTATCTGTGTATGAGTTAACCTTTTTTATGTTTAGCAGTTTTGAATTCCAGGCTAATATCTTCCTGCTCAACTCGCTTTAGTGTTCTTGGTGCTGTGTTTTGAAAGATTGTGAAATAGACCTTATAAAAATTAGCCCAAGGTAAAAATCAGGAAAGTAAATATCTTCCTGAAATTGTAATAAGTTTTCATGGCAAATAGAATTTTTTGTATTAACTTTTGTTTTATCTGCAAATTCAGGAATTGAGAGAGTGAGACAGCATAAAATTGAGATTTAAGAGGAAGATTATCATTTCTCATAGATATAGTATTAGTTATTTTGAATTGAGAGAATCTTCAGTGGCAAACTTTCTGAATTTTTTATATTTATGGAAATAATATATGAGAGATATTTAGACAACATCTGTTTCTGTTTTTAGACTGGGCTGGTTTAGATGAAGATGAAGATGCACATGTCTGGGAGGATAATTGGGATGATGACAATGTAGAGGATGACTTCTCCAATCAGTTACGGTAAGTTTCAAGTCACATTTTTATATAGCTTAGTATTAATTATAAGCACGAAATATGTAACTTACATAATGATAATTGATCTCTTAAAAGATAATTAATCTTTAAAATATGTTCTTGAATTATGAAAAGACATTGTCTTTATTTCCTGTGTTTCTAAACATGAATACTTTGTGTAATTGCATAGAACTTTTGTTTTTTTCTAGTCTCTTTACAAAAGTAGTTAAATACAAGCATATTTGCTATTTTTTGTCTTGTAGGTTTAATTCTGTCGATGTTAATTTTATACCATTATTGAGTAACTCAGCAGAAATTAGAATCAGGGTATTAGGACCCAATAGATTGGTGATTCTTAAACTGGAATGGAGATTGGGGTGATGGGAGTGTACTTTTTCATATTCATGTACAAGTCGACTTAATGTGATTGATTAATTGATTGAAGTAAAATTCGTATAACATATAATTAACCATTTTAAAGTGTACAATTCAGTGGTGTTTTGTGTATTCAGAATGTCATGTAACCATTATCTCTTTATATCCAAAAATTTTCAGCACCCCAAAAGGAAACACCATACCCATTAAGCGGTCACTCTGCATTCCTTTCTTCCCCCAGCCCCTGGCAACCACTAATTTGTTTTCTGTCTCTGGATATTTCATATAAATGGAATCATACAGTAGGTGATATCTTGGGTGTCTAGCTTCTTTAACTTAGCATCATATTTTCAAGTTTCATCCATATCATAGTGTGTATCAGTACTTCGTTCCTTTTTATGTCTGAAGAATAATCTGTTGTATGATATGCCACAGTTTGTTTACCCATTAATGAGTTGATGGACATTTGGGTTGTTTCCAGCTTTTGACTATAGTGAACAGTGCTGTTGTAAATATTCATGTACAAGTTTTTGTTTGAATACCTGTTTTCAATTTTTGGAGATTTAATCCTAGGAGTGGAATTGCAAGGTCATGTCATAATTCTCATTAAGTTTTTGAGGAACTGCCAAACTGTTTTCCACAGCAGCTGAACAATTACATTATACTTGCAATGTATAAAGGTGTTAATCTCTCCACATCCTCACCAAAACTTATTTTTCATTTATTTTTTTATTATAACCATCCTAGTGGGTGTGAACTGGTATCTTGTTGTGGTTTTGATTTACATTTCCCTAATGGCTAATAATGAACCTCTTTTCACATATTTGTTGGCCACTTGTGTATCTTCTTTGGAGAAATATCTATTCAAGACCTTTGCCTATTTTTAAGTTGGGTTTGTTGTCTTTTTGCTACTGAGTTATAAGAGTTCTTTATATATTCTGGGTACTAGGCCTTTATCAAACATATTATTTACAAATATTTTCTCCCATACTGTTAGGTTGTCTTTTCACTATCTTCATAGTGTTCTCTGCACAAGCGTTTTTAATTCTGATGAAGTCCAATTCATCTACTTTTTAAGAATTCATTGCCAAATTGAAGGTTATGAAAATTTATACCTTTGTTTTCTTCTAACAGTTTTAGAATTTTACCTCTTACATCAGGTCTTCAGTACATTTTGACTTCATTTTTGTATATGGTGTGAAGTAAGGATCCTAGTTCATTCTTTTGCATGTGGATATACAGTTGTACCAGCACCATTTGTTTTGGAGACACTTCTTTCCTCTAATATTTTTTTTTAAGATTGGCACCTGAGGTAACAACTATTTCCAGTCTTTTTTTTTCCCCCCTGCTTTTCCCCAAATCCTCCCAGTACGTAGTTGTATATTTTAGTTGTGGGTCCTTCTAGTTGTGGCATATGGGACGCCGCTTCACTGTGGCCTGACAAGCAGTGCCATGTCCCCACCCAGGATCCCAACCAGCGAAACCCTGGGCCGCCAAAGCGGAGCCCTCAGACTTAACCACTCAGCCCTGGGGGGTCAGCTCCTCCTCTAATTTTATTTTGATTCAACCTACATGTATCTGTTTTGGCCACAAAGATATCTCAGTAAACTGTCACATACTTTGCTCAGATCAAGATACAGAAGTTCTATTACAATCTTCTAATTTTCTAGTCTAGTACCTTTATTCAAAAAGGAAGTGAGATAATTTATAATGAATTTTTAACATTTATTTTTAATAATAGTGCAGTAGCTTTTGTTCTTTTTAGTATTTTTCTAGAGACTAATCACATTTTCACCCATCTCCTTTCTCCTCTTTTTGGAAATTGTACAATTTACCTTTCACTGTTATTCTGGTACTTTCACACTTTTTTATGATCTCTCAGAATTGCAGACTGTGACTTTTGACTATATTTTTTTGTTCTTTCAGTATCCTGAGATTTAATTATTCGAAGCCGTGAGACTTTAAACTTCTTTAATGCAGTTTGAAGTTATCTCATCTGTCTTAGTTTTCAATTTTGTCATATGTTGTTTTTCCTTTTGCAGTTTTATGGACAACATAGGAATAATAGTTGTTGAGCAATAATCTTGATTTTTCTCTAAAATCTGCTAATATTACCCAATGTGTTCCAGGCATTGGATCTGTCTCTTCTCATTCTTCTTTATACATATATGGCTCTCAAAGCCCTTTTTGTTCTTTTTACAGATGTTGGTCCATTCTGGAAATAAGTTAATTCTGTGTATACAAGTTCTTGCTGCTTTCTTTTTGCATTTACTTTTGTTTTATATCCTTTTAAAACTAAGCCACATCAGAGAACACTCTGCTACCTTTTTTTAATATCCATTTAACCCTTTCTTCCTTATTAGAATCATATTATGCTGTTAGAATATTTATGTTTAGGCCTTTCAACACTGTTGATCTCTATTCTGTGTTGTTTAATGATAATCATATTAATCATAATCTTGTTCATAATCAGTTTTTTCTTTCCTGTTATCTTCTTGAAATTTTTAAAGTGAGGAGAAATGAGTTTTCTTCCTTTGCTGTTGAAGTCAAATTTCTCCAAAGTGTTCTTTTTTGTCTTTTATTAGTCATAAAATAGCACTTTTCTCTGAAAAATTAAATCAAGACATTATTTAATATTTTGATTTTATCAAGGGACTTTTAGTAGTAAATGTACTGATAACTGGATTTCTTGTCACAACTAAATCTTACCTTTGTACTGATTTGGAAATTGAGCCTTATCCATATATTCGTTGTGGCTTGTTTTTATAATACACCTCCACAGTGCTATTTTTTTCTCTGTTTTGTTTCTGCTTTTAGGTTTGTGGATTTCCACAAGTGTATAAATCTTGATACCTCCATTAGAGAATAAGATTTTTCTTTTTATTTCCCTATTTGAGTCATGCATTTTTTTCCCCACAAGGTTGTTGATATATCACCAATGCTGTCAAATAGAACTTAGTATAGTGATGGAAATGTTCATAAGCTGCACTATCTAATATAAAAACTACTAGTCACATGTAGCTGTTGAGCACATGAAATGTGGCTAGTGTGGCTGATGAACTGAATTTTTAATTTTATTTAATTTTGATAAATAGCTGCATGTGACTACTGTAGTGGACAGTGCAGCATCAGATAATATTTATATCCTTGCTTTAAAAAAGTTGTCTTGATTAACAAATCTCCTGCAGAGATGCTCTTCCTAGTCTTTGTAAAATGCATCAAGGCCCGTAATGTGGTATTAGAAACCATGGTAAAGAATATATTTACTGTTTTCTAATATTGTTTGGCCCTAATCCCATCTAACTTTGAAGAGGAGTTCATACTCAGGAGTCAGTCGGATCCCCTGGGTTTCAACTCCAGATCTGCCTCTTAGCTACATGTCCGTAGCCAGGACTTAGCTTTCCGCTCTCCAGGTTTCTGTTTCTCTTTCCGTGTAATTAGCTTTAACCAGCAGAAGTCGAAAGAAAAAGGCTACCTGTGTCTCCAAATAACTCAGAGTAATTCTGTTTTTGCTACTTCTGATACATTTGTTTTTCCCTATATCAATAGAAGTAGGCAGGATTCTGAAATTTTCCTGACCCCGCATCACGTTTTACATAAAAACTCCGAGAAGCCAATGTAGTTTCTGAGATACTGTGTCAGATATGGCCACTGTCATATAGCAGAGTAGTTTCTTGCGTAGTAAGAATAATTATCAAACCTACTAGTAGCTATTTGTCTTATTCTTGTTTTGTTGTAAAAGTAATGCTGCTGGTTTTGTTTCAAATAGTGTACATTCACTGTGTGTGCCCTGCGATACCGTTCCACTTATGCTGGATTTCTTCCGTTTGTTCTCTTTGTCAGATTTTTCTATTCAACAAGTTCGTGATATTAGTGTTTTGCGTGTTGTTTTGCGTTTTGTACTTGATGGCCTCAATTTATTTTCCTTTTGGTTTCTTCGATGTCCTAAATTCTAGCAAAGAACTTTTAATCTTCTCTAAGAATTTAGCTGATAGAGAAGCATACCATGATCTCCTTTGTGTTTGTAAACAATTTATCAATATAATTGGTCACTACCTCCTGTGAGGAAGGCAGACAGACACAAACCTGGATGGATTTGGTGTACTTATTACCTAAATCTTAGGTTGAATTTCGAAGGTGTTTTTTGTTGTTAAAATAAGAGAAAGTAAATAATCTAAATTGGTTTTGTTAAAGGCAGCAAAACTATTGTTTGAGAAAGTTTTAAAATTATTTCCATTTTAAATAGGAAACATATGAAGGGACAGGTATTATAATCTTCAATTTCCTGGAGTGGGGAGCCAAGGAAGCATTTTAGTTAAATTTAGCAAAGGAGGAGTAGAGTCAGAAACTTCTGCTGTTCTCTTGACTCCTAACCCTGTGTTTTACCATTAGTCCATACTGCCCTCAACACCTGAACAGAAGACAAAGATGATTCATATGAACAATCTCTGGTTTTAATATTATTCATGGACTTTAGGTCAATATTTGTATTAAAAATAAGTAAAAATTTTAGGCAAGTGAAGGAGTTTGGGGAAATGAGTAATAAATATACATCATTCCTACCATGTGTTTTCTGCGTTGTGTTTACATTGGGTGGTGTGATAGTGTTTGAGCTAAATTATACTTGAGAACAAATGTCTTTTTATCTTACTGAATGTAATGATGTAGTGCTCATTAATCATAGTTTACATTTATACAATGTTTTATCATAGATTGGCCTTCAATCTTATTGTGAACTTTTATAAAATCTAAATTGTGGTAGATAAGTTGCTGGTGATATTTGGAATGGTAGTTTAAATAGCTGAAATTGATTACAGGGCTAAACCTTTTTGTGCAAATGTTTTATCCAAGGCAGATGAATAACTGCAGTTGCCTTTTTCAAAATATGATTGAAACTTCATGGTGAATAAATTATTTAAAATTATAAAAAATGTCTTTTTAAAATGTGTTTACTTATACCACTATAAATTTTTGAGATTTTTGTCCACATGTAAAATTAAGAAAATAAAGTCTTGGGGCTGGCCCGGTGGCACAGCGGTTAAGTTCGCACGTTCCACTTCAGCGGCCTGGGGTTCGCCGGTTCAGATCCCGGTGTGGACATGGCGCCACTTGACAAGCCGTGCTGTCGCAGGCATCCCACATATAAAGTAAAGGAAGATGGACACGGATGTGAACTTGGGGCGGTCTTCCTCAGCAAAAAGAGGAGGATTGGCAGCAGATGTTAGCTCAGGGCTAATCTTCCTCAAAAAAAAAAAAAGAAAGAAAAGAAAAGAAAGTCTCGTTTAATGTTTTATAACTTATTTATTTTTTTGCCTACATATAGTTAATGCACAATAATTCTCACACACCCTTAAATTTGATTAATAATTTTTGTCTTGGTTAGAGCATTATTTGTCACTATGGAAAGCATTCTGTTTATTCTTTTTGTGTAAATTATAGTAATACCTATTATGATTATAAACTCTCTGAAAGTTTGATACCATTGTCTTATGTTCTTATTGATATGGTTAATGATTCTTAAAATTTGTGTTTAAATATTTACTGTGAACAGAACATTTGTATGGTATTTGGAAGATAGCAGTAAATCCTTAACATTTCTTCCATAAATAAATCGATTTATCAGAAAATTAAGAAATATAAAATATGTTTACTAATGGGAAAGTAAGATTTTATCAGCATTATGTTGATTCACATCTAATTTCCTTCTTATATAGATTTCTTTATAGAAAGAAGTAAGGGCACTAAAGTAAAGCTATGTGATAGCATTTATTATTAATTGTATTTCTAAAAACTATATGTCTTTAATTTATCATAAAGAATATCTAGTGATGTTGGGTTTTTTTGTTTTATTACAGAGCTGAACTAGAGAAACATGGTTATAAGATGGAAACCTCATAGCATCCAGAAGTGTTGAAGCAACCTAAACTTGAACTATTTACTAAATTCTAGGACAAAGAACCCAGGATGGGACACTTCAAAAAAAATATGGTTATTTCATTACCTGCTTGGATTTATTTTTGTTTTTGTAACACAAAAAATAAATGTTTTGATCTAATCTTGGTTTGGTTTAGTCTTGTTCATTTCCTATTAGGAATTTTTTTAAAAAAATGTTAGCTGAGGTTCAAAGAGATTAAATGATTTGAAGTAGAATTCGGTGATTTTTTTGAAACCACATCGATTAAATGGTCTTATTTATAAGATACTTCTTTTAAGTTATATTTAACCTTAATCTCATCTGTATTCTGAAAGCTTTGTCAGCATTTACTCACATTTCTAAGGTGACCCTTCAAAACCTCTGTTTTTAAAATATTAATCATTTTAAATTGCTGTAATTAGTTCCTGACCCATTAATAATGTTATTAATAGTTGATAGAGTATTATTAGTACTTAAACTCCAGAGTGGTTTGATCACAGTTCTAAGAATGGTGTCCTCTGTGAAAACTGGGGAAGTGGGCTCAGGGTACTTTGTTAACATGAGCATTTTCTCAGGTACTACATAACAGATTCATTTAGTACAATTAAGTTTCTGCAAAATGATTACTGTTGCCACATCTACTTTTGTGAGTGAGATTTAATTTGGGTGGTAAAGGATTCTTTCTGATAAAACTTAGAATGGAGCTGATGTACAGTTTTTATTAGGAATATTCTCAGACTTGAATGTGTTACTCATTTTTCATCAGTACTGTTAAGTAAATTAAAATGTAAACTTTATGTAACATAATGTAATGTTGACACCAGAATAGGGATTTGGGCACCTAAAATATAATTTAAGTTATGCCTCAAAATGACTTTGAACGTGAGTGTTTTTCTTCCTAAGACGAGCATAAATCTCCTTTGCCTACCTGATAGAACAGCTAGGTGATCAGGTGGAATAAAGGAGAGGAAGGAACTTTGGAAAGTATAAAAGCACCTTATATTTTTGTAGTCATATAGTGAAGCACAGGCAGCCATCCTAATGTTGTAGCATGTAAAGAAATGTTTTGGTGTACATTTTCTCAATATTCTGCTCAGTGTTAGAAGGTCATCTTTAGACCCCATATCAGTGTTCACCTTGACTGTGTCAGATCAGTACCCAGAGGGATGGCTACCTCATATAATTTGAGTTTAAATTGGTGAGGTACAATTTTGAAACAGGAGTTGGGCAGAGGTTTTTTTTTTTTTTTTAATTATTGAGGTCATAATAGTTTACAACATTGTGTGATTTCAGGTGTACAGTATTATTCATCAGTTTCTGTATAGACTGCATCTTGCTCACCACCAATAGTCTAATTTTTATCTATCACCATATATATGTGCCCCTTTACCCCTTTCACTCATCCCCCAACCACCTTCCCCTCTGGTAACCACTAATCTGTTCCTCTTGATCCATGTGTGTGTTTATCTTCCACATGTCAGTGAAATCATGTGGTGTTTGTTTTTCCTCAGTCTGGCTTACTTCTCTTAACATAATACCCTCAGGGTCCATCCATGTTGTTGCAAATGGGATGATTTGCTATTTTCTTATGGCTGAGTAGTATTCCATTGTGTTTATGTATATATACCACATCATCTTTATCCATTCATCAGTTGATGGGCACTTGGGTTGCTTCCACATCTTGGCTATTGTGAAGAATGCTACAATCAACATAGGGATACATAAGTTTTTGAATTGTTGATTTAAGGTTCTTTGGATAAATACCCAGTAGTGGGAAAGCTGGATTGTATGGTATTTCTATTTTTAATTTTTTTAGAAATCTCCATACTGTTTTTCATAGCAGCTGCACCAGTTTGCATTCCCACCAGCAGTGTGTGAGGGTTCCCTTTTCTCCACATCGTCTCCAACATTTGTTATTTTTTGTCTTGGTAATTATGACCATTCTAACAGGTATAAACTGATAACTCATTGTAGTTTTGATTTGCATTTCCCTAATAATTAGTGATGTTGAACATCTTTTCATGTGCCTGTTGGCCATCTGTATATCTTTGGAAAACTGTCTGTTCACATCCTCTGCCCATTTTTTGATGAGGTTGGTTGTTTTTTTGTTGTTGAGTTCTATGAGTTCTTTATATATTTTGGAAATTAACTGCTTGTCAGATACATGATTTGCAAATATTTTCTCCAAGTTGGTGGGTTATCTTTTTGTTTTGTTCCTGGTTTCCTTTGCCTTCCCAGAAGCTCCTTAGTCTGATGTAGTCTCATTTGTTTATTTTTTCTTTTGTTTCTCATATCTGAATAGACATGGTATTGGAAAAGATGGTGCTAAGACCACTGTTAAAGAGTATACTGTCTGTATTTTCTTCTAGTAGTTTTGTGGTTTCAGGTCTTACATTAAAGTCTTCAATCAATTTTGAGTTAATTTTTTCCGTGGTGAAAGATAATGAGTACTTTCATTATTTTGCTTATGGCTGTCCAGTTTTCCCAGCACCACTTATTTTTTTATTTTTTTAAAGATTGGCACCTGAGCTGATGTCTGTTGCCAATCTTCTTTTTTTCTTCTTCTCCCCAAAGTCCCCCAGTACATAGTTGTATATTCTAGTTATAGATCCTTCTGGCTCTGCTGTGTGGGATGCTGCCGCAGCATGGCTTGATGAGCAGTGCTAGGTTGCACCCGGGATCTGGGCGGGCAAAACCCTGGGCCACAGAAGTGGAGGGCGAGAACTTAACCACTGGACCACGGGGCCGGCCCTCCCCAACGATTTGTTGAAGAGACTTTCCTTTTTCCGTTGCATGTTCTTGGCTCCTTTGTTGAAGATTAGCTGTCCGGTTTTATTGCTGGCCTTTCAGTTCTATTCACTTGTTCTGTGTGTCTGTTTTTGTGCCAGTACCATGCAGTTTTGATTATTATAGCGATGTAGTATATCTTGAAGTCTGGGATTGAGATGCCTCCAGCTTCATTCTTTGCTCTCAGGATTGCTTTAGCCGTTTGGGGTCTTTTGTTGTTCATAGAAGTTTTGGGATTCCTTGTCCTGATTTCATGAGGAATGTCATTGGGGTTCTGATTGGGATTGCATTCAATGTGTGGATCACTTTAGATAATATGGACATTTTAATTACGTTTAGTCTTCCAGTCCACGAGCATAGAATATCTTTCCATTTCTTTCTGTCATCCTCAATTTCTTTAAATAACGTCTTAGAATTTTCAGTGTATAGGTCTTTCACCTCTTTGGTTAAATTTATTCCTAAATATTTTATTTTTGTTGTGGTTGTAAATGGGATTGTATTCTTGACTTTCTTCTCCTGATAGTTCATTATCAGTGTATAGAAATGCAACTGATTTTTGTAAGTTGCTTTTGTACCCTACAACTTTTCGTTAGTTGTTGATTATTTCTAATAGTTTTCGGGTAGATTCTTGAGGGTTTTCTATGTATAAGATCATGTTGTCTGCAAAAGCGAGAGTTTCACTTCTTCCTTTCCAATTTGGATACCTTTTCTTTCTTTTTCTGGCCTAGCTGCTGTGGTCAAAACCTCGAGTATTAGGTTGAAAAGGAGTGGCAAGAGTGGGCACCCTAGTCTTGTTCTTGTTCTCAGAGGGATGGCTTTCAGTTTTTCATTGTTACGTATGATGTTGGCTGTGGCTTTGTCATATTTGGCCTTTATTATGTTGAGGTACTTCTATGCCCATTTTATTCAGAGTTTTTATCTTAAATGAATGTTGGATCTTGTCAAGTGTTTTCTCTGTAACTATTGGGATGATCATGTGATTTTTATTCCTCATTTTGTTAATGTGGTGTGTCACATTGATTAATTTGCAGATGTTGAACCATCACTATGTCCTTGGTATAAATCCCACTTGATCAGGTGTATGAGCTTTTTAATGTATTGCTGTATTTGGTTTGCCAATGTTTTATTGAGGATTTTTGTGTCTATGTTTATCAGCAATATTGGCCTGTAATTTTCCTTCTTTGTGTTGTCCTTGTCTGGTTTTATATCAGGGTGATGTTGGCCTCATAGAATGAGTTAGGAAGTGTTCCATCTTCTTCAATTTTTTGGAATAGTTTGAGAAGGATAGGTATTAAATTTTCTTTGACTGTTTCATCCATCTGTTCCTGGACTTTTGTTTTTTGGAGGTGTTTTTTTAAAGATTGACACCTGAGCTAACAACTGTTGCCAATCTTTTCTTTTTCCCCCTGCTTTTTCTCCCCAAATCTCCCCAATACACAGTTGTATGTTTTAGTTGTAGATCCTTCTAGTTGTGGCATGTGGGACACTGCCTCAGTGTGGCTTGATGAGCGGTCCCATGTCTGCACCCAGGATTTGAACCGGTGAAACCCTGGGCCACTGAAGTGGAGTGCATGAACTTAACCACTTGGCCACAGGGCCGGCCCCCTGGAGATTTTTGAATACTGTTTCAATCTCTTTACTTGTGATTGGTCTATTCATATTCTCAATTTATTTATTCTTGATTCAATTTAGGGAGGTCGTATGAGGCTAAGAATTTATTTCTTCTAGGTTATCCAATTTGTTGGCATGTAGTTCTTCATAGTATTCTCCTGTAATCCTTTGTTTTTCTGTGGTATCCATTGTAGTTTCTCCTCTTTCATTTCTAATTTTATTTGAGCCTTCTCTCTTTTTTTTAGTGAATCTAGCTAAGGGTTTCTCAATTTTGTTTATCTTCTCAAAGCAGCAACTCTTAGTTTCATTGATCCTTTCTATGGTCTTTTTGGTCTCTATTTCATTTACTTATGCTCTAGTTTTTATTATTTTCCTCCTTATGCTAACTTTGAACTTCATTCTTCTTTTTCTAGTTCTGTTAGGTGTAGTTTATGATTACTTATTTGAGATATTTCTTGTTTGTTGAGGTGAGCCTGTATTGCTCTGAATTCCCCTCTTAGAATGGCTTTAACTACATCCCATAAGAGTTGGTATGATGTATTTTCATTTGTCTCCAGGTATTTTTTCATTTCTCCTTTGATTTCTTCATTGATCCAGTGGTTATTCAGTAGCATGTTGTTTAGTCTCTACATGTTTGTGACTTTCTCAGCTTTTTCCTTGTAGTTGACTTCTAGTTTCATAGCATTGTCTTCCAAAAAGATGCTTGATATGATTTCAATCTTCTTAAATTTATTGAGGCTTGTCTTGTTCCCCATCATGTGGTCTGTCTTTGAGAATGTTCAAGTGCACTTGAGAAGAATGGGTATTCTGCTATTTTTTGATGGAATGTTCTTAAGTCTGTCTGTTCTAGTTTTCCATTTAAGTCCACTATTTCCTTGTTAACTTTCTGTCTTGATGATCTATGCGTTGATGTAAGTGGGGTGTTGAGGTCCCATACTATTATTCTCTTGCTGTTAATTTTTCCCTTTAGGTCTCTTATTAATAGTTGCTTTATATACTTTGGTGTTCCTGCGCTCAGTGCGTATGTATTCATAAGTATTATGTCCTTGTGGTGGAGTGTCCCTTTTATCATTATATAGTGCCCTCTTTGTCTCTCATTCCCGTTTTTTTTTATCTTGAAGTCTGCTTTGCCTGATATAAGGATGGCGATGCTACTTTCTTTTGCTTGCCATTTGCTTTGAGTATTGTCTTCCATCCCTTCACTCTGAGCCTGTGTTTGGCTTTAGAGCTGAGATGTGTTTCCTGGAGGCAGTATATTGTTTGGTCTTATTTTTTAATCCATCCAGCCACTCTGTGTCTTTTGATTGGAGAATTCAATGCATTTACATTTAGAGTTATTGTTGATATATGAGGGTTTAATACTGCCATTTTATCCCTTGTTTTCTGATTGTTCTATATTTCCCTTCCCTTGTATTTCTGACTGCCATTTCAGTTTGGTGGTTTCCTGGGATGGTTTTCTCAGTTTTCTCTTTTATTTATGATTTGTGTCTGCTCTGATTTTTAATTTACTGGTTACCGTGAGGTTTGTGTAAAAGATCTAGATGAAACAGTCCATTTTCTGATAACTTCTTATCTCTGTTAGCCTAAACAGGTCCCATCCCTTTCATCTTTCCCATCTAAGTCATCACAAGTTATTCTGTTTTGTGTTGTGAGTTTGTGATTAAAATGAAGTGTTTATAGTTATTTTTGATGCTTTCCTTCCGTTTATCTTTTATAAGTGTTTGCTAACCTGTTCTGATAGAGAGCTGCGATTTTCTGATTTTGTCTGTCTATTTATTTCCTTGCCCAAGGCTTTATTGACCTTTGCCTTTTTGCTTCAGATATGTTCTACATCCTTGATCATTTCTTGTAAGGGAGGTCTAGTGGTGATGAACTCCCTCAGCTTTTGTTTATCTGGGAAAGCTTTTATTTTTCCAACATATCTGAAGGATAGTTTCACTGGATAGAGTATTCTTAGCTGGAAGTTTTTCTCTTTCAGTATTTTGAATGTATCATTCCAGTGTCTCCTAGCTTGTGAGGTTTCTGCTGAGTAATCTGCTAAAAGCGTAGTAGGGGTTCCTTTGTAGATTATCTTCTTTTGCCTTGCTGCCCTTAAGATTTTTCTTTGTCGTTGGCTTTTCCCAGTTTTACTGTTATATGCCTTGGAGAAGGTCTTTCTCCATTGATGTAATTAGGCGTTCTGTTGGGTTCATATACTTGTAAGTCCAGTTCCCCTGGTTTGGGAAGTTCTCAGATATTATTTCTTTGAACAAGCTCTCTGCTCCTTTCTCCCTCTGTTCTCCCTCTGGAATACCTATAATCTTTATGTTGCATTTCCTAATTGAGTTGGATATTTCTTGAAGAATTTCTTCATTTTTTTAAAGTCTTAGTTCTCTCTTCTCCTGAAGCATTTCTGTATTTCTGTCCTCTCAATTACTAATTCTCTCCTCCATAACATCAGCTCTGTTTTTCTAAGGTTTCTGGATTGTTCTTTATGTCATTCATTGTGTTCTTCATATCCAGAATCTCCTTTTGGTTTTGTTTTATTTTTAGAGTTTCAATCCCTTTTGTGAAGAATTCGTTCTGCTCATTAATTTTATTCCTTAGTTCATTGAACTGTCTTTCTGAGTTTTCTTGTAACTTGTTGAGTTTCTTTGTTTCAAGTATTTTGAATTCTTTGTCATTTAGATTTTGTAAATTTCTGTGACTTCAGGGGTGGTTTGTGGAGACTTATAGTTTTCCTTCAGCTTTGGAGTGTTGATTTAGTTCTTCATGATATTTGATAATATGATCCTTTGCCAGTGCATAATGGTAGTATCAGGTTGCAGATTCCACCTACCACCACTGGAAACTGTTTTCTAAACCTGCTGCGTCTGCTGCAAGTTGTGCCTATGTGGCTTGTCTGCATTTTCCTGCTGGCACTTAGTGGGTCACACACCCACACAGAAGCTCTGATGTGGATCCACTGCCTTGTTGGGGGCACCCATGTGGCTGAGCCACACCACTTGATGTGGAGCATTCCCATTGGCTGGGCTGCAACTCTGAAAGCAAAAGCATTTATGTCCAGGCCTTCCTGCTCCCCTGCCTCCTCTTACAGTCACACGCCAGCTGCTGCGTGAGGACGTGCAACCTAGAATGCTAATGCTGGGGAGAGCGAGGGGATCTGCTCACCTCCTTCCACTGCTTCCCTAGGATCAGGTACTCCCACCTTCAGATGTATGGCTTTCCGGATCTCTCACACATCCTATTGTGCTTTATAGGGGATCTTCTGTTGGTTAATGAATATCTATTTGGTTGTAACTTAGTGGGGAGAGAGTAAGGGAACAGCTCATTCCACCATGGTGCTGGTGTCACTCTGGGCAGAGTTTTTAATGGATCATCTCTTAGTTATCCAGTGTTTTGTACTTAATGAAATTTAAAATTTTAGTTTAGGTGGTTTTCTCTGTTAATGATTGAGTATCTGAAAATTGATATTTGGCATCAGAATGATGAAACACATCAGTGGTAGGTAGGAAGTGAGACTAGTCAAACAGCTAAAGAAAATTGTCTTTATGGTATTTTATAGTTAATAGATTTCTTTAACTTTTGATCTTCACAATGACTCTGTGAAGCAGGCATGAAGGGCCTGTCTGTTGTAAACATTTAATCAGATAGAAAACTGAGTCTCATAGAAGATAAGTTAGGAAGTGAAAGGGTCAAACGTTCATAGCTAACAGGTATCAGATATAAACTAGAATCCAGGTTTTTTCCCTTGTAATTTTCCATAATCACTTAATTCCATTCGAAGTAGTTTTTAATTCAAATTGTAGATGTAATAATGGTCAGCGTTTTTCATCGGGCCTTGGATTAGAATTGTTGCCATTGGATGCCATGTCCCTTCATCCTATTCCCACTAAATATTTAATTTAGAGGCCTGATAATGAGTCAACTCTCTTATAAGATTATATGGTGTATTAATAATGCCTTTTTATGGCATGTCATGACCTGCCCTGTATTTTTAAAAGATATCCATATCTTTTCTGTCCCACACTTACAAAGTTGAGAGAGGGAAAGTCTTCCACCCTTTTGGCAGAGAGCTAACAATTTGCACTACTCTCAGTCCACACAACACATAAGACATGGGATTTGGACTCAAGTTTTCTAGCCACCTTAATGGCTCCTGTTGTACTCCACCTCTAGATCTTGGCATGGGTCTAGACTATGTCAGTCTCAGTTGCTGGGGGAAACAAAACGAAAACAAAAACTCCTTATGATTTCATTCTCTGTTGTCGGTCTTGCCATCTCCCTGAAACCCCAGACTCCTATATCCAAATAAAAACTCCATCACCTTTCCAGTGTCTAATGGGTATCTTAAAGTTAACTTGTGAAAACAATTAACAGTTTCTATGAAAACAAAAGCCTTGATTATCCTTCCCAAACCTGATCTTTCCTTCAGTCTTCTTCATTGCAGTAAATGCCCCCTGTCTTCCCAATTGCTGAAGCCAACTTTCTAAGAACTGTTCTTGAATCCTCTCTCCTTGTGACATTCAACCCATTGACCAGCCCTGTCAACCCCACCTCTAAATCATATCCCATGTCGTCAATACTGCCATTCACCTACTCAGCATCCTTTCCCCCCTTCCTTTTTTTCAGCAAATACTTATTTTTTAACTCAGGTGTCCATCCTTATACATAGGCCACATGACTCAAGGCAAGCCAACCCCATTCCAGTTCAGAATGGGCTCTGCTTGGTCGTTAGCCAGTTATAACTCCATGACCCATACAAATGAGTGGATGAGGGACAGACAGGTTTAAATAAGTGTGGGCCAATGAAACAATAGGCTAGGAGCACCTGGCAAAGAGGAATTCTGGCTCTTGAAATAGCCAGATAAAGCGAGCCTCTCCCTCTGGATATGAATAAGGGAATATCTAGTCTCAGCTGCTAGTGGCAGTCATCTAACACCCATTCCAGTTTGAGGGTTAAGATGATTGGAAAGTCTGAAAGAACATGATTTGTTGATGATATCATTGAGTCTTTGCTCTAGCACTAGGCTTCCTATAAAATAAGCCTGCAAATTTCCTTATTTAAGACGTCTTAGGGGCTGGCCCCATGACCAAGTGGTTAAGTTCGTGTGCTCTGCTTCAGTGGCTTAGGGTTACGTAGATTCAGATCCTGGGTGTGGACATGGCGTGGCTCATTGGGCCATGCTGGGGCGACGTTCCACATGGCACAATCAGAGGCACTCACAACTAGAATGTATAGCTACATACTGGGGGGCTTTGGGGAGAAGAAGGAAAAAAAAAAGATTGGCAACAGATGTTAGCTCAGGTGCCAATCTTAAAAAAAAAAAAGACATCTTAGGTTGGGTATTTGGTTACTTGCACCCTGAACCATCTTAACTGATAACATCCAGAATCTATATACTGCCACTTAATAGTATCTTCGTCCAAGACACCACCATCGTTCATTGGGGTTTACTTCAATGATCACCTAACTCATCCCTACTTCTACTTTTTCTGCCCTACAATCTATTCTGAAAAAATCAGGGATCTTTATAAAATTTGGATCATGTCACCCCCTTCCTTAAATTCCATCAGGAGCTTCTTGAAGCAGCATAAACTCTAAACTGCGTATAAAACCCAACATGATCTGGCTTCTGCTTATCTCAGCTTATATCACTTGATTTTCAATAATGTCATGTTTTGGTTACTTCTGAAGAGTAAATCAAAGCTAAATCACCTAAGCAGAAGTGATTAAACTCACTCAGTTGCTTGAACATGCCAGGGGACTTTGTACTAGATTTCCCAAGCATGTTTGCCCTCTTCATCCTCTCAAGTTAGGCCTTGTCTGATCACTCAGTCTAAGGTATCCACCCAGTCACTCCACAAAACGTTACCTTCTAAAAAATGCTCTGCAGCAATAATTGATTTTTTCATTAATGTTACATTGCAAATGATCACCTCCCTGTGTATTAGAAACCAGTGATGAGCAACTGCCAGAATATTGATTTGGTTTTGTTCTCTATACGTTAGCCTTGGGAGTTAGTGGACTGTCCAAAAGATTAATGCAAGGATAAATTTCATTTTATAATAGCTATAGTTTGAATTCACTTGTAAAATGGAATCACTGTATTCTTACTCTGGTTTCCTCTTCCTATTGTTCCATAGCTGTCATGGAATTGAATGAAGTTTATACTCCTACCCTCTTCATCACCTTTTGGCTACAGTCTATTATTAAGGAACTATTAGAACAGTATCAGTGATGGCAACAAGGTAGGATGACATCTTAGATTAAGGTGACTGTTAGAGGTAGTCTTGCAGCTTTTTCCCAATGAAAGTAATATTGAGAGTTACAGGAAGGACCATAACTGACATTCCAATGGTGCACAGAACATTTAAAACTCCAGATTACTATCTTCACCTGTGCTAGCACACCTTTATTTACAATGTAGTATCATATATTTTTCCTCTTGGTTATTGTTTTTGTTGTTTGTTTTGTTTATTATTAGTCTCCTGTTTTAGATTGTGAGTTCTTTGAAGGTAGAACACCATTTGTATTCATCTTTATACCTTCTTGCCTTAGTTTGAGTTCCCTCTGAAGCAGACCTAGAGAGAAAGATTTGAACATGCATAGTTTATTACAGAGGTGATAGGGGATTGAGGAAGTGAGGCAAGAAATAGAGGGAAGCTAATAAAGAGTGTATCAAATGAGTTACCACTGTGGGCAATTAGACCTTAATTCTACTTGGGAACTCTGGGGAGCCATATACAACATACCTCAGTGTTGTCCGAACCAAGAGTTTGGGGGCCAGGGTATTTATCCACCAACTTCAGCCAGTCATTGAGGGTTACTCTGACAGAGGAAATTGTTAACTCCCTAGTAACTTCTGGTCTGTCCCACGTACATGCAGAGTAGATACTGGCTGCCAGAGAAAGCCTTCAGGCAGAATCATAGCTGCTGGTGGTTAGAAGTGAAACTGTGATGCCTGGAAATGGTACGTGATACAGGGATAAGGGCAGGGTACCAACAGCATCTACACATCCCTAGGCTATACATGGCGTGTCTTAAATATTTACTATAAAGTGAATCTTAAAACCATTGATCAGGAGATCAGGAGAAGAATTGACAGAATCTGCAGAGACCAGGAAGTAGAGACATTTTTTAACAATGAGAGATGACTTTTGCCTGCCTTCTTGGTTATAAGGCACAAATCCTTATAATGAGCCATGCCATCCAATTGATAGTACCTAGACAATTCAAACCTTATGTTCTGCCAAGAGAGGTCAGTAGGATCACCAATGACTATGAAATATACTTTTTTATTATCTGCACTGAAAATGTCTTGCACAAAAATCTTAATAACTTTTTACTTTGACCAAAATATGGTATCAGCGAAGTTCAGTAACTGTTCAATAAATTGATCACATGAATCTTGTTTATATTTTCAAGATTAATCCCTTATTTAAGGTAAAATGATGTGCTTTTGTCTACATTAGTGTTAATAAGTAAATAAAGATGACTTTAATAAGGATGTTTGAATTTTGAAAACCTGTTACTCAAAGACTCATGGTTAGCATTTATATGTAGAAATCTACGGTGCAAGTTAATAGGATATGACTTAATGATTTTGATGATAATATTTCCAGGTAGAGGAATAGACAGAACACTGATTTTATGAAAAAAGCAATTGCTTCTCTTTGCCAAGGCTGAGTAGGTCACTATCATTAACACAAAGATGACAGTTTATGTTTGTCATTAAATATTTTTTAGTAATTTCCCTTTTGGCAATTAAAAAAGGGACATGTGCTCAATTACTTTGGCTTTGGAGACATATGTATCTTTCCTCTGAGGCAGAACTGTAGGAAAAATCATATAAGAGGAGGATGTCTTGCTAAAATTTATCAAAATTATAAGCAAAATTTTAAATGCTATTTATCGAAGAGATTTCTTCATATTTTACAATTTAGCTTGTTAAATAAGTATAGTAAAAATGTTTTGGAAGCTAAATTTTCACTGTTTGATACAATAGTCTACATATTACTAGTTGTTAGTAGTACAAAGGATTAATTAATTGCTGTTAGATTTTATTTTTCAAATTAAAATGTGGATAGACTAAAAAATGATCTAAGTCTTTTTAACGCCATTTAAAGAAAGTATATATATTTTTCCTTTTCCATGGAAAGTTTTTTCTTAATTTTTCCTGTTTGAATGAAATTGGTAATCTCATTTTAGAACTATCACAAGGCGCAGAAAGTCTAGGGGTACTCAGTCAGGAATTGCATGAGTGATGTCAACTGGTGCTCCCAGGAGCCTGTGGGAGAAGGTGTGAGGATGGGGGCCCACATGTCGCTCTTTGTTTCAGTCAGAGTTTTTTGACCTTTATTTGTTTTAGACATTGGGATTCAATGTAAGATTTCATTTGAAAAATTGATTCTGCTGCCTTCCTTTTAAAGTTTGATAACAGTGATCTAGATTTTCTGCAATATTGGCAATTTCTCCTAAATACTACCAAGTAAGTTAGGTTTTACTTTCTGTCCAGATTCAGGGTACAGCCACTTCATACTGTGAAAATTATAAACATTTTTTTCTAAGTTTGCTGAGTCTCTGTCATCTATATATTTGTGACCATGATGTTAGACTTAGAGAATAGGACAGATTCTTAAAGAGCATCTACCGCTACCACTTCATTTTACAGACGAAGAAATAAGCCCAAAGTGGTTATGACCTGTCCCCAAGGTCACCATTGGGCAGAAGCAAGATAAGATTCTCTTCTAGTACTCTTTCCACTGCAGTGAATTTTCTCTTTTAGCATTCCATTTCATCAATCTCAAATAATGAATATTTGTTAAATATTAGGAAATATAAATGGCATAAAGGAAAGGAAGAGAACAAATAACATTAGAGAAGAAGTTCATCCATTCAAAAGATATTTATTGAGCAGCTACCATGCATTAGGTAATGTATTATTTACTAAAACTAGGTTATTAGCTTACATATGAAAAATCTACATGGGCTATATGCCGTATTAATGTAAATTGATGGCTCCTGGCCTTTAGGATTAAAACAATTTCTATTTTAACACCATAGTGGACATTGGTTTCATCTTGGCCATCCAGGATGCATCCCCCCTTATGTTGATAACAGCACGCAGATTTCCTTATGGGTAATTAACACCACCACCTCCATATTCCACCCCCACCTGCCCCACCTTCATTTTTCTGCAGTATTCATGGGGCCAAAATCAAGGTCGCCTGTCTAGCCCTAACCAAAGAAGTGAAAGCATAGGCCAATTCTAGGCTAATTAGACTCTTTGCCCTGGAACTTTCTCTCTCAAGCAGAGAGATACAAAGACGAGAAAACTGTCAGAATTCCTTCAGTCCTGACTACTGAATAGTTCCTGCTTCTGAGACTCTCTGCCCATTAGATCATCTTGGATCCTATCTTTTTCAAGCCTGGCACTTCAGCCTCATCTTTGATTCTCGTAACTCTCACTTCCTTCCACTAAATTCCCTTTTTGCTTGAGTTAATCAAAGTTGGTTTCTGTTGCTTACACTGGTTAACCCCAACTGATATCTTTGTCTGTTTGTAAAGGATTCTGCAATTCTTCATTGGATGTGACAACACAAATTGCTAGAGAAGAACTGTGAAAGTTTAGGCTCCTTGTCTCAAAGTTCACAACCTGAGTCATTGTACTGAGAAATGATGATCCTAACCCCCCAATTAACTTTTTAGCTCTTAGTTACATTAACAAGCTTCGAATCAGGAGACCTGTTACGCGATAAATATAATTCCCTTCTCTTGCTTATCTTTTCTCTTCCCATTTAGAGGTGACTTCCTAAGAAGCCGTCCTGGGCCTCTTAGGGCTGTGAAGCACTGTCATCTTTTTCCAGTCTTCATTTTGATCTGTTAAAGTACCATCGTGCTGGCCCTCTGCTGAGTGCTGTTGACCTTGTTCGCTGATTGCTTTTGGTGATTCCCCTCAGTGATTGATGGAACAACTGGACAGTGATGAAAACAGAGCTGATTCACTTTACCTTAGCAGGATTAAAGCCTGAAAACAAATCTAATTTTCTTTTATGAGGAGGGGAAGTAGGAACAAAAGATTTTGAGCAGCATCTTAAGGTAACATGAAAGGAAGACCGGAGGACTTAATACGGTGAAAGGAAACTTCGTAAAGGAAAAGACGCTTAGCTGTCAGGTTCCTGAGGAGAGGAGCAGTGATGCTCTAATTTCCTTTTTAACAATAAATGCCATTCATATGCTAAGCATGGGACATATACTAGCCCACAGACCTTCTGGATAAATTTATGATCGAAATTGGGAGAAAGATGTGGGAAATGTAAAACAATCACAGGAAAACTGAAGAGATTGGATTACAACTTTGGCAGCATAATTTGAGATCTTTCCCTTTCCGTTATATCTCTCTATAAAATTGGGGAAAATCTAGCTTGCAGGAATTTAAAGATACTTGGGAAGTTCTTGAGTTCTTTGAGTTGTTTTTATGCCAGTGATGATGAATATAAAGGGTTAACTATTAAAAACTGTAGCATAGCACAGAATGTTAGATATTTACAAATATCTTTTAAATTAAAATTTCAACCTTTTTAATACTTGTAGGCACATTATAGGTACTTCCAACTGTGATAGGCCCTATCATAGAAGGATGAATTGTTATGAGGACATTCCTTCTCCTTTCACATTTTCCTTGCAGGAATAAATAAATGGTTTAACCTATAGGCAAAGAGAAAAGCAGCAGAATAGCCCAATGCAATATCACTGCATTACTGTAATCATAGCTTATATGTCAATGACTTACTCTCTAGGACTCTGTTTTACAACTGAAAAATGGGAATCTGTCAGTCAGGGATAGGACCACTGCCTGCCTATGCAATGCATCTGTGGAAATTGGAAAATGCTACCCCTTCCTCCCCTAAAATATGGCCCCATGAGCTTGGCAAGTGGAGAACAGACTGGATTTTAACCCCTGTGGTTTCTTTTGTTGTGTTCTCTCATACAAAGTAAAACTTACGTAGCTGTGTATAGCAGCCCTGGTCTGAGTTCTTAGTTGCTGGCAACAGAAACCAACCCTGAGTGTCTTAAGCCAAAGGAGAATTCATTGGCAGGATATTGGAGGCTGCAAGAATCTGAAAAAGTGACAAGAGCTGGAACATCTCTGGCATCAGGACCTTAGTTAACCAAAGTTTCAACTCAGGAGCTGCCTGGTCTTCAAGCCTCAAGTGCCGCTGCAGTGGATTTGACCTCTGCCTGCGCCCTCTTCCTTTGCATCACTCACTCAGGATTTACAGTCCCAGGAATGATATTTGTTTGCCTGGCCCATGGGTGTACCAGGGAGTTAGTGGAGGAAGGAGCAGCCTCCCCGCTTCTGAAGTGGGAAATGGCAATGAGAGATGCCACTTAGTGCCCTCCCACTAAGACTACTCACCACTTGAATTATTCCCAAGGGAAGACTGGGGTGCTGTTAGGAAGGTAGGTATGTGTGGAGAGAGTGGGTGCTGGATAACTACAAAATGATAAGTGTCTGGCACAGGACTTAGTATCTGCTATTTTTACCTAGATGAGGTATTATCTAGTCCTAGCTCCTGTACAAAACTGCTATAAAGAGAGCAACATAAAAAGCGTTATAACTAAAGGCTCTTAGGTGACTAGTTTTCCTGACCCAGTGTTTTAGTGCATGCCCTTTTCTCTGTGCGTAGAAGTGATGGCAGAAATGGATGACCCAGGAAAGGAAGAATCTCAGGTGAAAGTGCATAGTGAAATACTCAAAAGGTAATGTGAATTCGTTATTCCTTTTGATTCTTTGTAGTCTGCCCTACACGGAGTGCAGAAGACAATTTTCTCTAGAGAAAGAAGAAAGGTTCCCCAATTTTTATTATCTCCTTATAGATAGAAACGTATTTACTTTTTCACTTTTTACCTTTTCCTTTTTTGCTTCATTTCTTTCTTTCCTTTTTTTTTTGGAATAGCCCTACCCATAAATAGCAAAGAAATGGCCCTTACAATCCACAATATAATCTCCCAGGGTCGGGTGAGGCGCTGTGTCCTCAAGCTCCTATAAGATCCAGAGCTTTCCACATGACCCTGTCCCGACTCCTTCCCACTGTGAGGAAAAGCTAGTGCTTGTGGACAGGATTACCAGAATGGAAGAGAGTATAATGGCAATTCTGGCTTGGGGTTCTTGCTCAAGACTTTCTGCAGATTTTCCTCTTAGATGTGAAGTTTTTTATGCCTGTGAGTTTCTTCTGTGTACAGAACTTTTTCGTAGTCAAGTCTCTATGCAAATTTCTGGCCCGGCTCATAGTCTAGTGGAACTTGTCTTTCTCCTAATGTCCTTGTCCATATTATGAAAGAACAAACTTCCTTCTGCTTTATATATGCTTCTTTTGATGGATAAATGTTCATTAAAAAAATACACCATTCTAAGACCTACTGATATTCTAAGTCCTAATTTATCTATTTATTTGTAAGTGAAACCTAGATGATCTTATAGATTCCTTTCGTTTCTTACAGTCTACTGGTGGAGATGAGGAAAAAAATAAGTGGACAGATGTATAAAATATATAATTATGAATTATGAGGGAAATAACTTTAAAAGGAAAAAAGGTCTCAATAATAGAGAAGAGCAAGGGTGGGACCTACTTAAGAAAGGATGACTCAGGCTTCTCTGAGGAACAGATGAGTCGTGATGTGAAGATTCACAAGAAACCTGTCAGACAGGTAGATGGAGAGGTGGGGGTCAAGGTTGGGGAAGTAAGGCTGGAATAGGGGTGAGGTGTAAGTGCAGTATATTATTCAGGATGGGCCAGGCTGAAGCTTTGGTGAGAAGCAGCCCCGAAATCATGGCGGTTTAACACTTGAAAGTTTGTCTCTTGCTTACACAAAGTCTGTTCTCTGGGACAGCTGTACTCTGTCGGTGACTCAGGTCCATCAAATAGACCCCCATCTCCACACATGGCCGCCATATTCTCCACCAAAAGGGAAGAGCAAGGGGGAAGGTTATGCAGTGCTTTTCTCCACTGTTGACAGACCATTAACCTGCACTGAGTTCACAGCCCTACCTAACTGCAAAGGGCTGGGATGCTCAGGAAGGAGTGGAGAGCAGTGTATTGTTGAGGTGGATTAGTCATGTCCACCTTAAAGAGTGTGGGAGCGAGAGGGGAGCTAGAGCATTCTAGGCAGAGAACAGCCTGGAGGAAGTTGCAGAGGTTATTATGGTTAGCATATTGCTGTACCATTGGGTCGTAAGAGATCATACCACCTCTGGTAGCTATGTAGCAGGCACATACTTGAAGAGTGACACCATTTATTGTTCCAGTTAACATAGTTCAGTGGAAAGTCGTCTTTTATGCAAAAATATGGCTTCCAAATTTTAGAGTCCTAGATGGGAAACAGATAACTACTAATAATTATTAATCATATACTATGTGTGATAAATATAGTGGATGCATTTTCTCATTTAATTCTAAGTACAATTATTATTCTCATCCTACAGATGAGGAAACAGACTCAAAGAGGCTAAGTAATTTGCTTAAGATCACATAGCCAGTGAGTGATGGAGCTGGTGTTCAAAACCAGGCAGTCTGACTCAGAACCTATTTAACTTCTATACTCGAATGCAGATTGAACATGTTTTCTTGGTCTTGGCCAGGAATGGCCTTGGTGACCAGGGACCTGACCCTTTAGAAGACAAAGTGTTATTGCATCTCACAGGGACAGGTCAGAGGACAGGAGAAAGGAATGAGTGTAGGGTGCTAATGAAGTTGTGTTTCCTTTTGGAGTTAGTATTTACTCTAAGAATCAAATTTTGGTTGGTGAGAAAACAGCGCTTTGTTAGTTTAACTAAAGACTCTCCTTCCAGTGTTGTTGTTGTTCTTTTATTCTAGGTGTTTTTGAAACTTTCAGCCTGTGCAGTTAGAGAACGTGTATCACTCTAGTGCCCAAGTCATAGAGGCACCATCTAGGGGGTGGTGATACCCATCATCAAAGCAAAGAAATGAGGAGAACAAAAACTCAATGGGGATGCAGCTGGAGGTTCTTGGACAATTACCTTTCCCGACGTAGAGCATCTTCCCTCAAGGCTAAAACCTGGGTGGATCTGAATTTATTTTAATAATGGAGGTTGTTCCCTCCAAATTTTGGGGTGGCTGCCTGCCAAATTCCACAACTAGGTAACCAGTGATGACCTTGGGGCAGAGAGGGCACTGCTCTTGGTTTCCTGCCTACTCTTGTTCTTTCCTTGTAGCAAGTGACTCTGGGATAGAAGTGCAAAGTACCTCATAGAAGCCCTGGGAAGAAACGCTGGGTGTGCAGGATGTTCAGTAAATAATTTTCAGGGAATTATCCTTGAGAGACCATTGAGTTTCTATTTGTCTTAGCTGGATTCACAGCAAGCTTTCACTCAGTGAGGGCACTGACCTGAGAACAGGCATGAGCCATGTCACCAACTAGCTTTTCTAGAAATAAATCCATTTTTTATAAAAGATGGTTATAGGACTAAATTCTCCATCCTCGTATGGGCATCATATAATAACAGTAGGTTTCTCAGTTACAGTTTACACTGTGAAATTTAAAGCTTTTGATAATGTTGTCTAGACACTTAATTTTCCCCATTCAGGAAGGCCATGAATTGCAGTTTTCATCTTAGTAGTTCTGCTTTCTCTCCTTGTAGCATGTCCCAGTATATCCTGTGATGTTTTCTGTTTCTTGGATTTACTCTTTCAGTTTCCCCTGGGATGCTTTTACCTCCTTTCTTCAATTGGCTAAATCCTCATTACCCTTCAGGATTCATTTTAGACATCATCTCCTCCTGGAAGCCTTTTTTGGACTCCCACTTGGGCTCAGTGCCCCTCCTCCAGCTTCCCATTGCACTCAATACCTTTATCTTATCCTGTAGCTTCATTTAATTGAAATTGTCTGCTTTGGGGAGTCTTTTTCCCCCTTCGTTAGAATCTCAAGTCCTGATGGGTAAGGGCTGTCTTTATTTAGCCTTTTCACCTACAGATCTAGTAAAGTCCTTATTAAAGGTCAGTTGACCCAAATTAAATGAAAGAAAGCTGGTTTCCAATAAGCTGTAGTGAGAGTTCCATAATTCTGTTGTAGCTTTGAAAGTGAGAACTGATTCTATATAGCCATCATTGAACAATGAAACCAAAATTAAGCCATCCCAGAGATGGTAAATAGAAGACACTGAAGCTGGACTTGAATCTTATTGCTGGCTTCTAATTCTAACTTGTTTTGAAGCAAGTTGTTTATTCCATGTGTCTTAATTTGCACAACTGCAAAATAGATGTGAATATTGAATTCATTGAAATTTGTGGGCCCTGCTATTCTTACTGAGCCATTGGATACAGCCCACCACAAATGCAGCTCGTTATGCTAAAAACACAGCACGTGCAGCTTGTCAATGCAGCAGTGAAGACCAAGAGTCTTGGAACAGTTGTACTGATTTGACATTTTCCTGGAATCGACAAGGAGGATGTATTTCCATGTGGCAAGCTACTGGATTCCCCCCCACTATATTTCAAATTATAAACACTTTACTCATTGACATTTATTAGAAAGTAACACAAAGCAGATTGCTAGGTTTCTACTCTGTGGACATTTTATGTTGGGTATCTTGTATGCTCTCTGTGTACCAGGCATGATGGCGTCCTTGGAGGTTAAGACTTCAAATCTTGTTCTGCCATTTTAATGATTTCATTGACTTAACCTTTATATAAACGAAGTGTATAATTTCCTCAAAGAATACTTTGCCACTTTGTGCTTGCCGAAAGAATGCTTCAGGTTAGAAATTTGGTCTGTGATCTATCAGGTGATGATACAAAAGGTTTAACTTAAACACAAACACTGGCTCACAGAAGGACAGGATCCAGATGGTTTTGTATTTGATTACACCATCCTCCATTTCCCTGGCATGTCTATCCTTTCTTCTCTTTTCTGCCATCTGTCAATACACTTGAGTGAGGAAGTTAATCACATGTGCTATCAACAGGTTAGGGTTTTTCCCCTACCTTCTCTTTCACTGGGTAGTAAGAAAAGAGTATGTTATAAAACAGTATCTAGTTTTACATTACACTCTATGTTTCCCCAGAGCTAAGTTTTTTTAAGACTAAGGCTGGACCATTTGCTCATGTAATTCTAGTATTTGAGGCAAAGAAATCAAGTGTTATATTTGATCTAATTTAATGAGTAGAATGTAGTACATTTTTCTTCATTCTTTGTTGTTATCATGAATTGTATATTTGATTAACTGGTTATTATTTAGTATTGATAAAATTATAGGTTTTGTTATTAGTTATAATTTATTTTAGTAAATTACAATATTTGTTTGGAAATTGAACATTTGAAATTAACCTTAACAAGAAATTAGCAACAGTGTATAAAGTGGCTTAAATTATGAACCTTGGAGTCAGGATCACCCGATTCATTCCTGGCTTGCTTATGTACTAGCTGTGTGGCCTCAGGCACATTACTTAATCCTTCTAAGCCTTATCTGTAAAGCAGATATAGACCTATGTAACTTGTGGGGTTATTGTAGGATTAATGATATAATTGCATACAGCATTTAGCAGAGTGCTTGGCACTCTGTAAGTGCTCAGTAAATGGTGATAGTTTTCATTATTAATATTTGTTCTACTATTAAACCAACTTTGACCACTAAAGTAAAGAGACAAAGTAACAAAATGGAGTTTTTAAGACTACTACTCTATTATGCATTTTAAAATGTGATTCTCAGGTGGTTTTATAAAAAATATTTTTAATATAGAGAGATATATCTCCATGAATACAATTATTATCATCCACAGAAAATCAGGCTGCCTAGCTCATGTGCCTTGGGTAAAAGGCTGCGTATTGCTTTTCTATCATGCTTTCTACCAAGTCAGTTGAACTTATGTCAACAACTTGGAACAGGGTTCAGCAAACTGCAGCCTACAGACCAAATCTGGCCCCATCTGTTTTTGTGTGGCCTGGGAGCTGAGAATGGTTTGTATGTTTTTAAATGGTGTGGAAACAGTTTTTAAAAACAATAATATATTGTAACATAGGAAAATCATATGAAATTCAGATTTTAGTGTCCATAACTAAAGTTTTATTGGAACACAGCCACACTCATTTATTTACATGTCTATGACAGCTGTCCATTGGCAGAATTGAGTATTTGCGACAGAGACTGCATGACCTACAAGTCCTAAAATATCTATTATTTGGCCCTTTACAGAAAAAGTATGTTGACCCTGACTTTGAGTAATAAAAATATATTTATATATGAGGCTTTCAGAGTCAAGCCCTCTCAAGTTAAAGATTGTGTTTTAGTTTCTTTGGGCTGCTGTAACAAAGTACCCCAAACTAGTGGCTCAAACCAGCAAAAATTGTCTCACAGTTCTGGAGGCTGGAAATCTCAAATCAAGGTGTGCGTGGGGTCGTTTTTCCTCTGAAACCTGTAGGGGATTCCTTCCTTGCCTCTTCCCAGCTTCTAGTGGTTTGCTGGCAATCTTTGGCATTCCTTGGCTTGCAGCCTCATAAGTCCAATCTCTGCCTTCATTGTCACATGGCAGTCTCCCTGTGTGTCTCTGTGATTGTCTTATAAGGACACCAGTCATATTGGATCAGTTGCTTGCCTTACTCCAGTATGACCTCATCTTAACTAATCACATTTGCAAAGGCTCTATTTCCAAATATTTTCCCATTCTAAGGTACTGACGGTTAGGATTTCAACATATCTTTTTATTTTGGGTGGGGTAAGGGAGAGACACAATTCAGCCCTTGACAATCAGAAAACTGGGTCCCAAAAATATGAAAAGATCCACCCAAAGTGGCAAAGAGAGGTAGTGGTAGAACCGAGATGAGACTTTGAAGTCATACAGACTTGAACCAGAACCTGCGAAGCTGAATTTCTAATTGATGACTAATCTTTCCATTATACCATATGGGTTCAAAGCTAATTAATCTCCCATATCTAGTGTATATGCAGTTCAGAACTTTTTTGAGTCCCTTTTAGTTGTGGACTCTTAACTGGCTAAAATCATCAGTACTATAATTTTATTTACACCAAGAAAGAATGAGTATGAGTTTTTTTTCTGTTTAAGTTGTCAGCTGATTCTAGAAAATAGCATAGAATGTGTTCATAGTCTATATTATGTGGTGACACTTTAATATTCTGCTAAACTGTCAAAGTTTACATTCTTATTCAGAAGTGACATGCATACAAAATATTAAAGAGGAAAAGTCAATAATGTGAATAACAATTTGTTTAAATTCCTTTAAAAGTAACATATCTGCTAACTATATAATTTTTTCTTTTCCCAATGTGTATCACTTTTATCAACTATAAGAACTCAAGCTTAAAGTTATTTCTTTCTCAAAGCTACTCTAAAAGGAATATTTGTAAGTGGATTCTCACCTTCGTACGTCTGTTAATACTTGTATGCAAGGAGCTAATAGAATTTCTCAGTGTTAAAATATTAAAACATGGAGTGCAGAAAAAAGGATCCCTTTAGAACTAAAAATAATAGAAACATGGCAAATAAAGAAATACAGTGGTGTTACACAAGGACATTCAGAATCAGAGATGGGAAGCTTTTCACAAGGGCTTGTTTACCTGTGGATACCAAACTATATTCTTTAGAATATTCTTTAAATGGTATCAGATGCTTATATCATGGGGAAGCCTGGGCATTTGGGACTAAAGAAAGCCACCAGTGTGATTTAACAAAGCTGTTCTCTTGAGCTGAATCCAGGCGTTTTGGTTTAACGTTTTGGAGGATGCTGCTGCCTCCATCAGCTAGCACTAAGGCAATTGCGTATGTGGCTCAGTAACCCTAGAGAAAAATACCCCTGCATGAACCTCCAGCTATAACATTCAGACATCCAAAACCTAAAGTATCCTAAGATTAAATTATTATACTTTGAAGGAAAAGGCTGGCAATAGCTTTGTTACTGCACAGAAAGTTCCAAGTTTACTATGGCCATGGGATAATTAATTGTCATAACACGTGCCTTTGAGGTAGCTGGAAGAAAGGAAAAATTACCCCATTTGACTGATAGAAAAACTGAGACAAGGGCAGCTAACTTGCTTGTGGTTACCCAGGGAATAGTTGGCTGAGACTCCAGGATTCCTGACTCCAAATTCATTGCCCTAACCACCAGACTGAAACCAGCCACCAAAGGCTATAATTTGGTCTTGAAGCCTGGCCATAGTTTAGAACCACAATAGTAAGGGAAACACACTGTAAGGAGGACCTTGAAAATCTCTCAAGGGAATTAGGCCTCCTTATCTATGTTGATTATGCAATGATTGGGATAAATGAGCTTCTGGCCCCACCAAGTTTGTGGCTTTGGGTTAAGCTGTGGTCCCTTTTAGGAAACTGGAAAGGTTTTTCTCACCCTTGTGCCCAATTTTTAAACCAATTGTGTGGAGTTGATGATGCACAAATTAATGTGTTAACATTATGCTTTTTATTTGACAGAAGTCATAACATAGGTTGCCATGGATATGGCAAGATGGGCCAGAAAGGAGAAGATTGGAGACCTGGTGACTGAGAGAGCATACTTTTTGAGGCCACAGAGTGATCTGGAATGGCCCTGAGGTGGATGAGCTGCAGGGATCTGAATTGGCATAGCCTTTGCATTGACAAAACCTTCAGTGTATCCAGGAAGTGGAGTGTAGCAGAAGTGGGTTCTGACTGTGGGTACCAGGCTGAAGTTCTGGAAGGCAAGCCCTAGGCATCAGGGAGGTTGGGGTATACATGTTGGTGGTTGAGGTGAGGCTGAAAGAATGGGTTTCAATGGCAAAATTCAAGCTAATTTTGAAAGAGTAAAAGCAACGCTCTTACTCCATTGGAACAGGAGTACCCCTGCATGAACCTCCAGCTATAACATTCAGACATCCAAAACCTAAAGTATCCTAAGATTAAATTATTATACTTTGAAGGAAAAGGCTGGCAATAGCTTTGTTACTGCACAGAAAGTTCCAAGTTTACTATGGCCATGGGATAATTAATTATATAATTATCCCATTATATAATTATAATTATATAATTATATATAATTAATTTCAGGAGTACCAGGTAATAACATTCATTACGTTAATATCAATAATAACTACACTACATCTACTCTTCATTGATGAACACCTACTATGGTCTGGGTGTTATGCCAGCTTTTTATATTTATTATCTTCTTCATTCCTCACTACAGCCTTGAAATATAGGTTTTATTTTTCACATTTTATAAATGTGGAGATTGAGACTCAGGGGGTTAACTGACTTGCCCAAAGTCACAAGGATACGTGGGACAGAGAAGGAATTTCAATCCAAGACTTGGATCTCACTGCCCATGCTTTATGCTCATCTTTACTGGAGTAGGGAACATGTCAGTACCTTGGTCCACAGGCATAAGGCAAGAGCCCAGTTACTAGATCCAGGGGGCGAGGCTGATGGATGCACTGGGCAAACTTTTAATATTTATTTATTTATTTAATTTATTTTTTGTTGGGGAAGACTGGCCCTGAGCTAACAGCTGTTGCCAATCTTCCTCTTTTTGCTTGAGGAAGATTGTCCCAAGCTAACAACTGTGCCAATATTCCTCTATTTTTTGTATGTGGGATGCTGCCTCAGCTTGGCTTGATGAACGGTGTGTAGGTCTGTGCCTGGCATCTAAACTCATGAACCCCGGGCCTCCGAAGCAGAGCACACAAAATTAAACACTACGTCAATGGCCAGCCCAAATTAATATTTATTTTAAGAACAAGATTGATCCTAGAGATTAGGCCTTGGCTATGTCTTTAAGTAGGAGCGGAATGGCTCAAGAGTGGGAAATTTGGGTTGCTCAGCAGGTCCTTATCTATATTTAAGTGTACTTCCCGATAATGACAGATCACTTAAGTCAGAATCTCTGGGCATGGGACCCAGACAATGGTACTTTTTTTGAAAGCCCCCTAGGTGATTACAAGGTACAGCCAAGATTGAACACCAACATATAAGTGCTGAATAATATTGTTCTCTTGTTTAGGGAGAAGGTAATTTTCTTCCTCAGTCCAGCAAATAATTAGACAAATTCCTGAGTGAAAGAGTAACTATGGCTAGATCTTAACCATAAAAAGAGTGTTTTCCTATTTATAAATAGAGAACTAACTTTTCATATTACACTCTCAGAAGTTCAAAGTTACTACCTTTCCTTATTAGGCTTCCAGTTTAGATAGTGATTTAAACGGTGAACAACAATGAGAAACTAAGGACATATTTTTAAGCATAGGTATACAGCTCCAAAACAGATCACCTTTGATCTCTCCCCTGCCCTGAAATCCCACCAACACAAATTTTTCCCATTTGGGAGTTCCTCATCTTGCGGGGCAGGGGTTGGGGGGATTGGTCTGTGACTGAGTTTTGTCTGAAACTCACCTCTGGGATTTGGCAGGCCAGGGGAAAGTCCAACCTGAGGCCTGGGTCAGGGTCTTGTTCCAGGGGAGAATAGGGTAGAGCTGCCTTTCTAAGGTAGAGAACTGCAGGGAAAGCTGGTGGGAAGTTTGGAAGCCAATGCCTGCAGAGGCACTGACAGTTCAACTTCGAGCCCGGATGCAAATGCTGGGTCCACTGAGCAGGTGTGAGACTGTGAATGAGGGAGTACTGAATGGAAACTGCGTTCACTTGGGAGCAGGTTTGAAACAAGTAAAGAGGTTTCAGGATGATTGCCTCAAATACCACTGTGTATCCACTGGTCAACTATGGGTATCGCGGGCTGGTTTAATGGTCAAGGCGGGCTTGTCACAAAAAGGCATATATCATGATCCCTAAATCACTCTATGAACAATAATTTTTAAAACTATCAGTTGGCATAGGAATAGTTGGCATAACTGATAGAACAAACTGGTTGTTAAAAGAGCACAGAGTGGAGCAAAAGTCATCTCATCTTATTCTTCTCCAGGAATGTCTTAGCATTATTGAGCATTTATTTTTGTCACGTAAATTTTAGCATCACTTTGTTGAATTCCTGGAAGCAACTTGATATTTTGATTAAAATTGTATTGAATTTAGGGAAAAATTTGGGGGGACAATTGATATCAATGATTTGGGTCTTCCTAATCAGAAATGTAGTATATCCACTGATATGTTAGTTCTGAATGTCTTTCAATAAAGCTTTATGAATTTCCCCAGAAAGATCTTGCATGTCTTTTGAGAAGTAGTAAAGAAAATGGGCTAAGAGAGTGGAATGTGGCACCAGACTGCCTGGGTTTGAATTCTGCCATTTACCAGCTGTGTAAACTTAGATAACCTCTCTGTACCTCCGTTTCTTCATCTTTAAAATGGCGATAATAATTATGCTTACTTCAAAGGGCTATTGTAAGTAGTAAATGAATTAATATGTAAAGTATGTATAAACAGGTCTGGGAAAAAATAAACACATAAATATCTGCTGCTAGTGTTATTTATTCCTAGGTTCCTTTTATTGTTCTGCTTCACATGAAGTAGATTAATTTGTTGCTTCTATTGTGGTCAGATACCGTTTGTTAGAAATTTCCGGAGAATTGCTCTATGACCTACATTTGGTCATTTGTCATAAATATTCCCTGAGTTCTTCAGAAGAATATGTATTCTTAAGTTATTAGGTACAGATTTTTCTATATGTTCAATAAGTCAAATTTGTGAATTGTATTGTTCAAATATTCTATGTTAAGATTTAAACCGTGTGGGTTTCACTAGATCAGTCGATGAAATTAAGTTAGTAACATAGAAGAGCTCTAAATAATTTTGTTTTCAAAATGCCTATTGGAAATTATACATACAGCAACCACGAGGCTTCTCAGCTTAAATAAAGCATAAGGTTCTTTTGCTTTTTACTTGGATTAGATCAAATCTTTATGTTCAGAGCGGCAGTTATTTATATTTCTGATTTTTAAAAATCAAAGTATTGCACAACAAAATGCCATTATATCTCTACCAGTTTTTTTTAATCTCTTTGACCTATCGAGAATTGAAAGAGGTGTGTTGAAATTTCCCAGTATGAGAAAGTATTTGTCCCTTTCCCTCTATGGTTCTACCAACTTTTGATTTATATCATTTGAAGCTATTTTATTAGTTATATGCAATTTTAGAATTGCTGTATCTTCCTGGGGAGTTGAAACTTTTGTCGTTATGTTGGGACACTCTATCCATAAGAATGGCTTTTTGTCTAAAAGTCTATCTCATCCGCTATTATTATAGCTATCCCAACTCTATTTTGATTAGTATTTGCATGGTTAGTTTTTCCTGTCTTTTTATTTCCCACTGTTCCATGTTGTTAGGTGTATTTTTGGTGTACCACTTATAAACAACTCACAGTGGATTTCATTTTTCATCCAGGTGGATACTCTTATTTTTAATGGTAAGTTCAGTACAATTACGGTTACTGTGATTAATGATAAATTTTGGGCTTTTTTTTAACCATCTTATTTTGTCTCTTCTATTTGATTCACAATTTCTATGCTTCTTCCATTTATTTTCTTGCCTGTTGGGGTTGATGGAATGTTTTATTCTATTTTATTCTCTCTATTGGTTTGAAAGTTGTTCATTTTATTTCTGTTGTTTTAGTGATCACCCTTGAAATTTGGAATTAAGCTTAACAAAGTTAGTAATCAATGCCTTAGTCTGACTCTAGAAGAATACACAGATCCTTAATATATTTTAATTCTAATCACTCTCTCCCCCATCTTTAGTGTTTCTGTCTTTTTTAAGCTGTCAAATTCAAAATTATTACTCTTTTTGTACAAACAATGTTGTTTAGATTTACCTCCATGTTTAAACATTTCTTTGCTCGTTTTTCTTCTTGTGTCTCTCAGATTTTCCTTCTTGGGTTTGTTTTCCTTCTTCCTAATAATCACCCTTTGGAAGTTCCTTTAGTAAAGACCTTTTAGCCATGATTTCAACTTTTGTTTGCCAAAAATGTCTTTATTTTGCCTTTGTGCTTGAAAGACAGTTGTGCCGACAATGTAAGTTGACAGTTATTTTCTGTCAGCACTTTGAAAATATTATTTCACTGTTTTCTGGCTTTTCTTCTTGCAGTGGAGAGTGTACTTGTAATTTGTGGCTCACCTTTTCCTGTTGCTTTTAAGATTTTCCCTTTGTCTTTGGTGTTCTGCAGTTTCAGTAAAACACATCCAGGTGTGAATTTCTTTTGATTTACTTTCTTGGTGTATGTTGTGCTTCCTGTGTCTGTGAACTTGTGTTTCCTCAAGTGTGGAAAATTCTGAGCTTTTGTTTTGGATGTTGACCTTCTGCATATTCTCTTTTCTCTTTTTCTGGGGTTTGCTGCGGTACAGCTCTGCAGAGATGGACCTCTACCAAGCACATTCAGTGAAGCTGCTGTATTGTTAGCAGTTCAGAGACAGCTGCAAGAATGCAACTAAGTACAACGGTAAGGCCTCTGCCACATCATATAGTGCCTTTGTGCAAATGAGAAAAAAGTGCCCACTTTTCAGGGGCGTTTGATTTAATGAGTAGAGAGCATGGCTTGGGGAGCAGGGCTCAGCGTGGGTTTTAGTCACTTGTTGCACGTTTAGCTGGGTGCCTTTAACCAACTGCAGCGCGCCTGGAGTGGTGGACCTGTGGTGGCTGGGCACTGTGTCAGGATCAGAGGCACGGGTAAAGACTCAAAAGGGCTACAGAACATGAGGAAATCTTCATTTTGTGCACTAGGGAAAGAGAGCTTGATGACAAGCTGGTCTCAACATTTGCACACAGAGACTCCGCCCCTATTTGTGGCTCTCTTAACACGGAGACAAGTTATGGGTCCTGTCTTCTAGAAATTGCATAGCTCCTGTGTATGGATTTAAGTTTTTATTTTTTTGTTTCTTTTTACCTGCACTCTTTCTTAGGGGGCATGTGTTCATATAAAAACAAATTATTTGGACATTTTTACTATTGAAAACATCCGTGTGATTTAACCATTTGAATCAGTGAAGAAATGTAAAGATTGTACATTAGACATGTTTACATTTTTTCATTATATAAAATGTGTACACCAAGCATTCCTGATTACCCAAGTGGGTGCTTAGATACTGACCAAACCCAGAGAAAAGAGAGGCATTGAGATTTATACTCAGCCATTTTTCATTGGGTCCTCACTCTGTGCCCAGGACTGGGCTGTCACTAAGCATTGCACTACAAAGGTACTAAGGAAATATTAGCAAAATATTAACTTGACAGTCCTGGGCCCTGGAGCCAGGAGAGTTGCAGGCCATTGAATTACACATCCCATCCTCTGATTTCACTTGGGATTCATCTGCCTAAATAACCTAATTGAGTGTCATAATTGGTTTGGGAGACTCATTTCCTTCCCTGGAAATCATTAAAGGTGGCTACGGCTTGCTTGAAGCAGCACTTTCTCTAATGGAATCCCCTGGACTCCTTCACGAGGAAGAAAGGCCCTGTCAGCAGGTGGCTGCTCAGCCCTGCTGGCCCCAGGCCTGCCCAGACCTGCCCTCTCCACAAAGGAGGCCAGTAGCTCCTCAGACCTCCCCACTGGGCGCCTTTCAGAGCTCACAAAAAGGGCATATTGCTATTCCTAATGGAGGCAGCCACCCTGGGCAAAAGGCTGGCCATTGGCGTCCTCTTGGTCATCACTCCAATTAGCGAGACACACTCCTTGCCACTAAAGAATTTTCAGCAGGAAACTCTTTTGTGAGTGGCTTGACTTCTCCCCTGTGTGAAATACCTAGATATTGTGACTTCTTTTTCGAAGCCAATGTTAAATTCCTAATTAAATCCTCACCTTTGAGGTTTTCCAGCCAACTGAGAAAACCCACTAAAGGTGGCCCTAAAGAATTTGCAGTTCCTTCTGTTTGATTTCACCAGTGAGAGATGAAGCTGGGAGCAGCCACTCTGCTCAGAATACCTTTGGACTCACAAGAGGTGGTTCTCCTTTCCTTAGTTTGTAATTCCTCTTCTACATAGGGTGGAAATAGCCTGAACCAAATTCTGAAAGGGTGGCATCAAGTCCTGATAAAGATGCTGAAGTTTAGGGTCACAAACTAAAAGATATCTGAAATTTAGTTTTGTGACATTCATTCATGTCAGTAAGTACCCTATTCTTAAACATGCACCTCTGTCTGCAGTACAAATTGCCATTTGAAATATATCCCCTACGAATATAAGCCACCTCCAATTTAGAATCATCTCCATAGCCCTGAGATAGCCTCAAGTCTATAAGTGGCGTTTCTAAAGTCATCTAAGAAAAAACGTCCGTGTCATTGGTGAGATAAAAAAGCTGCCCTAACCTGCTCATTGGTTTAACTATTCTCATTGTTCTTGCATGCATCCAACTTAAATTTTCTTGCTGCCATTTAAATTTCTTGTCTCTGTGGAGATGAATAACAGATGTTTCATCTTTTTCAAGGCTTAAAGACAATATTTCTTTAGGGTAGATAATCACGATTTTATACAGTAGATTGCATAGTTTTATGATCACAACTACAGCTCAATTTATAAACTGGTCTGACTTAGAAATAAGCCCAACTTATATATTGTAAATATTTTTAAATTTATTTTTGTATTTGATATATTTTTAACATAGGCATTCTTCAGCTGGGCTACATCAGCCCCGATAGTTGAGTAGTGCACATGTTAAAAGTGCTAGAATATGGCTTTCTTGTTCATCCCCTTCTCACTAACAGATTTTATGGGATTCAGAGGTTATTTTTCCTCTTGGATCATTAAATAAATATAGATCATTTTTGATGTACAAAGATAGGTTTCTAAACACTGGTCCTGCACTTAGATGAAAGAATTCTACTTTTATTTTACTAGGTCTAAACTGACTCTTGAGGACTAAAGAAAAAAAGTGTAATTTATCATGAACTTGTGGACACTCAAGATGGGAGCAAACGTACATGGGCCTGGAAGTGCCCTACATAACAAGTTTCCTTCCTGAATGATTCCATCAGAGCCAGCATGGAATCTGTTGTGGGAAACTGGCCCAAAGTTTTTGTTGTCAAGATTAATGGTTAATTAACATGTAGTCAGTTCCATTTTTACTTTTTACTACAGTAATAACAGTTGTATTTCTGTCCTTTGTTTCATAATCACCAATCCTCAACATACTTCATTTTAAGGTAGCTTTATATTTATTATGGAGATGATAAAATGGAAGCTGAGTAACTTTTTCAAAGCCACAGTCACCTAAATCATAACACAAAAAGGATAAAAGGACCAAATCAGAACACCCAACATCTGTTATGGTGAAGATTGGGCTGGATTACAAAAGGGCATGAGAACACTTTTGGGGGTGATGGACTTGTGCATCATCCTGTGTTAGTTTCACAGATGTGGACATATGTCAAAATGTTTCAGATTGTACAATTTAAATATTTTTAGTTGATTATATATCAAATATCTTTCAATAAAGCTGTTTAAAACAGAAAATAAAATAACTGATGGTACTAACAGTTGACGAATGTAAGTGAATTTAAGCTCCAGTTTTTGCACAACCACATGACAATGAAAATGGGAGTCTATTAGTACTAGATCCCTCTCTACTCTTGCTGTCAACAAGACTGAGGGAGAAGTTGAATAAGAGGTAAGGGTTAACTTATCCAAGATTGACCCCCTGCTGTCTGGCCTCCCTGAAAAGGACTTGGCCTCCTGCAAAGCTCCATGAAAAATGACTAGGCACTAGTGCTTAGTGCAATCAATCATTCCTGGTCAACTGCTAGGCATGGAGCCTAGCCTCTCCCTGTGCTGCGAGGGGAGGGCATGGTGCTTCATTACCATGAACACTGACATGGTGACTGCTCCAGAAAGCGCACCACATTGTACAACTGTAACTCAAAATTGTAGACCTGAACCCCTCATCACACTAGGGAAGAAGCCGGTGACCCTCAGTCATGCCCTAAGCTTGCAGGACAGGCTTATGCCAAGGTTCCATCACAATATGTAGCTTTTGTATCCTGGCCCTTGATTATGCCTGGGGAAGGATGATGCTTTCTAATGAAGTAGCTTAAAAGCTCCACTGCCCAAAGCTCAGATCCTTCTCCTCAAATCTGAAATCTGGCCTGGCTAGGTCTCTTTGATGCTGTAGAATTAAATAAGAGATGGGGACCTATGTCTCCTGTCTCCGAGAATTTTCCTCAGTGAACTCTGGTATGAGTGCTTCTTGGCCAATTGCCATTGTTTACACAACATTGAGTAACAAACTGTACTGATGGATTCCATTACAAATATAGGGTTTCCTTCCTCAACTGCACTCTCATGGTTGCTCTGCAATCCACTTACTCTTGAATGTTTACAACTCTCTTCAAGTCTCCCACCCAATCATACTCCTACATTTTGGACAAATAGCCTAGCTTCCAACTTCATAGAGAAACAGACACCATTAAGTATAATTTCTCCCCCACAACAAACGTATCTCTGTCTTTTCTCACTACTTCTTTATTCTTTTCTGTTTCAAGAGAAAAAGAGGAGACTGCATTGTACAATGGTTAGGAGCAGGATGGCCTGGGTTCCTGTCTTGTCTGGCATGATGACCTCAGAAAGGTTATTTAACGTGTCTCAGTGTCCTCATCTGTGACGCAGAGGTAATCACGGTCTCGGTTTCACAACTTATAGGGAGGCATAAATGAGAAAGTGAATACTTAGCACAGTACCTGACCTGTAACACATACTCAATCTGTAGGGCTAGTATCAGTGCTTTGATGACTCTTTTTGAAGACTAACCCCACCTGCCCTCCTGAAGCCATTTGTGTTCCCGTTTCCAGGTCTTGGCACCTACGGTCACTTCTTTCCTATATGTCCTCCCACCCTTAGCCGAAATGTCACTCTGCAGTGAAGCCATCCTACTTGGCAAAATAAGTTGCATTTATTTGTTTGTCTCTTCTGTTGCAAGCCGAACTTGGACCAGATAATCGTCTCTGTGGACCTGATACTTTCATGGGTAATTTGTTAAGTAAACCAGATTTAGCAAGCAGTCAGATTTCCTCCCTTTTTTCTGTTAGGAATCTGCCTCCTGTGTTAAAAGGCCAAATGTGATAATAACTCCCTTTACTGTTTTGTTCGGTTTTGAGAGGCAGTGTACCACAGTGGTCAGACATAGGTCTGGAGCCAGTGAGGCCAGGGTGGGAATCATGGTCCTGCCATTTACTAGCCTTGTGACTTTGGTCAAATGACTATTTAAGCCTCTGGTGCCTCCATTTGTTCATATGTAAAATGGAACTAATCACGATATCTATTACTATAGGGCTGTTGTATAGTTAAACAATGCACTGAAAGCTTGCAGCCCAAGGCTTGGCACATCTGCCTTTCTATCATTATTATTATTAGAATTGAGGAATCTCCAAAACCATGGTACTATAGCTGCTAGAAAATCCACCCAGATCATGCTTGTGTGTCAACACTAATGGCACTGTCAAAACTACAGGGAGTGGAAATAAAAAGTGAAAAGAGGAAACATTTTTATTCTGTTCACAGACTCTCTTTTCAATGCATGCTTGAGTGATTTTCTGTATGAGTATGTGTGTTTTAAGTTTAAGTTTAATTCATGCAATTAGCTTTTCATTTCACATCTCAAACAATTTGAGTGTAAAGGGGAAAAAAAACTACACTTCTTTTGGGAAACACAACTGAAGATAAAAAGGAAGTTTTTCTAAGGTAGATTAGATTTTACTTGGGATTTTAAATAGTATCATACACAAAATCTGTTATGCTTTCAAAGGTTTAAAAATTGATATGTGGTCACCATAAAAATTGAAACAACCCGAGTAATGGTTTGAATGATTTATGCAGCATAAACCTTGAAATGGTTAAATATAAAATTCTCCCTCTTTTTTTGTGTATGTTGGTAATTATTTTTCTGTGATTTCCTTCCATTTTTAGCAAAAAGAGAAAGTATTTCATCACATCCTGAACATGCCCAAATGAGTTTACCAAAATATGTACAACATGTAGAAAATGCAAAGGATTTTTATCCTTAATATAGAATTATCTCATAAAAATCAATAAGAAAAATACAAACACTCTCATATAACAAATGGGCAGCAGACATGAACAGGCAATTCACACCATAAGAAGTACAAATGGCCATAAACAGTAAAGCAACAGATATTGTTTTAATACAAAAAGTTTGCTTGACTCAGGCAGGCGTGTTACCATGAAATTCTTCATGATTCGATTGCATTTAAACCAAACTCGCAGATTAAGAGACATTCTGTCTTTTCAGACAACTTTATTATCTCAATTTTACATGCTGTCCAAAACCCATGAAAAAAAAAAAGAAATAAAAAGAGATGGGAAGTGGTAGGAAATAAAATTAAAAGTGGAAATATGTTAAATATTTAAACATGAGGCCCATCTGCTCTGCTCTGAAGTCCCTGGATAAAGTAAATTTTCAGCCTCTTCACAGACTTTGAGTTTGTTAAAACTTTTGACCCATCTTTTTGCATCTTAAAACCCTTTTACCATCTTGTTCTTTGTTAGCCCTGTAGGTTGAGGTTCTTTTTCAGACTTGATGATCATAAGAGCCACTACCTTACACCATTACAGCAGAGACCCTGGCTTCCGCTATCACCTGGTCCTTGACTATGTCTGTGGTTCTTTGTCTCAAGTCCACCTAATATGAATTATATTTTATGGTGTGGATGTTCCACAAAGACCCCCTCAGTTATTGTCTTATACTTACTTGAAGTAATAATAGTTTATCTTTGAAAAACATCTATCATTTTAATAAGATATGGGAAGTGATATATATAAAAGTGTTTTAAATAAGAATCTGAAAGGAAGAGCCTAACACCTTTTCCAGTGTGGAATTTTAAGTTCTCTTGATCCCTAATTTATTACCATTCTGGCCACAGAGATGACATTTCCTACGAGGTTTAGGAAATTTATGGCAATACTAATAAAAACCAATCCTCGACTTGCCACCCACGTGCTGTTTGAAGTTGTTCTGGAGGACCTGGAGACTGTGGCATCTTAGATTCCTGACTTTGTTGTTATTCATCCCACCCACCCTTCATTTTTCTCCATGAGTAACTGCTTTCCTCTCGATCCTGGTAACCCAGAGGCACAGAAGTCCAAAGGCAACAGTCAAATGGAAACATAAACCCCAGATCCTCACACCTGAACACACCATAGGCAAGCTTACTGCCAGACTAACTCTGGGAAGCAATTACTATCAGATCGTATGGATGAGACTAACTTTATTATTATTATTTTTTAAAGTCACTATGTTAAAAATAGGAAAAAGAGAAATTTATATATTTTGAAATGGTTGTAACTGTCAGGCCAGTTTTTTTACATGGTGAGAATATTGGATCTCATCTGTAGCTCTGAGTGTGTGCGTGTGTGTGTGTGTGTGTGTGTGTGTATGTTCTTCCATTTACTTTTTTCATTTAGAAGTTAGTGGTTCTCATTGAAATTCTAAGTAATGCCTTTCAGGGACAGAATAACCCTACAATGTTGTCATTGTTATTTATAATCTGTTTTTATTCAGAATTTTTTATCTTTCTGTCCTTTCATGTTAAAGCTGCCAGACAAAGCCCTGAGCTCAGTCTCCTTAAATGGCTTTGCCTCCTAGCATTGGCTTGGTGCAACCAAGTCAGATGAAGGGCCCACTGGCAAGGTATCTCCCCTACTGCTTAGAGAGCATGCCTTGGAGGCTGGAACCTGTTCCCTGCCAGTGATGAAAACCTGTCTTCTTGTCAACTTGGCAATAGTGTAACACACCAGACCAAAGAGGACTTTCTGACATCTGACTGAAGGAGGATTGTATTGAGTCCTATGCAGCAGTTTCCCAGCGTTTGTTCTGTGGATCCTTAGCTTTGCAAGTTGCTCATAGGAAAAAAGATTTTTGTGGTCAAGTCACTTATGGAAACCTCTGCCTTTGAGCTGTTTATAGATTCACAATGCACATGTTCTGAGACTTCCTGTGTTTAAAAAAAACCTCTGTTTAACTTTGTTTAGCTTAGTGATTTCCAAATTTGTTTGACCACAGAATCTGTTTTGGGAAAACATTATTAATATTTCATGGAACTGGTGAGCTGCAGAAAATGCACAGGATGTACTGATGGACAGTGTTAGGAGGATGGATCGGATGTATAATGGGAGGAAGGATGGATTTGGAGTCACAAACTATGTTCAAATCAAACCTGCTGTTTACCAAAAAATACAATTTTTTATTTAGATCTCTAGCCCTCTCTCATCCTCAGTTTTCTCATCCGAAAATTGGAAATAATACTATTTACCACACAGAATGCTGGTGGGATGAAAGGAGGCAGTGTGTGAGAGGACACGGGACTAGTGCTGGGTAAAATTCTGATCGAATCTGCCTCTTCTTGACGCATGAACTCTAGGGTCAAATGACACAATGGAACCTCCAGCACGGAGAGATGCACAGAAGCTCTGCTGCTGTCTTACACGCACACGCATGCGCTGTGATGATGGCTTCATGCAGGGTTGGGAGCAGCAGCTTATTGATGAGCTCAGTGCAGTCGAAAATGATACAGGCATTTCTATGTCACCAAGGTGGCCTTCTTCAGAGTCAGTCTAGATTGGCCATCTTAAAGTCACAAAGGATTAGAGTAACTGGTCTCACAACCCTGGACCAACTGTGTTTTTTACTAAAGGCCGGCAAGATGATCGATGGTGGAGATTTGTTGGCCTCTTTGCTCAGTAGAAAAAAACACAGATCTTTCAATCCCAGCTTTGGGCTGTGATATTTTTCCTTGTATAACCAAGCAGTTACCATTGACCAGGAGATCTTTTGTTGATGGTTTTGTGACTTTTTTCATAGTTTGGGGGAATATTTTTGTCTGAATATTTTGTTGTACTTCAAAAAAATTGTCTTGGTGTTTTAACCTCTAGATTAAATAAAAACACGTTAGTTTTTGGGCTATCTCTATAGTAAACTATCTTTGTACATGTAGTACTTTAGTTGTATATAGTTAACTCCTCAGGGGTCCATCGCTAGATTGCTGTGCTGAATTTTCATTCACCTTCATTAATGGATGCTTTGATTAGACGTTCTCAAAGAGCCTTACAAATGAATTGCAGTTATCACCGAGCTGCACTGCCCAGAGCCTTTTTCCCGGATGTGCTGCTGCTCAACATCGAGGAGGGCCATCAGCAGAGAGGTTTCACTTCTTAGCTCCTGAAGGGTCCACCTCAGTTGCAGAGATCCATCTTGTTGGAGAGCACAGCCTTTTCAGTATTGTCCACATCCAGTGACTGATCCAGAGAGGGGCAAAAAGACTTGCCATTTTGGCCTAATGTGAGATAGCTCTGATGGCCAGTATTTGCTCCAGTGTCCCCTACTGGGTGGGCCAAGGCTTTGTCATGCCTCAATTGCAGTTGGACCTGCAATGGTCTACAGAGAAGTTGACCTGCAAAAAATTGCAGTTTGAACTCTGCTCAATCCTACTTCCTTCACCTTCTTTCCACAGGTATAGATTCCCAAAATCTCAGCATCTGCTTCTGGAGAAGCTAATCTGGGCCAGAGGTTGGCACTTCTTCTTATACCTCCTAAATGTCTAGTCAATGTATCATGAATACAGCGTTCACTCTCTATCTTGATTGCAAGTTCTTTGTGGGTAAGAAATATATAGAGACTTTTACATATATGCCACAGTTTCTCTTGCTGTGCCAAGGACATAGAAGATAGCTGTTAAATATATTATGAATGAAATGATATATTTTTTATGCAGATGGACAGCATACTTCCGTTGTAGAGAGACTTCTACACTAAGCAAGTGGTCACAAATTAAGAGAGCCATGTTATAACTCTGGAAATTCTGACTGTCAGTCTTGTTCAGAATTTTTTAGTGGCTCTCTCAATGTCCACTTACTCTGTGGAAATTTCCAGTATGTGATTCTCCCTCCTTGCCCTTCCTTTTCTTTCTGTGTCCAGAGCTAACACTGAAGTCCAGAATTCTTCCACCTATATTCCTCCACATTCTATGGTAGCTGAATTGATATTTTGCTGTATGAATTGTTATTCTCAGCAACGTTCTTGACTAATGCATTCAAAAATTGTGAATGCCATTTTCCCCTTAAATAGGCCCCTTTAGACAAATAACTGCTAAGCATTTTTTCGTGTGAATATGTAAATAGGTTAAAAATGAAGATGCAGCCAGTGTTGTGTGAATATTATTCCAACATTACACTTAAGATCCTTTCAGCACCATTTGCTAACATTTTGTACTCCTAGCCAAAGTGCCAAAAATTGCTCTCTCCTCATGCAATTTTCAAAAATTTCGCTGGCACAAAATGAAGTAAAATCTCTATCTGCAGGAGAGAGCAAACTTCATTTAGCGTGTTTTACAAAGTGCTAAATAGGTTTTCTATTTTGGGAGTGGAGTGGCAGAATGTGTGCTTCCTGCTATCCTGATCAAACATTTGCAATTCCGTTCCCGGACGGATGGCACATTCCAGGTTGTCTTTGGATACATTAACATAATACTTGTTATTTTATGCAAAAGAAAAGAAAAACAATTGCAGTGTGTTCAAGGGATGTGATGTCAGTACTGGAAGGTTATTTCTTTTGCTCTTTAATTTTTTTTATTATTTAAAATAAAATAGTGACTACAGTTTCTGTGAGAGGCTCTTGTATTAAACTGGTTTCAAAGTTAGAGCTCCTATTTCTTATTTTCTAGTGCATCATCCAAAAGAAAAAGTGTCATGGTCTCACTGCTGAGAAATTTAGGATCCTGGATCACTAGGTTATTTCAAGTAGTCCATCCAATCTGTATCTGCAGGAAACTATACACGTACTTATGTCTTAGGCTTTGTGGGCCACATATGAGCTCTATTGCAGCTACTCAACTCTGCTATTGCAGTACAAAAGCAGCCAGAGACAAATGGACAAATGAATGGGCTGGGCTGTGTTCCAGTAAACTTTATAAAAAGAGACAGCAAACCGGATTTGGCATGCGAGCTTTAGTTTGCTGAGCCCTGGTCTAGGCCACAGAGAAGGACATTGTGGGGAAGAGCATTACCAAATGCATAGGGAGGGATATTTTCCTGGGACAGTGAAGAATGGGCAAGAGAGGATGAATCAGTGAAACTTTCTAATGTGTGAGGGGAACCATCCATGATTAAATATTAACAGGATATCTTTTCTTCTTGTGGAAGGTAGACGTAGCATCATCTCTATCCATGAAAGATGGCATTCTACTAGATTGAGAAGATGCTACCTCCACTCCCTGAGTTTACACCTTTATCCCTTATGCTTGAACTGCTGAAGCAGCCCCCTAGTACCCCATTAGTCTCTCATTCCTACCTGCTTCTAATCCATCCATCCATCCGGAGTGGGCCATGTAAAAAGCACATCTGGGGAGGTTACTCCTCTTAAGCTCATTCAGTGTCTCCGTGCAGCCTAAAGATCGAAAACCAAACTTCTGCACACGGCATATAAACTTAAACCATTGTGCCCACACCCTGTGCTCCAGTCATGTCACACCACTTGCAGTTCCTTGTGCACACTCGGGTCTCTCTTTCACGCTTTGTGCAAGCTGTTCTCCTGACTTGGAATGAAATTCCTTCCCACCCTGCCCCTAACACCCAGCTTGTGCACCTGAGGGCCATTTAATCATTCTTAAAGGCATGGTCCAAGCTTCCCCCCCTTGGGGATACTTCTCCAACTTTCTTTGTCTGGGAGTTGTGCCCTCTTTCCTGTTTTCAGTGCTCTCTGTGCCTGTCTCTAGAGTGGCACACATATCCCATTATACAGTGTTTACTCACTGACCTGTCCGTCTTCCCTGCTAGACCTTGAACTCCCTCAGGAGAGGCCCCTCACATTTTCAAACTGTATCCTCTGCATCTAACCCAGTGGTTCTGACAAAGTTTAATAAATAATGACAGTTTAGAGATCAATTAATGTATTGATCATTGAATGAAGAAATGTCTAGATCCTATTGCCTATTTCTGAACACAGGGACAATTCCCTTCTATTCTAACACTTATATGATGAAGTATAAAGATAGCATTAAGAAAAACAGAAAGAATATGTAGCAAGATACCTTAATAGTGGTTATCTTTGGGTGGTGGGATCATGGATGATTACATTTTTTTCTCTTAATCTAATTCTGTGTTCTATGTTAGAAATGTACTTGTTTTATAATAAGAAAAAAATGAAAACGAGTATAAAAACTGCTGGTATCCAGTTAAAAATGAAATTGGACTGACTGCCCTGAGGTGGCTTCTTTCAACTTCCCCCTTGAATACCTCTAAAGACACCGAAAAAATACAAAAATAGCAGGACTAAAAACCAAGCCTTAAAGAAAGTCTATTGACAGCATCTGGGAGCAGTTTCTGGAATCTGCAAGGCTGATAGAGCTTGGTCAGTATCATCCAACCCTCTCTTTGATAGGTGGCATTCCCAGGCTTTGCCTCATGAGACAGAGACCATAACCTAGAGGAAGCAGAGCTTGCTCCAGCCAGAAATTGTGGAGTCATATCTCTATCACACAGTTGCTGCTTCTGGAGCCTTCCTGAGCATTGCCCAAGCTGCATTCCACCCTTCCACGTCATTTAAAGGAGCAAGATTCAGGAAATCATGGGCCAGTAGAGGGGTTGTGGCCAGTGGCTTATTACATCCTAGGAGGTGGAGTCACCCAAGTGGTTTGGGGTAGGTATGGAGACTGTTAAAACTTGGGGTTGGGCTTGGGACAGTGAACATCATCACCCAGGCTCCCAACTGGAGATTTAGTTATTTGCAGTTAACAAGGAAAAAGGTGAGTAAAAGGCAAACTTTTACTGTCAAATAAGCTCTTCATTGTTCTTATCTAATTTAGGGATAGCTAAAGAAAAATAAATTAGAGCCCATGGAAAAATAATGCAAAATAAGGGAAAGAAAGTGTCATGCTGAGGACTTGGAACAACGGAGGCTGCTTATCATTAAGAATGACCACTGCAAGGTCCTAGAAAAAAAATTCAGAAAATTGTTTGGAATTTCCAGTCAAAATCAAGAAAATATATCCTCTATGAAACAGGAAGTAAAAGTAATAAAGAGAAAACAGATTAGGGAAAAAAGACAACTGGATAAGATGAAGTAGATGAATCTGATAGAAAGAATAAGAACTAAAAGTACAATAGTGGGATTAAAATCCATATTTTTACAGAAAAATCATGATTTGGCACACAGGAAAGAAACTCAATGGTATGAAGGACTAACTTGAGAATGCTTCTGGGAGAGGTAAAAATAAGACATAAAGGTGAAAATGATACAAGAAAGAAAGAGGACAGAATACAGAAACCCAAACCAAGGAAGAAGCTAAAACAGTTGGAGACAAAAAGCAATTTTTAAAGACACAATTGAAGAAAGTTTTCCTAAGGTGAGACTACTTTGCATCTGCAGATGGATATTCTAAACTGAAATCTACATAATTAAAAACTGAAAATTTATAATTCTATAAACTCCAGGTAGAATAATCTTATTCTATAAAAGAATAAAAGACAGGTGTCTTTCTTTTTCTCTGAACTCTAGAAGTCAGTGGATCAATATTTAGACTTAGTGCTTAGAACTTTCCTTGAAGATGGAAGTGATCTGTATCTGTGCTGTACAATACGGTAGCCACTTGCCACATGTAGGTATTGAGCCCTTGAAATGTGAGCCCTTAAAACATTCATTTTATTTAATTTTAATTAATTTAAATTTAAATAGCTCCACATGGTTAGCTATATATTGGACAGTACAAATTTAGAGTTTTGAGGTTAAGAGATTGTGACTTAGATTTTTATTCCCATCAAGGCTGTCTTTCTCATATGAAGGAAATAGCATCTTTTTGCATATTCAGGAACTTAGAAAATATATCACCCATGAAATTTGAAAAAAAAATTTCAGAAATCTATTCAAACCTTAGCAAAAATAAAGAAAGATTAAGAGCTTAAGAATGGGGAAGTTTTATAATAAAGGACCTACTGGTGACGACTGAAAATAAAAAATATATGACGTAAAACCTGAACATTTAAGACGATGACCTGTGCCTACATCTCCAAAATATGTTAGCAAAAACAGAAAGTAAATAGGAGGCAAGGGTAGGAGGCATGCTAAATTCTTTGTTTTGTTTGTTTCTTTAAAGATACAATTTACGTCTTAATCAGACAAGAAGAGAAATATAGAATTACTTTGTATATGTATGTATATGTTGAATTTAAAACACAATACATCTGTAAAAAGACTGCAGAAGATAAAAGTAAAGAAATATTCTGCACTCAGAGAAAAATCCATACCATTCAATGCTTTCATTATTAAAGAGCAAAAATTAAAATAATTTAACTAGGCACTTAACTAAAGAATTTAGGAAAAGTACAACAAAGCAACTCTAAAAACGCAGAAGACAGGAATACTAAAATATTAGAGCAAAAATTGATATACCAAAAAACAGATGATAGAATGAAAATAAACCTGAGAGTTGGTGGTTTGGGGGAAAAAAACTAGTAAATAAATCTCAAGCTAGCTTAATCAAAGAAAAAAGAGAATAAAAACAGCCAAAATTATGAAGGGGAAAGGAAATAGGATGGTGGATATAAAAAGTAGATTTATTTTTAAAGAGAGAGAGAGAATACTACATTGAAATCTTGGAAAAAAATTTCAGGAAAGCATAAGTTGTCAAAATCAACTTAGGGAAAAGTAGAAAGCTTGATAACTATAGACAAAAATTTTAAGTTTTTAAAATGTTACTTCAGAAAAGCTGGTCTTGGAAGTGTTGAATGAGTCCTTTCAAAACTTTAAGGAAGACATTAGCCCCAGTTCTTTTTAACTGTTCCAGAGCATTGGGAAAGAATGGGAAAATTTAAATTAATTTTATAAAGACCATATAGTTTTAATACTAAACCCGAGAAAAATTCAATAACAAGAGAAAAAACCCAAAACTGGAGATCATTCCCACTTCTAATTATAGATGAGAAAACTCAGCAGTATATTCAGAGGGCATGACAAAGTAGGGTGACTTTCAGGACTGAAAAGTAATTACAAACAAATAGCACTGATCGTGTTGGAGATCTGCTCATGTATCAACTCACTAATTCTCACAACAATAAATGAGGTGGGTCCCATTGTTTATCCGTTTTACAGATGAGGAAATTGAAGTATGGGAAGAGTAAGTAACTTGCTGAAAGTCACACAATGAGTAAGGGCAGAGCCAGGCTCCAATCAAGGCAGTCTGACCCCAGAGTCACACTCTAATCACCAGCTATATTGCCTTTTATGTCAGTAGAGTATTGGAGGAAACCAAAGCACATATCTCAATAGTTGTAGAAAAGACATGCGATAACTTTCAGAATCCATTCCTGACTTAAAAAGAAAGCACTCAAACTGGGAGAGAAGGTTATGTTATTCTTAACATGATAAAGAAAATCTGTCTGGGGCCGGCTCCATGGCCGAGTGGTTAAGTTCGTGCGCTCCACTGAGGCGGCCCAGGGTTTGGATCCTGGGCACGGACATGGCACCGCTCGTCAGGCCGCGTAGAGGCGGCATCCCACATCCCACAACTAGAAGGACCTGCAACTAAGATGTACAACTGTGTACAGGGGGGCTTTGGGGAGATAAAGCAGAAAAAAAAAAAAAGAAAATCTGTCTGAAATCAGTATCTAACAACATAAATAATAGGGAGACTAGAGGCATTCACATCGAAGTCATGTACAAGGCAAGGATACGCGTCATTATTTAATGTAGTGGTAGTTCTACTGAATGCAACCTGACTAGGGAGGGGAAGGGAATAAAGAGTTTAACTCTTGGAAAGAGGAAAAGCAAATTATTGTTATTTGCAGATCATATGATATTCTACCTAGAAAATGAAAGGGAATTAGTTAAAGATCAATTAAAGCCAATTAAAGGGTCCAGTATGAATAATATATCTAAAACAAATACAGAAAAATACTAGCTTTCCTGTATATCAGGAAGTGCAAACTCCAGTGCCTTTAAAGGCGAAGCAGTAACCTGAAAGCACAGCCTCTCCTGGTGTAGGAAATATGCTGTTCACAGTAGCTGGAAAAGTATAAGCTAGCTAAGGCTTAAGAAATACAGAATCTTTATGCTGAAAACTGAATAAATACAGAAATATACGCTATGTTCCTGGATCATTTGAGGAACAAACAGGCGATACTAGCCAGGAAAGTTTAGAATAACAAGAGTAACGAGGGAGAGCTTACGCTATCCCTATCAGATATTAAAATGTACGTGATAGCTATAGCAATTTAAATGGTGTGTTTTGTTTCTACTTTGCTTGTTTGGTTGGTTGGTAGAAGAATAGATAGATCATTAAAATAGAAAAGAAAACCCAGAAACATACATAAGTGTAGGTAAAATGCTAACCTATGGCACATTTGTTCATTCAAAATCAATGTCCTAAGGACTAGCCACTGAGGGTACAACAGTAAATATGGTAGAAAAACTTTGTTTCTCTTTACATTCTGGTGGAAGAGATAAGCAATGCACAAATAAGCCAAAAATAAAGATAATTTAAGTAGGGTAGTATGAAAGTGACTTAAGGAGAGGATACTTAAGCTGATAAATGAATGCTAGGAGTGAGCCATGTGTGATTCAGAGGAAAGAACTTTTCAAAGTAGTGAATATTATGTACCTTCCAAGGGTATCAGCCTTGGTATGTTCAAGAAACAGAAAGAATGCCAGTGTAGGTGGAGCAGAGTAGGCAAGGAGGCAATAATACAGTGCACTTGGGCAGGAGCTAGGTCTGCTAGGACTTTGCACCCAAGATAAGGAGTTTGAATTTTATTTTCCAAATATAATATGAAAACATTCAGAGATTTTTAAGCAAAAGAGTGAGATAGCCTGATTTAAAATTTGTAAAGATCACTCTGGTTTCTGTTTGTAGGATGGATTGCAGAGGCCAGCAGGGAAGCAGGTGACCAGTTAGGAACCTATCTTGTAGTCAGGGGACATGAAGGTGGTTGGATTAAGGTGGCAGTAACGGAACTGGAAAGAAGCCGATGGACTTGGAATATGTTTGGTGGAAGAGTCGAAAGCATTGGATTGGGACAGAGGAAAAGAAAGGAATCAAGGGTAACTGCTAGTTATGGGCTAAAGGAACTGGGTAAGTGATATTAGGGTGACTGGAGGAAAACCAGGAGTGAGGTTAGTAAAAGGCATCAAGGGTTTTGAATATATCAAGTTTTGGATGTCTGTCAGATATTGTGAGGAGGTAACAGGTAGGCTGTGGAATATACAAATATGGTGTTCTAATGAGAAGTTGGGCACAAGACAACCATTTGGGCAATAAGCAGTATATTTAAAGCCAGGGCACACATGAGAGTGTTAAAGGAGCAAAGGAGGCCAGAAAGAAGCCCTGGGCACTCTAACATTTGGAGGACAGGCAGCAGAGGAGCAAGGCAGCAACGGAAACAGGGAAGATGCAGCTGTGAGGCTGGAGCAAAACCAGCCCAGTATTGCGGCTGAGAGAAGAAAGCATTTCAACGAGGGTTAGTGAACTGTGATAAGAACCGCTGGGACTTTAAGTGAGATAAGAACAAAATGGAGGTCATTGCCTAGATTGAAAAGAGCAATTCTGGTGAGGTTGGTGGGTATGGGATTCCTATTAGACAGAGAGCTGAGGAAGTGGAGACCGATACTTTTGACAACTTTTTCAATATAATTAAAGTGACATTTCAACCATTTCAATACAATAAAAACATTATTTCAATTTGCTAAAAGTGACAGTTCCAATCAGTCAGGAGAACAAGGATTAGTTCATAAATGATCCTGGTATGGTTTCTTACTTATTGGGGAAAAAAGTAAATAGTTTGATTGCAACGTTTTAGAGGAAAAAGAAAGTAAGCTTCCAAAGGATAATAAGCCTTACCTCTAAGTGGTGGTATAATGGATGTTTTCCTTTTGTAGTTATACATTTTCTATTTTAATTTTTCCATAGTATACTCTTTTTTTTAGTCAAAAGGATTAATGTCTTTTCATGAAAACCAACCATTTCTGGCAGGCCACGAGGTTCAAAACCAAATTGAATTAACTCAGTTCAACAGACTATTGGCATTCCGTTATGAGCCTACCATCTAGAAAGATGTGAAATATAAGAACTTTAAGAGTTAGAACACAAAAGTGAAGCGAGGCGAGTGCCCTAAGAGAAACACAAACACCTAATAGAAGTCAAAAGAAGGGCTTATAACCCCTGGTCAGTGATCATCTATAAAACTCTGAAAATGAAAGGATGTGGCAAAGGGAAGATCATGGTGATTGGATTATTATAAGCAACAAGACGGAGTAGGAAGGCAGAATTTTACCTCATGGAGTAACTGTGGGAGAAATCCACAGGACATGAGAATGGACCAGCGGTTACCCCAGAAACTTGTCAGAGCTAGTGATAGGGAACAAACCCAATCTTTCCTTTCTTTTCCTTCAGGAATGTTTGCTCATCGATTCAATAGAGAATAAGCAAATAGCATGTATAACCCAGGATCTCTAAAGTGTGCGCCCACATGTGTGTGTCTCCAGTCACTGCAGGAGATCATAATCAGCTGTTCACAAATGGCCCTGGATTCATTCTGGGTCTTGTTTGCAGTGCTCAAGTAGCTTGTCTGAGTCTAATTACAGAAGGGTTAGCTCTGATTAAGTTTAAAGAAATGTGGTTAGTGAAAGAGGCCACAAAATGGAGACATCAGAACTGGAGTTGGGTGGAGACACCACCCCTCTCTGTTTTACACGGTGGCTGTGATTGCTGTGGGTTGTGCAGATTTGCTGGATTGATCCATTGCTCACATTAAAGTTCACCTTTACTGCATGTTACAAAGATGAGAATGATCTGGATTTCTGCATCTGACTCGGCGGAGGATGGAGGTGCTTCCTTGCAATTGAGACAAGTACGCTGGGTGGGAAGAAGTAGTAAAAAGAAAGAAAAAGTATGCAAGCAAGAGATGATTCAAAATTCAGCTTGTTTGTGACTCAGAAGCACTGATTCTAAGGCTATTGTTAGCTACTTTCCCTGGCTCTCCACAGTCCCTAGGCGAGTGCTGCAGAGGAAACGATCTGAGGTGGAGAGGGTATGACTGCACTGCTTCTATCAGGAGACCGTAAGGTCACCAGGGTGTACTTAGTCACAAAAAAAGAAGATTTTTAAATGTCAGTGGCATTACTCACATGTCTTTTCTGGCTGAGTGTGTTCTTTATCCTTACACAGAGATTGACACACATTTCCCTTGTCCCCAATCAAAAATAGAATGCACTTCTCATTTCAGCTCTCTTTATTTATTTGCTTATTATTAATTGTTTGATTTATATCTTCCTAACCCCTTTTCTATATATTAACAATTAGGATCATATTGTATACATTGTTTGTATCTCCTTTTCACTCAACGATTCATCATTAATTTTTCCCATAGTAATAAATATTCTACTACATTATGATTGTTAATGATTGCATAGGGTACAATACTTCCTAATTTAATAAACCAAATCTCCGATGAATATTTTAGTTACCTTGATTCTGGTAATCATTTCACAATGTATTTGTGTATCAAATCATCATGTTGTACATTTTTAAATATATGCAATTTTATTTGTCAATTATGCTTCAATAAAGTTGAGGGAAAAAAGAAAACAAAACAACAACAAAAGTAAACCAAATTCCTTATTGTTGGACATCTAGGTTGTTTGCAATTTGTTAGTATTATAGCTAATCCTCGAGAAAGCCTCTGCCCATACATGTTTATTCATCTTTGATTCCATCAAGCCACTATTTTCTCATGGAGTCAAGCTCCGTGTTATCCTTTCTATTGGCCTCATTCACTTTGCCAGTTAAATGGACAGTATTTCTGTACATCTTCTTCAAGTAAGGCATGCCTATTTGGGGGTCGTACACTAAGGTTGTTTTTAAATAGTCTCCAGGACTTCTTGCAAATTTCTCTCATATCCGCCTTCTGTTGCAGTTTACCTGTCTAAATTTGGGTAACTGCATGATGAATGTTTTAAGCTTTCTCCTCATTAGATTTTGGTACTTATGGTCTTAATTACATAATGATCCTGATTACAAACTGGGTTACATAGGTATTCTGCCTGCACCAATTCATGTTCATTCTTTGGAGCCAAGTCTAGGATATGTCTTTTCTACATGTATTCAAAGAAGACTTATGCCAGAGGCTGTAATGTTTTCTATCCAAACCTCATATCCACAGTTCATCCCCATGATGGGCTCTGCCAATTTGGATGTGGATACTGATCAGAACCCAATTTTGAAGTCTCCCAATGTCATTTAATCTTTCCAGGGCTGTCTTGCAATTTTCCCTCATAGCTTTATAGTATAATGTATCCCCATTACTGACATACTTCTCCTGTTTCAATATGGAATTTACCCAAGGAAATGTTATAATATTGCCTTTATCTGATAGCCATTAAATATTGATGTTGTCTGTGATGTGCAAAACATTGTGCTGTTTTTTAACTCTGCAAATAAGCAGGTTAAAGGAGGGTTTAAACACGGATGTGCTGATCCAAGCCCATGCTTAATGTTACACCAATCCCACCATCAGCTACCAAAAAGTTAGATTCATTGTTACAAAATACCAAAGCAAGTAGTTGCTCTACCATATATGTCTATTCATACCATCGTATTTTCTCCCTATAAGCTACGTCTACTCCTTCCATGACAATTAAAGATGTTTTCTAGTTCCTTCTTGCAACATCTACAGTAGAGATTCTTAACCTCAGTGCATATAAGAATAAGCTGAAATTTGAAATATCCCAATGTCTGGACCCTTTCCTAACCAATTAAATCTAGACATCCAGGGGTGGGTCCCAAGCAGTGTTATTTAAAAACCTCTCCAGGAAATTCTAACATTCAGCCAATAGAGTCACTTGTTATTGAACAAAGCACTTTGAGTTTGGCCCTCCGTGAACTCACGAAAATCAGCAATCTTTATAGCATTGGTTCTCAACCTTTGCTGAAGATTAGAAACACTGGGGAGCTTTTAAAAATTCTGATGCACAGGTCACACTCAAGAACAAATAAAAGAATCTCTGGGGCAGGAGTCTTATTTTACACTCCCCAGGTAAGTCCACAGTGTAGCTAAATTTGAGAACTAGTGCTCTGTACCCTTGCAACTTGAAGTGTGACCCAGGAGCCAAAAACATTGGCATCATCTGGAAGCTTTTAGTAATGCTGAGTCTTGGGTCTACCATATCTACAGATGATTTTTGTCACATTAAAATTTTAGTGGCACTGTTTACACAAAGAGTTTTAGTATTGCAGCCTAGAACCTAAATTTTGAGACTTGTTATTTTGTTTATCATTTTAATCCATTTAGTGGGGGAGCAGAAAGTGACAACACAAGGGAGCAGTTCCAAAGATTTGTTTCAAAAAAGCATCTGGATGTTTTTAGGGAGCTGCATGTCTCCTTGGCATTTTATCCCTTTTGCTCTTGCTGGTTTCATCATTAAGTTTTTGTTTTAATTCTTTCATTTCTTTTGTTCCTGGTCTTGTACATGTTTGGTGACTGTAAGAGGCTGAAGGAAAGTATGATGCTAAGTGACAAGTGAGGGAGGCAAAAGCTTCATGCTCTTGATCTAAAAATGAAAAACTACCCTAAATATGAAGTGTGAATTGCCTGGAGATGCGCTAACACCCTGAGATGTGGGAGGAGAAGGCGGCAGCCACAGCACTCGCCTGAGCAGGGCTAGCTCCACCCCAGATCGCAACAATGGTTTCCCTAATTGCATGATCACACCTGAGCCTCCTCCCACACTCCACAAGCAGCAACCTCCTCATGAGGCAGACGGAGTTGCTCTAAAATAAATGTTTTAGCATGGATTGAGTCCTGAGAAATAACGTTTTCACTTAAGCTGTAGTCTCTTAGCATTGAAGTAGCTTTCTAGATATAATAGGTACTTTGGGAATTTGCATTAACTCCTTCAGCATTGCGGCTAAGAATTGGGCATTAAGCAATGACTGTTAGGGGATTGCCTAAAAGTCTATAAGATTATCCTTGTTTTCAGAATGTCCCTGTCTCCCCAGTCACTGCCTCATAGTTTGCCACTGGGCCTGCCCTCTGCTGCTATGCAACTACCTTCCTGCTCACCACTCCCAAATACACACTCACACATGTACACTCACACACACTGTAGGCCCCCTGTCTCCTTCCTAATAGTGTTTCTCTTAGCTAACAGTGAACCTTCTAGACCTGCAAAGAATCTTTTCTGTAGTAGATACTAAGTTGAAATGTAAACTCCCCCTCCTGCATCCCAAACAGGGGCCATCGTATTTTAAAACTGGAATCTTAAAGGTGGAAATCCCACAAAAGTCAACATAAAAATGAAATAACTAATATCTGTCAGACCCTTCTATTTGCTGGTTTCATCATTAAGTCCCTCACAAGCATTATTTTCTTTAATTCTCATAACAAATGTCTGAAGTTAGTATTATTATTATCTCCATTTTATAGAAAAAAAAGCTAAGTAACTGACCCAAGATCCCACAACTAGTCAATTTCAAGCCTGGCATGATGCAAACCCAAGCATTCTGACCCCAGAGCCCATCTCCTACCTTCTATGCTGAGACAACTCCCTAAGTGAGGTTCTCTTGACAAAATGAAGGATTTAAATTTTTTTATTATGAAAATTTTAAGTATACAAAATTAGAAGAAATAGTACAATGAGCTCCTATATATCACCTAAATTTATCAGTCATTAACCTTTTATCTTGTTTATTTCATTCACATTTATTTTTATTGAATCGTTTTAAAGTAAATTTCAGATATTGATACTTCACCCTTGTAGTAGGTTGAATGGTGGCCCCAAAAAGGTGTGTCCACACCCTAATCCCCAGAACCTGGGGCAATTGCTTTATATGGTAAAAGATTGAATGTTATTTTATTTAGAAAAAGGGTCTTTGCAGATGCAATTAATTTAAGAATCTTGAGATGAGGAGATCATCCTGGATTATCCTAGGGGGACTTATATCCAATAACACGTGTCTTTTTAAGAGAAAATCTGAGGGAGATTTGATAGTAGAGAAGAAAGCACACGCAGATGAGGAGATGAGATACAGAGATCGGAGCTACACAGCCACAAACCAAGGAATGCCTGGAACTACCAGAAGCTGAAAGAATCAAGGAAGGATTCTCCCCAAGAGCCATCAGAGACAGCGTAGCCCTGCCAAACCCTTGATCTTGAACTTCTGGCCTCTAGAACTGTGAGAGAATCAATTTATGTTGTTTTAAGCGACGAAGTTTGTGGTGATCTGCTATGGCAGCTCTAGGAAACTAGTACAACCCCTTAACATTTTATATGCGTCACCAACAAAATAAGGATGTTCTTGTACATAGCCACAATACTGTGACCACATCCAACAAAACTAACCCTAATTCCTTAATATCATCTAATGTACAGCTTATATTCAAATTTTCCTAATTGTTCTCCAGAGGTCTTTTAGGACTGGTTTGTCCAAATAGGGTCCAGTGAAGGACCATGCATTGTATTTGGTTATTGTTCCTCATAAATCTATTTTAATCTAGAAAAGTGCTCTCTTCACTTCCCCTGTTTTCCATGGCATTGACTTACCGGAGAACCTATAGAATGACTCATGTTTTGGATTTGTGTGATTGCTAGAATGAAGAGCTTTTGCAGGTTAACAATTCTGCTGGGCAAAGTTTTTCTCAAAGTCCTCTCAGATCCCACTCTGCTTGTAGTGCCTGTCTGCAGGCAGAGCTGATGGAGGCAATGATGGAGTGGGGAGATGTTCTTCATCAGCTGCACTTTCCTGGGCTTCCTCAGTGAGCTCATGCCTCTCCTTTCTTACACAGAAAGACGTTAGAGTTTGATGCTCCTCCTGGAGAAAAGGAGGAACCAAGGCTCTTTCTCACCAAACTGAAATTGACTTGTGGCAGCCTCTAGAAGTAGGCAGTTTCACGTTCAGAGATTTCAAGAGTGGCACTGACCCTAAAGCACTTGTATTCCACATAGGGCACACTGAGGCTGGAATTCTACCTTTTGAGATGCTTATAATTATGTAAATGTTGCCTACTCCCTTTGAAAATGCCAAATTCCTAGACAGTGATGGTATAAATTGGTTTTATATAGCTGTGCACGGCTTTCCTACTGTTCGGGTGGTCAAGGGGGATTTGAGGCTGATGGATGTTTGGCAAAGAAAACCTTCACCTACTTTCTAGTTTTGACTGTGGCTGGATATCTAGAACTGGAGGGCTGGAGAGCAGAATTGCCAATACCATGGAGGCAGGCTGCACATTGATCATGCAGCTAGTGGGAAAAAAGTCAAAGGTATTTAGCTCCTTGCCATCTGAGAGCTTCCATCAATTCTGGAAGAAGACAGAAAGGAAAATGACACCTCCCTGTTTAGAAATTGTCACTGACATCCCTTGACAGTTAGGTTACTTCTGAATTGACTACTATTTTCCCCCCAGCTATTCAAAGACAAGGAAATGTTTTCTCATCACTGTGTGTCTCAAAGCTCTGAAATAAGACATCCTTTCCTGGCTTTTATTTGATTTAAGGTCTGCTTCAGGCATTTATTGAACTGATTAGCACATTAGTTTTATTATTCCCTTCCATGTCCTTTTATGTTCTACTGAGTTTATTAGGTGAGGCCAGTTTCCTTCTGAGAGTTTAATCCAAAGGCCTTTGCTAAAAGGCTAGCATATTTCCTTTTCTCATAAAGATAAGAAAACATCAACAGGCACAACAAAGATAACAGAATGTCTCAGCCTGAGTTATGGAAAACTCCATGCCAAACTCCCTGGTAAGACTGTCTTCAATGCTTGCTGGCTTACTTCTGCTGATACCTGGTTCACAACTGAGACAAGTAATCCCCTGAGGGGGGGATCTGGTCATATTACATTGCTTATTCATGGATTCTGGGTACTTTTTTTTTTTGGTTTTTGGTGGGAAGACATGAAGTGTGAGAGAAAGCGAGAAGTCAAGGATGTCTCTAAAATGTTTGACTTGAACAAGGGGAAGAATAGGATTTTCACTTGCTGGCATAGAGTGGACTACTGGAGGAAAGGCTTTCATGTAGGGGAGGGAGGAGGGTATGGGGGAAATGTCAGGGATTTGATTTTGGACATGTTAAGTTGACTCCTGATATATATCCAAACTGAGCTATGCAGCTAAGTCAATGAGACTGAAGTTCAGGGAGTTGTCATCACATACCTGGTATTTAAAGCCATGTGAGGAAGAGTAGATAAAGAAGAAGAGAGGTTCTCTGTTGTTTTCAGCAGAGGTCAGCAATCTTTTTCTGTAAAAAGACAGACTGAAAATATTTTAAGCTTTGCAGGCTGTATGGTCTCTGTTGCAATTACTCAACTCTGCCTTTGTACTGAAAGTGGCCATAGGCAATATGGAAGGGATGTGGCTGTGTTCCAGTAGAGCTTTATTTATGGAAATACCAGCAGGCCAGATTTGGTCCGTGGGCTATAGTTTGCTGACCCTTGGTTTAGAGGTCAGACTCATAGGCTCGTAAGAAGGAACAATCAAAATTCTGAGCTTATACTTTAAACTCTCTTCCTCTCCAAACAAAATAATTGTGTATGTGTATGTGTGTACCATATATTTGTGTAAAAGGCAAGATGAATATCTCTGTGGGCCAAAAATGGAACAGAGCCTAGAGCACTAAGTTGGGCTGAAGCACATGTACTGGGTCCTATGTGCAAAAAAGAGACAGAGGCAGCCAGAGTTCTGTAACCATGAGATTATAGAGAACACAAAACTCCCCAAGCATGGTGAGAGACCTGAGCTGGACTCATTCCCTGAAACCAGGAGCTGGGCAGGGAAGCTGGGAAGAAAAGAAGGGTGAAAAAACTGATACTACTGTCTTTGGCTATGAGTTGCATAAAGTATAAGCTATGGCAAGAAGAAACAGAAAACGTGCTTCAGAAAGTTCAGGATCTAGACAGAGCTTCCTGCTGGCTCAGTGAATGGATCTTGATATTCACAGTTCATCTTGAAACTGGAACTCCAAGCTGCTTATTTAAGACCTGGTTCTGGTTCTGGACTAGGGAACGTTAACAGGAAAACTACATGGAGCAAGGCAAGACCATAGACCAGGAACATAAGACAACAAAAACACTTTCCATTCAAGGTAAACATAGAACTAAAATTTCAGAGCACATTAGGGAATTTAACATCAAGAATTAAACCAACAAAACAAAAGGAGATAAGTAGATAAATCCACACGTGGCAAAATATAAACGATAGAACAATCTCAATGTGACTATAAAATAAATATACATAGTCTTCAATTTACAATGGTTCAACTTACAATTTTTTGACTTTACAATGGTGCAAAAGTAATACACAGTCAGTAGAAACCATACTTCAAATTTTGCATTCTCATCTTTTCCTGGGCTAGCGA